>NW_011494826.1:592015-609400 GCF_000754665.1 Bison bison bison | reverse complement strand
GGAACCAGTCTGTTGTTCCATGTCCAGTTCTAACTGTTGCTTCCTGACCTGCATACAGATTTCTCAAGAGGCAGGTCAGGTGGTCTGGTACTCCCATCTCTTTCAGAATTTTCCACAGTTTATTGTGATCCACACAGTCAAAGGCTTTGGCATAGTCAATAAACAGAAACTATTATAGCATTGCAAATAAATATACTTTAATAAAATAAGTTTATAAAATAATAAAGGAGTGGAAAAATAAAACATTTGATACTAGAAATTAAACCTCTACAAATCATGAACTTGTATGTGAGAGAAGGATGGGAAAATCATTTAGGTATACTAGAAGTGATGAAAGTTTAGTTTCATTTGAAGAAACATTGGACTTCAAACAGTAAAATAATTAAAAGAGCATGAATATAATACTGAAAAAATCCTTGATGATTGTATCTAAGAACATAGAAAAAAATAAAGGATTTCTTTTTCATTTTTCAAATAGAACATCCTTGCTGCTGCTGCTGCTAAGTCGCTTCAGTCATGTCCGACTGTGTGTGACCCCACAGATGGCAGCCCACTAGGCTCCTCTCTCCCTGGGATTCTCCAGGCAAAAATACTGGAGTGGGTTGCCATTTCCTTCTCCAATGCATGAAAGTGAAAAGTGAAAGTGAAGTTGCTCAGCCCTGCCCGCCTCCCAGGGAACCCATGGACTGTACCCCACCAGGCTCCTCCACCCATGGGATTTTCCAGGCAAGAGTACTGGAGTGGGGTGCCATTGCCTTCTCCATCCCCTCTTCAATAATCCCTGTCCTCTGCCTCATCCCCCAACACATACACAGTCAAGTTGACTTTCTCAAATTCCAACAATAGTATGGAATGTTTAAAATGCATTTTGCATAAAAATTAGGGATGGCCTATAATTCAACCAATGAACACACACACACATATAGACACAAAACAAGACTATGTAAGGACAACTAACAGTTGCTCCCACCCTGAGTCATTAAAATAACTTTAGACATGAGCTTCAAGAATGTATGGTTATCAGTAATGAACTACTTTCATCGGAGATCTCTTAGTTAATTTAATACGATCCTTTGTATTTACTTAAGAGTATTTCTCCAAAATAAATTTTCTATAATCATTTGAATAAGCATTTTTGCCCCTGAAAGGTGAGTGCAGAGAAAAAGAGAGAGAGCTGGGCAGTCAGGCAAGAAAAGGGAAATTTATTAGAGGGAAAAGAGAGGGTGACTGGCCTTTAAGGAGAACAACTGTCCTCCCTTTCTGATGGAGTCCTTATACCCCACCAATGAACAATTATCTAAAGGGATGGTCATGTAGCTGGAGGTCTGGAATGTGATGGTCTCACAGCTTTGAGAAGATAGACGCCACTGAGATAACAGGATGCCATTTGGGCAATCTGTTCAGTTTCACAGGTCACTGTGATTTGATTCTTTGTTTGTGAGGTCGACATAATGAGCCATCTTATCAATGAGACCCCATGTGGGGTCTATCAGCCTATCAGCCACCCTTACCATTGTTTCTCTGAAAATAAGAAGAGCACTATGATTTTTAAAAAATTATATTTTTTGAAAAATAAACAATAATTCTATTTTGTCAGACACAAGTTCCCCCCACCTAATTTTTTTTAAAAGTAAGCGAGCACTTCCTTGGTGGCATAGTGGGTAGGAATCTGGCTGCCAATGCAGGGGACACAGGTTCTACCCCTGGTCTGGGAGGATTCCATATGCTGCAGAGCAACTAAGGCTGCAAGCCACGACTATTGAGCCTGTGTGCCACAATTACTGAGGTTCATGTGCCCTAGGGCTTGTGCTCTCCAACGAGAGAAGCCACAGCAATGAAAAGCCTGAGCACTGCAATGAAGAGTAGCTTCACTCATGGCCACCAGAGAAAGCAATGAAGACCCAGAGCAGCCAAAAAGAAATAAAATCATTTTTTTTAAAGCAAGCTAACTGTTGAAGGTAACTAAGTTCTTTGTTGTTGTCTAGTGACTCAGTCACGTCTGATTCTTTGCGACCCCATGGACTGCAGCAGGCAAGGCTCCACTGTCCTTCACCATCTCCTGGAGCTTGCTCAAATGAATCCACTGAGTCGGTGATGTCATCCCACCATCTCCTCCTTTGTTGTCCCCTTCTCCTCCTGCCTTCTATCTTTCCCATCATCAGGGTCTTTTCTAATGAGTTGGCTCTCTGGATCAGGGGGCCAACGTATTGGAGTTTCAGCTTCAGCATCAGTCCTTCCAGTGAATATTCCGGGTTGATTTCATTTAGGATTTACTGGTTTGATCTCCTTGCAGTCCAAGGGACTCTCAAGAATCTTCTCCAACATCAAAGTTTGAAAGTATCATTTCTTCAGCCTTTGGAATTCAATTGTGGTAGGAAGTCAGGGGAATTAATTTGATTCCATTTTAATCAGATGAATACAAGCTTTGAATTAGCTCATGGAAATGGTAGTGTTGTCAACCTATTTACTTTTAATCATTTGCAATTTTGGGGGTTATTTTTTTACTCTTAGTTTGCCATTTCCATTAGTTAGCACACAGTTATAAAGATCTAAACACGGCAAAGGTTCTAGCCAATTGAGTCATCCTGCCTGATGGAAAATCAAAGGATTCATGAGCCATTTCTGCTTTTGACTCCTGAGATGGTTTTTCACTTAGTGATAATAAACCAAGATAATAACCCAATGCGAATGAAGTATCAATAGTTAATTTCATTACTGATGTTAAAAATTGAATCCACAGAGGCTTTGTGGTGACACTTTTGCTCCTAAGGACTAAACCAGTACTCAATCTACGACTATAACATATATATGGCACTTACATCCTAAATTAAAGGTTTTCCATGAAGCTAAAATTGAGCCTTTACGTCTTGTCATGAGGCATAGGCTTGCCATCATAATTTACAACATATTCTCTAGTCCTCACCACACTTAAAATGGTGGGAACTGAGATATGTATTTCAGATTTCTTTTGTTTAATTTTGGTTAAGCAACAGAAACTTACAAAATCCAAAAATGTTTAAACAATATCATTATAAGTACATTAAAATAATAATTTTAGCTAATGTTTTTAGAGCTTACTCTATGAACAAACATTATTCTAGGAATGTTAACCTTTGAGACAAACTTATATTATTATGTCCACTTTATATAGGAAAAACTAAGACAGGTAAGTAACTTGCCCAAAAGGATGCAATTAGTAAGCTGAAAATAAGCATTTGTTTTCATGGAATGCCATGCTTTAGGTAGTCTTCTACTTTTTTTCTTTTGTTCTTTGACTGCTGCTGCTGCAGTTGTGTCAGATTTGTGTGACCCTATGGACTGTAGCCCACTAGGCTCCTCTGTTCATGGAATTCTCCAGGCAAGAGTGCTGGAGTGGGTTGCCATGCCCTCCTCCAGGAGACCTTCCCAACACAGAGACTGAACCCAGGTCTCCTGCAATGCATGCAGATTCTTTACCACCAAGCTACCAAGGAAGCACTATTCTCTGACTAGATAAGTTCAAATGACGTGTCTCTGAATTTGTTTAGTCTTTATTCTAATTGATAAAGTATGCTATCAGTGTTCTGTACTACATTTTTCATGTCATTTGTTGTATTCTTTAGCTCCAGTATTTCTCTTATTTATTATCATTTTTTTAATTTGTTGTTCAATTGATAGTTCAGTTCAGTTCAGTCACTCAGTTGTGTCTGACTCTTTGCGATCTCATGGACTGCAGTACCCCATGCTTCTGTGTCCATCACCAACTCCCAGAGCTTACTCAAACTCATGTCCATTGAGTCAGTGATGTCATCCAACCATCTCATCCTCTGTCATCCCCTTCTCCTTGTGCCTTCAATCATTTCCAGCATTTGGGTCTTTTCAAAAGAGACAGTTCTTCACACCAGGTGGCCAAAGTTTGGAGTTTCAGCTTCAGCATCAGTTCTTCCAATGAATATTCAGAACCAGTTTCCTCTAATATGGACTGGTTGGACCTCCTTGCTGTCCAAGGGGCTCTCAAGAGTCTTCTCCAACACCACAGTTCAAAAGCATCAATTCTTTGGTGCCCAGCTATCCTTATGGTCCAACTCTCGCATCCATACATGACTACTGGAAAAACCATAGCTTTGACTAGATAGACCTTTGTTGGCAAAGTAATGTCTCTGCTTTTGAATATACCATCCAGCTTGGTCATAACTTTTCTTCCAAGAAGCAAACATCTGTTAATTTCATGGCTTCAGTCACCATTTTCAGTGATTTTGGAGTCCCCAAAATAAAGTCTCTCACTATTTCCCCATCTATTTGCCATGAAGTTATGGGACCAGATGCAATGATCATAGTTGAGTTTGAATGTTGAGTTTTAAGCCAGCTTTTTCACTCTCCTCTTTCACTGTCATCAAGAAGCTCTTTAGTTCTGCTTCACTTTCTGCTATAAGGGTGGTGTCAACTGCATATCTGAGGTTATTGATATTTCTCCCAGCAATCTTGATTCCAGCTTGTGCTTCATCTACTCCAGCGTTTCTCATGATCTACACTGCAAATAAGTTAAAGAAGCAGGGTTACAATATACAGTCTCGATGTATTCCTTTCCTGATTTGGAACCAGTCTGTTGTTCCATGTCCAATTCTAACTGTTGCTTCTGACCTGCATACAGATATTTCAAGAGGCAGGTCAGGTGGTCTGGTATTCCCATCTCTTTCAGAATTTTCCACAGTTTATTGTGATCCACACAGTCAAAGGCTTTGGCATAGTCAATAAAGCAGAAATAGATGTTTTTCTGGAACTCTCTCACTTTTTCCATGATCCAACAGATGTTGGCAATTTGATCTCTGGTTCCTCTGCCATTTCCAAATCCAGCCTGAACATCTGGAAATTCATGGTTCACGTACTGTTGAAGCCTGGCTTGGAGAATTTTGAGTATTACTTTACTAACGTGTGAGATGAGTGTTATTATGTCATAGTTTGAGCATTCTTTGGCTTTGCCTTCTTGGGGATTGGAATGAAAACTGACCTGCTCTAGTCCTGTGCCACTGCTGAGTTTTCCAAATTTGCTGGCATACTGAGTGCAGTACTTTCACAACATCATCTTTTAGGATTTAAATAGCTCAACTGAAATTCCATCACCTCCACTAGCTTGCTTTGTTTATAGTGATGCTTTCTAAGGTCCACTTGACTTTGCATTCCAGGATGTCTGGCTCTGGGTGAGTGATCACACCATCGTGATTATCTGGGTCATGAAGATCTTTTATTTTTTTACAGTTCTGTGTATTCTTGCCACCTCTTCTTAATATCTTCTGCTTCTGTTAGGTCCGTACAGCTTCTGTCCTTTATTGAGCCCATCTTTGCATGAAATATTCCCTTGGTATCTCTAATTTTCTTGAAGAAATCTCTAGTTTTTCCCATTCTATTGTTTTCCTCTTTTCTTTGCACTGATCACTGAGGAAGGCTTTCTTATCTCTCGTTGCTATTTTTTGGAACTCTGCATTCAAAAGAGTATATCTTTCCTTTTCTCCTTTGTCTTTTACTTTTACTCTTTTACTTTACTTTTACTCTTCTTTTCACAGCTATTTATAAGGCCTTCTCAGACAGCCTTTTTGTTTTTTTTGCATTTCTTTTTCTTGGGGATGGTCTTGATCCCTGTCTCCTGTACAATGTCATGAATCTCCATCCATAGTTCATCAGGTACTATGTCTATCAGATCTAGTCCCTTAAATCTATTTCTCACTTCCACTGTATAGTCATAAGGGATTTGATTTAGATCATACCTGAATGGTCTAGTATTTTCCCTACTTTCTTCAATTTAAGTCTGAATTTGCCAATAAGGAGTTCATGATCTGAGCCACAGTCAGCCCCCGGTCTTGTTTTTGCTGACTGTATAGGGCTTGTCCATCTTTGACTGAGAAGAATATAATCAATCTGATCTCAGTGTTTACCATCTGGTGATGTGCATGTGTAGAGTCTTCTCTTGTGTTTTAGAAGACGGTGTTTGCTATGACCAGTGTGTTCTCTTGGCAAAACTCTATTAGCCTTTTTTCCTGCTTCATTCTGTACTCCAAGGCCAAATTTGCCTGTTACTCCAGGTGTTTCTTGACTTCCTACTTTTTTATTTCAGTCCCCTATAATGAAAGTACATCTTTTTGGGGTGTTACTTCTAGAAGGTCTTGTAGGTCTTCTTAGAACTGTTCAACTTCAGCTTCTTCAGCATTACTAGTCGGAGCATAGACTTGAATTAACGTGATATTGAATGGTTTGCCTTGGAAATGAACAGAGATCATTCTGTCATTTTTGAGACTGCATCCATGTTCTGCATTTCAGACTCTTTTGTTGACTATGATGGCTACTCCATTTCTTCTAAGGGATCTTGCCCACAGTAGTAGATATAATGGTCTTCTGAGTTAAATTCACCCATTTCAGTCTATTTTAGTTCGCTTATTCCTAAAATGTCAACATTCACTCTTCCCATCTCTGGTTTGACCACTTCCAATTTGCCTTGATTCATAGAGCTAACATTCCAGGTTCCTATGTAATACTGCTCTTTACAGCATCGGACTTTGCTTCTATCACCAGTCACATCCACAGCTTGGTGTTGTTTTTGCTTTGGCTCTGTCTCTTCTTTCTTTCTGGAGTTATTTCTCTACTGACTGATCTCCAGTAGCATATTGGGCACCTACTGACCTGGGGAGTTCATCTTTCAGTGTCCTACATTTTACCTTTTCATAGTGTTCATGGAGTTCTCAAGGCAAGAATACTGAAGTGGTTTGCCATTCTCTTCTCCAGTGGGCCACATTTTGTCAACCTTACAAGCCTTAAAAAACATTACAACCAATAATAACCCCACATTCCCCTTGGGACAAAGTCCAGACTCCTTGAGTTGAGCCCTTACTAATCCTCTCAGAAGCTCACCTAGAGAACTTTCCATCAGACGGGACAAGGACCAGATTTTATTTTCTCACCTTTGAAGCATGAGCACTGAGTGCCACATGTGACTCATTAAATACTTGTTAAATAAATAAACTTTTTCATAATGCTTTCTCTGACCTTCATGTCCTGAGGAATTCATTCTTCTATATCTCTATATCAGCACTTGCCTATTCTTCTAATAGCACTTAGCCTATATATTTATTTGTTTGGCTAATATTTTATTTTCTTCATATAGTATAGTTTTCTACATCTGGTAGGTTTTTCAGGTATTGAGTAAATGAATGAATTAGTTATTCTGGCTTAGGGTCAGAAAGAAAATCTGGAATATTTTTGTTGAATGTTGCTTGTAATTGAGTTTTGTCTTTTAAGTAGAGACCCTTATTCACCAGAATTGCAAAGGACATCAAATCTCAAGAGGAAAGCTGATTACTCAAGGAACTGAATTTCTCAGGCGTTGCAGATGGCTGAGTTATGTGTAAGGATTTTGTGCACAAGTACTATGACATAGAAAAGGTATAAATGATTGTAGAATAGCATCACTGCAGGCATGATGTAAATGGATGGTCAGGTGGTACGTGGCACAATTCCAAACACAAGTTTTCATATAGATAATGTTGCACATAGCTTCTCTAACTATGTAGTTTGGCAGTCCTAATTGTGAAAGAACTCCATGGAGAAAATTAAAAGTTCTTAATTGAAATCATAGATGGGAAAGAAATATCTAGAGTACTTTTAGGAACTCTTATTACATGATGGACTGTGTAAAACTCTTGTGACACTCCTCAGGGTATAATAAAATTCCATAATTTTCTTCACAGTCTGAATAATCAGACACATCTTTCTATAAATGTGACATACTGAAAATGAGTCTTGAGAGATCTGGCATTTATATTGGTTATACTTGCCTGGACAATTAATAATAGGCATTTGAATAATTGCTATAAGAATAACTTGAAGTGTCATGTTTTTTATGCTTAAAAGAGTTTACAAATATCAACTTATTAGAAAAAAATCTATGCAAAATGCTTTATCACCCACTTATTCATTCACTAGATGCTCAATACCAAAATCAGATTAATTATATTTTTTGCAGCCAATGATGGAGACCTTCTATACAGTCAGCAAAAACAAGACCAGGGGCTGACTGTGGCTCAGATCATGAACTCCTTATTGTCAAATTCAGAGTTAAATTGAAGAAAGTAGGGAAAACCACTAGACCATTCAGATATGACCTAAATCAAATCCCTTATGATTATACAGTGGAAGTGAGAAATATATTCAAGGGATTAGATCTGACAGACAGAGTGCCTGAAGAACTATGGACGGAGGTTCATGGCATTGTACAGGAGGCAGTGATCAAGACCATCGCCAAGAAAAAGAAATGCAAAAAAGCAAAATGGCTGTCTGTGGAGGCCTTACAAATAGCTGAGAAATGAAGAGAAGTGAAAGGCAATGGAGAGAAGGAAAGATATACCCATCTGGATGCAGAGTTACAAAGAATAGCAAGAAGAGTTAAGAAAGCTTTCCTCAGTGGTCAATGCAAAGAAATAGAAGAAGGCAATAGGATGGGAAAAACTAGAGATCTCTTCAAGAAAATTAGAGATACCAAGGGAAAATTTCTGCAAAGTTGGGCAAAATAAGGACAGAAACTGTATGGACCTAACAGAAGCAGAAGGTATTAAGAAAGAAAGAAAGTAAATGAAGTCACCCAGTCGTGTCCAACTCTTTGCGACCGCATTGACTGTAGCCTGCCAGGTTTCTCCATCCATGGGATTTTCCAGGCAAGAATACTGGAGTGAGTTGCCATTTCCTTCTCCAGATATTAAGAAAAAGTGGTGAGAATATACAAAAGAACTCTACAAAAAAGATCTTCATGATCCACATAACCACGATGCTGTGATCACTCACCTAGAGAGCCAGACATCTTGGAATGTGAAGTCAAGTGGGTTTTAGGAAGCATCACTATGAACAAAGCTAGTGGAGGTGATGGAATTCCAGTTGAGCTATTTCAAATCCTAAAAGATGATGCTGTGAAAGTGCTGCACTCAACATGCCAGCAAATTTGGACAACTCAGCAGTGGCCACAGGATTGGAAAAGGTCCATTTTTATTCCAATCCCAAAGAAAGGCAATGCCAAATAATGTTCAAACTACTGCACAATTGCACTCCTCTCACATGCTAGTAAAGTAATGCTCAAAATTCTCCAAGTTAGACTTCAAAAATACATGAATCCAGAACATCCAGATGTTCATGCTGGATTTAGAAATGGCAGAGGAACCAGAAATCAAATTGCCAACATCTGTTGAATCATAGTAAAAGCAACAGAATTCCAGAAAAACTTCTACTTCTGTTTTATTGACTATGCCAAAGCCTTTGACTGTGTGGAGCACAACAAACTGTGAAAAATTCTTAGAGAGATGGGAATACCAGATCACCTTACCTGCCTCCTGAGAAATCTGTATACAGATTTATAAAGAAGCAACAGTTAGAACTGGACCTGGGACAACAGACTGGTTCCAAATTGGGAAAGGAGTATATCAAGGCTGTATATTGTCACCCTGTTTATTTAATAAACACTCTGTTTATTTACTCTGTTTCTATGCAGAGTACATCATGGGAAATGCCAGGCTAGATGAAACACAAGCTGGAATCAAGATTGCCTGGAGAATATCAATTACCTCAGATACCCAGATGACACCACCCTTATGGCAGAAAGTGAAGAGGAACTAAAGAGCCTTTTGATGAAAGTGAAAGAGGAGAGTGAAAAGCTGGCTTAAAACTCAACATTCAACAAATGAAGATCATGGCCTTTGGTCCCATCTGTTTCTGGCAAATAGATGGGGAAACAATGGAAACAGTGACTGAATTTATCTTTGGGGCTCCAAATTTTCTTGACTACAGCCATGAAATTAAAAGATGCTTGCTCTTTGGAAGTAAAGTTATGACCAAGCTAGATAGCATATTCAAAAGTAGAGACATTACTTTGCCAACTAAGGTCCATCTACTCAAAGCTATGGTTTTTATAGTAGTCATGTATGGATGTGAGAGTTGGACCATAAGGATAGCTGAGCACCAAAGAATTGATGCTTTTGAACTGCAGTGTTGGAGAAGACTCTTGATAGTCTCTGGGAGTGTAAGGAGATCAAACCAGTCAATCCTAAATGAAATCAACCCTGAATATTCATTGAAAGGACTGATACTGAAGCTGAAGCTCCAATACTTTGGCCACATGATGTTAAGATGTTATTCATCGTAAAAGACCCTGATGCTGGGAAAGATTGAAGGCAGGAGGAGAAGGTGACAGAGGATGAGATGGTTGGATAGCATCACTGACTGGTTGGACATCAGTTTGAGCAAGCTCCAGGAGTTGGTGACGGACAGGGAAGCCTGTTGTGCTGCAGTCCATGGGGTCACAAATATTCTGACCCAACTGAATGATTGAACTGAACTAAACATGCATTTAGTAACATACATATAAAGTGGTATATTTGATACTGTGAAGAATCCAGAATGTAGATTAAAAACTGTTATGTTGCTAAAGAATTTTATAATCTACTGAGGCAGATTCTGCATGTTGACAAACATGTAATGATTTTGATCAGGATGGGTGCTGTACAGGATGGATAAACCAAAATTATGGGAATTCGGCAGATGGAAAAAAGTAGTTATGGCCAGAATGAGGATGTTTTATGAAGGAGATAATATACAAGCTTTATTTTAATAAATTAATAGAATTAGCATACATAGAAATAAGGCAGATGTATAGTTTAGAGTTCCTGACTTATAGTCAGACACCTTGCCACCATAGAGAGTGGAATTTGGCCTCCCCTGAGATATTAATAACTTTCTTTTTACCTTGAAAAATTATTGATATTCTTATCAATGATTGATATTGATATCCTCAATATCAATAATTGATATTCTTGTCAATCTCATGCCAACATCCATTGTTAAATTATCTTAAATACAGGACACAAAATATAGACTAAGACCCAAATTATCCAAAATACAGTATAGAAAATCTAGACCTTACTTTATCAGAAGAAATTTTAAGATACTGTTTATCCACAGCTTAGAGAATTGGAAACAAAAATGATATTACCTGGGATTAGTGATATAAAAAATATTAAATAAGAACTATTCTAAAGAAGAAGGAAGCACAGAAATGACTGCATTAGAATGTATTTTATGTATTGCATCTTTAAGTCATGTAACCAGAAGAGGAATGAGATAAGTCATAGTTATCTCTAGGCAAGAAAAGGCAAAAAAAAAGAAAAAGAAAAATTTGTTGTAAATTATTTTCTGGTTTACAATTCCAACTGAAAAATAAGTCCTTTGTGCCAACAAAATACAATGAAATCTTCCTAAACATAAGAAAATATGCTGCTGTTGCTAAGTCGCTTCAGTCATGTCCGACTCTGTGTGACCCTAGAGACGGCAGCCCACCAGGCATAGAGAAGCTCAATTGTGTAGTAAAATCTGTTAATAGTGCTATAAAAAGATTTCATCTCAAAGAAAAGGTAAATACAAACACAGACATCACTAACATAGAAAAAATGAGAAATCCAACAGCCAGGTTGAGTATAGGAAAAAAAGTATCAGAGTGAGGCAGTATCGTGTTTTATAGAATGCATTTACATTTTGTTGGTTGACATCACTGAAGTGTTTCACATGAATAATGTAAAATAGAGAGACCATGGGTCTAACACAGGAGCCATTTGAAATATATTATGTATTCGTTTCTGAGTCATCAATGTATTATATATTTTCCAGAGTAATGACAAACTAGTAAAATTTATTGAAATCACTCCCTTATTCATTCTAGTGTACCTCTTTACTGACTGCAGAATAGAAAAAAGAGAATAGCCAGGAGCCAGTAATCAACCTATGATATTCTTGATGGCACGCTAACATTTGTTTCACCTTGAAAATAAGGGTCCTAGCAATAGTCATAAGATAAATCTGTATCTTGGCAATTGCAAGAAGGCCTTTTTTATTCATTGAGTTTGTAAATAAATTACTCTCCAATTCCTGGTTAAGAAAATAGAGGTGCTTGTTAAAAAAAGGGGGGGGGATGTGCATCCATTAGTAAAAGAAGATAGCAGGAGGGGTCTAGAGATATTTTGGGTTTAGTTTTTTTCCAAGTATCCCAGTTTTGAAACTGGCTTTAGTGAAGTATGATTTACATAAATACAGTTTTTAAAAATGTTCATTCAAGTTCCCTGAAGAATATGAAGTCTTCTGAGCAATTGCTTTAAAAAAATATTTATTTATGGCTGTGCTGGGTCTTCATTGTTGCACTGGCTTTTCTCTAGTTGAGGCAAGCATGGGCTACCCTCTAGGTGTGCTGTGTTGGCTTCTCATTGCAGTGGCTTCTCTTGTTGCAGAGCACGGGCTCCAGGGCACACAGGCTCCAACAGTTGTGGCTCCCAGGCTTTAGAATACAGGCTCAGTAGTTGTGGCAGGCTCAACTAGTTGCTGTGTGGCATGTGGGGTCTTCCTGGTTCAGGAATCAAACCCATGTCTCCTGCATTGGCAGGTGGATTCTTTACCCCTGAGCCATCAGGGATGACTTTTAATCACTGACTGTCTACAGTTGCTGCCTCTACATTTATACTGAAAGCAAGGGCATGGGAGGGAACTGGAATTTATTGAACACCTAATTCTTACTTTATGACTTCACATTTATCATTTCATTTCCCCCTTAAAACAATCTTGTGGAAGCAGCATATTTATTCCCATTTTTGTTAGTTAAACAAATAGAATCTCAGAATATATGAATAACTTGTCCAAGCTATGCAGATATTAAAATAAGACACTGCACGATTTGAATGCAGGCCTGTCTAGGTTTAACACTCTTGTTTTTTTGTTTATGCTATGTTGCCTGCTGATGACAACTTAATTACCACATTCACCCACACACTATCAGACCTCATAGAAGCCACATTTTCAAAGGGCTTGAGCAGAGTGTGTGGATTGGACGATATTAATTCCTTAGCAAAAGGACTTAGAAAAAAGGAATATGGAAAATGTAGCTGAAAATGTGGGGCTGAGCCTAGGGAGTGCGTAGTCTAGCCATGTGGCATAGTGTTGAGTGAAGCGTGGCAGAGAATTCTGGGGTGGATAATCACCTTAATTCCTTGAATTTAACTGAGGTAGAGCAAGGGCTCAGACAGTAAAGAATCTGCCTGCAATATGAGATACTTGGGTTCAATCCCTAGGTCGGGAAGATCCGCTGGAGAAGGAAATGGCTGCACACTCCAGTATTCTTGCCTGAAGAATTCCATGGACAGAAGAGCCTGGAGGGTTACAGTCAATGGGGTTGCAAAGAGTTGGACATAACTTAACAACTGAATGACAACAACAATAACCACAGAAATACAAAAAAAAAAAAAAAATTATAGAAAACCTGAACAGACTAGTTACTAGTAAGGCAATTGAATCAATAATCAAAAATCTCCCAACAAATTAAAGTTCATGACAAGACAGCTTCAATGGTGAGTTATGCCAAATATTTTAAGAAGACTGAATACCTATCCTTCTCAAACTTCTCCAAAAAAATTGAAGATGAGATAACCCTTCTAAATACATTTTAAGAAGGGAACATTACTATGACACTAAAAGAAGACAAGTGAAGTCGTTCAGTCATGTCTGACTCTTTGCAACCCTATGGACTGTAGCCTATCAGGCTCCTCCATCCATGGGATTTTCCAGGCAAGAGTGCTGGAGTGGATTGCCATTTCCTTCTATAGGGGATCTTCCGGACCCAGGAATCGAACCCGGGTCTCCCACATTGCAGGCAGACGCTTTACCGTCTGAGCCACCAGGGAAGCCAAAAGCAGACACGGACACCACAAAAAAGAAAATCACAGGTCAGTATCCTTGATAAATATAGATGCAGACATTCTCAACAAAATATTAGGAAACCAAATTCAACAATACATTAAAAGGGTCATATGCTACAATCCAGTGGGGTTTATCCCAGGGATGGAAAGATGGTTCAAAACCCACACAGCAATTAATGTACTACATCACCTTTAAAAAATGAAGGATAAAAATCTCATGATTATCTGAGTCGATGCAAAAAAAACATAACAAAATTCAACATCCATTTAAGATAGACCCACCTCTCAACAAAGTGGGTACAGAGGGAATGTACCTCTACATATTAAAGTCTATATATGACAAACCTCCAGTTAATATTATGCTAAATGATAAAAAGTTGAAAGCATTTCTCCTAAGATCAGGAACAAGATAATGATTTCAGCTCTTGCCATTTTTATTCAACACAGCCTTGGAAGTCCTTGTCACAGCAACTAGGCAAGAAACTGAAATTTAAAAACCCAAATTAGAAAGATAGCTGACATTGTATGTATCATTGACAAAATACAGAGAGAAGTCTAAAGATCCCACCAAAAACATTATTATAGCTAACAAATGTGTTTATTAAGTCACAGATACAAAATTAATATATATACAAAAATCTGTGGAATCTATATATAATAATAGTGAGCTTGGGAAAAATTAAGAAACCAATACCATTTATAATTTCATGAGAAAGAATAAAATACCTAGGAATATATTTAAGAAGATGAAAGACATGAACACTGAGTACAGTAATACACTGATGAAAGAAACTGAGAAAAACAGAAATAAGTTGAATTATATTTAATGCTAATGATGAGACTAATCAATATTGTTAAAATACCCATATGACCCAAAGCAATCTACAGATTCAATGCAATCCTTATCAAAATTCCAATGGAATATTTCACAGAAGTAGAGCAAATAATTCTAAAATTTGTATAGAAACACAAAGTATCCAAAATAGTTCAAATAACCATGAGAAAGAACAAAGCTGGAAGTATTATATTCTCTGATTTCAGACTATATTACAAAGTTATAATAATCAAAACAGTGTGGTATTGGCACTAGAAAGATACATAGATCAAGGAGCAGAACTGAACACCTAGAAATAAATACATATATACATAAACACTTAATGAATGACAAAGGAGCCAAGAACATCAGATGGAGAAAGGCAATCTCTTCATTAAATGGTGTTGGAAAAATGGGACAGCTACAAGCAAAAAAATAAAACTAGACTACAATCTTACACCACACAAAAATTAACTCAAAACAAATTAAAGCCTTGCATGTAAGACTCCAATATGCTACTGGAGATCACTGGAGAAATAACTCCAGAAAGAATGAAGGGGTGGAGCCAAAGTGAAAACAACATCCAGGTGTGGATGGGACTGGTGATAGAAGCAAGGTCCGATGCTGTAAAGAGCAATATTGCATAGGAACCTGGAATGTTAGGTCCATGAATCAAGGCAAATTGGAAGTGGTCAAACAGGAGATGGCAAGAGTGAACATCGACATTCTAGGAATCAGTGAACTAAGATGGACTGGAATGGGTGAATTTAACTTAGATGACCATTATATCTACTACTGTGGGCAAGATCCCTTAAAAGAAATGGAGTAGCCATCGTAGTCAACAAAAGAGTCTGAAATGCAGTACTTGGATGCAATATCAAAAATGACAGAATGATCTCTGTTCGTTAACAAGGCAAACCATTCAATATCACGGTAATCCAAGTCGATGCCCAGACCAGTAATGCTGAGGAAGCTGAAGTTGAACTGTTCTATGAAGACCTACCAGACCTTCTAGAAGTAACACCCAAAAAAGATGTGCTTTTCATTATAGGGGACTGGAATACAAAAACAGGAAATCAAGGAATACCTGGAATAACAGGCAAATTTGGCCTAGGAGTACAGAATGAAGCAGGGCAAAGGTTAATAGAGTTTTGCCAAGAGAACACGCTGGTCACAGCAAACGCCATCTTATAACAACACAAGAGACGACTCTACACATGGACATCACAATATGGTCAACACCAAAATCAGATTGATTATATTCTTTGCAGCCAAAGATGGAGAAGCTCTATATAGTGAGCAAAAACAAGACTGGGAACTGACTGTGGCTCAGATCATGAACTCCTTATTGCCAAATTCAGACTGAAATTGAAGAAAGTGGGGAAAACCACTAGACCACTCAGGTATGACCTAGATCAAATCCCTTATGACTATACAGTGGAAGTGAGAAATGGATTTAAGGGACTAGATCTGATAGACAGAGTGCCTGATGAACTATGGACAGAGGTTCGTGATATTGTACAGGAGACAGGGAGCAAGCCCATCCCCAAGAAAAAGAAATGCAAAAAAGCAAAATGGCTGTCTCAGGAGGCCTTACAAACAGCTGTGAAAAGAAGAGAAGTGAAAAGCAAAGGAGAAAAGGAAAGATATACCCATGTGAATGCAGAGTTCCAAAGAATAGCAAGGAGAGATAAGAAAGCCTTCCTCAGTGATCAATGCAAAGAAATAGAGGAAAACAATAGAAGGGGAAAGACTAGAGATCTCTTCAAGAAAATTAGAGGTACCAAGGGAAACTTTCATGCAAAGATGGGCTCAATAAAGGACAGAAATGTGTGGACCTAACAGAAGCAGAAGATATTAAAAGAGGTGGCAAGAATACACAGAAGAACAGTACAAAAAAGATCTTAATGACCCAGATAACCACAATGGTGTGATCACTGACCTAGAGCCAGACATCCTGGAATGTGAAGTCAAGTGGGCCTTAGGAAGCATCACTATGAACAAAGCTAGTGGAGGTGATGGAATTCCAGTTAAGCTATTTAAAATCTTGAAAGATGATGCTGTGAAAGTGCTACACTCAGTATGTCAACAAATTCAGAAAACTCAGCAGTGCCCACAGGACTAGAGCCAGTCAGTTTTCATTCCATTTCCAAAGAAAGGCAATGCCAAAGAATGTTCAAAATACCGCACAATTGCAGGCATCTCACATGCTAATAAGGAGAAGGAAATGACAACCTACTCAAGTACTCTTGCCTAGAAAATCCCATGGATGGAGGAGCCTGGTAGGCTGCAGTCCATGGGGTTGTGAAGAATCAGACATGACTGAGCGACTTCATTTTCACTTTTCACTTTCATGCATTAGGGAAGGAAATGGCAACCCACTCCATTGTTCTTGCCTGTAGAATCCCAGGGACAGGGCAGCCTGGTGGGCTGCCATCTATGGGGTTGCACAGAGTCAGACACAACTGAAGTGACTTAGCAGCAACAGCGACGCTAGTAAATTAATGCTCAAACTTCTCCAAGCCACGCTTCAGCAATATGTGAACTGTGAACTTCCAGATGTTCAAGCTGGTTTTAGAAAAGGCAGAGGAACCAGAGTTCAAATTGCCAACATCTGCTGGATCCTTGAAAAAGCTAGAGAGTTCTAGAAAAACATCTATTTCTGTTTTATTGACAATACCAGAGCCTATGACTGTGTGGATCACAATAAAGTGTGGAAAATTCTGAAAGAGATGGGAATACCAGACTACCTGACCTGCCTCTTGAGAAACCTGTATGCAGGTCAGGAAGCAACAAGTTAGAACTGGACATGGAACAACAGACTTGTTC
>NW_011494826.1:580031-591915 GCF_000754665.1 Bison bison bison | reverse complement strand
GTATATTGTCACCCTGCTTATTTAACTTACATGCAGAGTACATCATGAGAAACGCTGGGCTGGAGGAAGCATAAGCTGGAATCAAGATTGTTGGGAGAAATACCAACAACCTCAGAGATGCAGATGACACCACCCTTAAGGCAGAAGGTGAAGAAGAACTAAAGAGCCTCTTGATGCAAGTGAAAGAGGAGAGTGAAAAAGTTGGCTTAAAGTTCAACATTCAGAAAACTAAGATCATGGCATCCGGTCCCATCACTTCATGGCAAATAGATGTGGAAACAGTGGAAACAGTGGCTGACTTTATTTCTCTGGGCTCCAAAATCATTGCAGATTGTGACTGCAGCCATGAAATTAAAAGACGCTTACTCCTTGCAAGGAAAGTTATGACCAACCTAGACAGCTTATTAAAAAACAGAGACATTACTTTTCCAACAAAGGTCCATCTAGTCAAGGCTATGCTTTTTCCAGTGATCATGTATGGATGTGAGAGATGGACTGTAAAGAAGACTGAGCACCGAAGAATTGATGCTTTTGAACTGTGGTAATTGAGAAGACTCTTGAGAATCCCTTGGTCTGCAAGGAGATCCAACCAGTCCATCCTAAAGGAGATCAGTCCTGGGTGTTCATTGGAAGGACTGATGTTGAAGCTGAAGCTCCAATACTTTGGCCACCTGATGCGAAGAGCTGACTCATTTGATAAGACCCTGATGCTGGGAAAGATTGAGTGTAGGAGGAGAATGTGATGACAGAGGATGAGATGGTTGGATGGCATCACTGACTCAATGGACATGGGTTTGAGTAGACTCCAGGAGTTGGTGATGGACAGGGAGGCCTGGCGTGCTTCAGTTCATGGGTTCGCAAAGAGTCGAGCATGACTGCATGACTGAACTGAACTGAACTGAACCTACCACATGGGACAAGATATTTGTAAAATCACATATTCAATAAGGGATAATATCCAAAATATATAAAGTAATCATACAACTCAATAACAAAAAATGTTTTAAAAATTTGCAGAATATCTGAATAGACTTTTTCCCACATGGACATAGGTAACTAAACAGAACATGAAAAGATGTTCAATATCACTGGTTATTTAGAAAATACAAATGAGAAACACAGTAAGATATCATCTCACACCTGTTAGTATGGCTATTATAAAAAAATAAGAAATGACCAGTGTCAGAGTGGATACAGAAAAAAAGTCTTCATACACTATTGATGGGAATGTATATTGGTGCAGCTGCTATAGAAAACAGTATGGCGATTCCTCAAAAATTTAAGAATAAAACTATCATATGGTGCAGTTTTGTTTCCTGGGTGGAACTAGTGGTAAAGAATCCACCTGCCAATGCAGGAGACACAAGAGAGGTGGGTTTGATCCCTGGGTCGGGAAGATCCCCTGGAGTAGAAAATGGCAACCCACTCCAGTATTCTTGCCTGGAAAGTTCCATGGATAGAGGAACCTAGTGGGGTACAGTCCATGGGGCTACAGAGAGTTGGACATATTTGAGGATGCGCGTGCACACACACACACACACACACTTCCACTTTTGAGCATTTATCTGAAAAATAAAAAAACATGAATTAAAAATTTTTATGCACCTATTTTATTACAGGATTATTTACAATAGTCAAGATATATAAACAACCTAAATATTCATAAATGGATAAGTAAATAAGATGTGGTATATAAACACAATGGAATATTACTCAGCCATAAAAAAGAAAGAAACCTTGTCATTTGTGGTACATGGATTGATCCTGAGGAAATTATGCTAAGAAAAATAATTCAGAAGGAGAAAGACAAATGCCACATGATTTCCCTCATATGTGAGAAGGATAGTGGATACCCAAACCTATATGGGGGATAAAACTGTATATAACCACACTGACAGATATGTGCACCCTACTCAGTACAGAGAAAACTGGGGAAATTTGAATAAAATCATTGTATCATTATCTTAGTTGTGATATTATACCATAATTATACTGTGTTATAGAACCAACTATAGTGTAATATAGTATCTTTAACCTGCTTGTGATAGTATAGTATAGTTTTGCAAAATGCTATAATTGGGGAAAACTTGGAAAATACACAGGAAATTTTCTGTGTTAGTTCTTACAACTATATGTGACTTTACATTTGTCTCAACAAAAGTTTCAATTAAAAATTCAGTTCTCTTGTCTAATAAGTCTGGGAGACATATCTGTCTACATGTCTTAATTACAAGACATACCCACCCCATCATCCCTAGTCCTCCTACTCTAATCCCTCCTCTTTTACTTGTATGAGTGAATACAAGTGAGCTCTTCAATATAAGATGAGCTTTGAAATTTTGTTTTCTTGATAAGGATTGTTTTACTCTGTCAAACTGTGAATCAATTTAAAACACAGTACAATCTTTTAACCTAGATTTCATATCCATTCATATCACTTTTGCCTAAAGAGATACTCTAATGCTGCATGGGTTAAGCAAATCACTGTCATTAATTTTACCAGTCAGATTCTCTAATGGTTAGAATTTATCAGGAAGAAAAATATTCCTCAACAATTGTTTTCAAATGCATTGTGTACTTTCTAAGTTTAATAATTAAGTTCCACTTAGGTTGCTGTAAACTTTTCCTTCTAACTTTAAGCATCAAAATACATGCTTTAAGAAGCACTAAAATTCAGTCAAAAGATAAAAAAATAAAATAAAATAAAAGGAATGATGAAAGGGGATGAGAGCCACTTCTTCATAACTGTTAATTGGACACATCCCAGATTTTATTAGCATAATATATATTCTCAAATTATATCACTGTGAATTAAAAGTTCTCACAACTTAAAATGACAACAGCTACTCTAGATGTTTTTCTTGGCTTCATGATAAGGCAGTGTCCCTACTGACAACAGAACCTTTTTTTTTTTCCCTGTATGCAAGTCTCTGGAGAAGTGGGTGGTCTTCATTCTATAACAATGATTCTGAATGATGTCATTAAAGATAGCCCACAAGCCTCAGAAGCTGTGATTCTGATAATTCAGAAAAGAAATATGAGAAAGAGAAGATCATCCAGTAAATACAAGAGAAATAATAGACCTGAATCTTAAAGTCTGCTGGCTTAATGGGCTTTTTCAGAGGATTTGAGAACTACAGATTTATTGAAGGTAAGACTCTATTCAGCTGGAGGGACATAGAAAATATATCAGCTAATTGTGAAACAGTTCTGCTCTTCCCGAGGAAAGGGCCTTCCATGCCTTCAGCCAATTCTATTACAAAAAGTGGTAAAGTACTTTAAGCTGTAATTTTGCATCGATGAGAAGGATGTCCTTGAAAACTAAGAGGTGCACTGCTTCCTATTCAAGTTGAAAATTCTGTTCGTTGTGGTGGATTCTGAAAACTAGAGCAATAAGCCAAATATTTGTTTATATTCTTCCAGTTTCATTATAGAATGATATGCTGAATTTTACTTCTTAAAAAGTATTGTGTTTAGCTTCTTTCCATCCAGATAAAAAGGGAGAAAGACATTTTATGCCTGTCCTTCTACACTAGAATTTATTATTTCTCCCATAAACACACATGTACCTTTAAACCTGAACACAGGCACCCCACATCGTAGTACTGGGTTGTTCAACAAGGGACATTTCTTGCTGTCCACTGGTTCATTTGAAAATAAAAAGTAACTGGGCTCCCTTTCTCTGTTGTGGTCATTCTGTAGGTGGTGGATCCTGTGAGCTATCTTGGCCTATGGGATGAGATTGGACAACTTCCTTTGAAAATACAAGCCTATGAGATAAGCAGAGTTTATAAAGTTCTCTTTATGGAACAACCTGGGATCTGAATATGACTGAATAAAGCATCCCTGAAGCATACAAATTTCTTTTTATGGATTTAATATAGTTTTAAAATATATCAGCTTCTGTCAACAAAAAATAAAACAAGTTAGGCAATGTTAGAAATCTCTACCTGAAGCAAAATAACTCTGTCTGTGGCCATCTCCCTGGGGTTTACTGGTGCCTGCTCCTAGCATGCCAACTCAGTCCCAGGTCCTGTTAATTTTTTTTTTTTTTTTTACTTATTAGACTTATCCTCATGAAGATACAGGACCAAAGTCTATGTACCCCCTAAATGGCATCATTAATTAGAATTCACAAAATTTTTCTCACATAGCCTAATAAGAATAAGTTGTTGTTTCTTCATGCAGGTACTTATTCTCTAAAGTCTTAGGACTTTTCTTAATGAACAAATTATTAGCTTCAGAATCCATCCTTTCAGGGCAATAGGGAAGCAGTTTTCATTGGCACTTATTAGAAGCTTTTGTTGTTGTTTTATCATTTTTTGTTTAAAATATACTGAGCCAAACAATGAAATGTTTGGGCTGGAAATCAGATGGTTCTGAGCTTTCTTCTCCTTCCCTAGTGTTCTGGTTCTTGGCAGATATAAATCCCTGACAGCAGGAATCATGTACGTTTTATCCATGACTGTTGTCCCAGCACCTGTCAGTGCTCAGTATATTGTGAGCACGTGATCTAATCAGTGCTAGAATGTGAGTTTCTTTTGGGAGGTTTCATTTCGTTTATTTCATTTTTTCATTAATTTTCATTAAAATTCCTGTATCAGACTCTGCCTGGTGGTGGTTGATTCTCTTCTCATTGCTTCAGATGACTTGGCATACACACTGAGGAAACCAGTAGGGAAAGAGACACATGTACCCCAATGTTCATTGCAGCACTGTTTATAATAGCCAGAACATGGAAGCAACCTAGATGCCCATCAGCAGATGAATGGATAAGAAAGCTGTGGTACATATACACAATGGAGTATTACTCAGCCATTAAAAAGAATACATTTGAATCAGTTCTAATGAGATGGATGAAACTGGAACCTATTATACAGACTGAAGTAAGCCAGAAAGAAAAACACCAATACAGTATACTAATGCATATATATGGAATTTAGAAAGATGGTAACAATAACCCTGTGTACGAGACAGCAAAAGAGACACTGATGTATAGAACAGTCTTATGGACTCTGTGGGACAGGGAGAGGGTGGAGAGATTTGGGAGAATAGCATTGAAACACGTATAATATCATGTATGAAATGAGTCGCCAGTCCAGGTTCGATGCACGATACTGGATGCTTGGGGCTGGTGCACTGGGACGACCCAGAAGGAGGGTATGGGGAGGGAGGAGGGAGGAGGGTTCAGGATGGGGAACACAGGTATACCTGTGGCGGATTCATTTCGATATTTGGCAAAACTAATATAATATTGTAAAGTTTAAAAGTAAAATAAAATTAAAAAAAAAAGAAAAAAATAAATAAAGTTAAGAAAGGTGAAACTGACTGTCAGGGTCACCAGTTATATGTTGGCCAAAATGATGCCATTTCATTTGTCAGCCTCTGTTCATGACCATTTGAATGGTGATCTCTAGGACCTTTTTAGTTAGCAGTCTATTTTCATAAATTAAAGCACTAAAATTGTTACGGGCAGAACAGTACTGACATATTGGCTGCCTGAGCAGTCCCTAGAAGCAAGCTGTGCATATGACGTTATGATCCTATAATCTGAAAAGGTTCTTAATCAGTGTTCTATGTTTGGCCTCACCCAAATTCTTTTTAACTGGACTTGAAATTTGTTAAGTTGCAGAATAGGCTTAATGTGTTGTTTTTCCATTCGATTTTAAAAACTGCATCTTGGAGGAAGAAATTGCCTGTTATTACACATCTGAGAGTTTCACAGTTAAGTCACCTGACCAGCGTTGGTATGTTTTCTTTCTTGAACTCATCTTTTGTCCTGGGAACTCTTACAGTTTTTATAATCAGCTATATAAGCTGTTCTACTGGAAGCTGCTTTCTGCCAAGGGTAAATGAACTGGGCCCACAAAGTTTGGTGCTTAATTAAAAATTTTTTTAGCTCATGAATTATTGCAGCAAAATGAACTTAGCAAAATGTCTTTCTTGAAACCTAATGTGAATATCAATGTGAGACAGACTCAGAATGACAAAGCAGTTGAGGGTGGGTCAGGTACTTTATAGACACTGGAAAATCTGAATGTATATCTATTGAGCTATGAAATGCCCTTACATAAATTTCCTGCCATAGTCTTTTATTAAAAGGAAAAATAATTTATATCCTCATTGGCTAAATCACACATGGGCCATGGTGTCTATTTTTGGAAATCATCCAAAGAGTGGCTTTATATGACCCGATTTACAAGAACATGGAAGGGGAGACTACACTGAGGACAAATGAACATTATATAATAGATAAACAACTTCATTTAACAATTTTTTTAAAGAGTCTCCTAAAATAGGGGCTGATAAAAGAAATGAACACCATCTTTGCCTTCTATTAGCTATACTCTTGGAGAAGGCAATGGCAACCCCACTCCAGTACTCCTGCCTGGAAAATCCCATGGATGGAGGAGCCTGGTAGGCTGCAGTCCATGGGGTCGCAAAGAGTTGGACAGGACTTCACTTTCACTTTCACTTTTCACTTTCATGCATTGGGGAAGGAAATGGCAACCCACTCCAGTGTTCTTGCCTGGAGAATCCCAGGGACGGGGGAGCCTGGTGGGCTGCCATCTATGGGGTCCTACAGAGTCAGACATGACTGAAGTGACTTAGCAGCAGCAGCAGCAGCTATACTCTAAAGTGGAGATAGACATTAAGTGATCACATAAATGTATCTTTATGAACAGTGATCTCTGTATGGCAAAGCTTAGTGATTACTTATCCTCTATCCATTTCCAATGTCTTCCTATATAACAAGACCCTGTGCTACCAGTAATGTACTCATTTTTCTTTCTGGTCAATGATAGGCTATTTCCATGTATGACTTATAGTCTCCTTAAAAAAAAAAATATTTGTAAGGGTGTAGTTGATTTACAATGTTGAGTTAGTTTCAGGTGTATAGCAAAGTGAATCTGTTATACATACATCCACTCTTTTATAGATTCTTTTCCCATATAGAGCCATTACAGAGCTTTGAGTAGAGTTCCCTGTGCTTTACAGTAGGTCCTTATCAACCTTTATACATAGTAGTGTGTATGTTTCAATCCCAGTCTTCCAATTTACCCCTCCCCGCTTCCCCCTGGTGACTCTGTTTGTTTTCTACATCTGTAACTCTATTTCTGTTTTGTAGATAAGTTCATTTGAAGCCTTTATTTTAGATTCCACAGATAAACAATAACATATGATATTTGTCTTTCTCTCCTTGATTTACTTCCTCAGTGTGATAATCTCTAGGTCCATCCATGTTGCTGCAAATGGCATTATTTTGTTCTTATGGTTGAGTAATATTTCACTGTGTATTTCACACACACACACACACACACACAAACACACACAGACCCCGCCCCCCCGCCACACAAGCACACAGACACATCACATCTTCTTTATCCATTCCTCTGTTTATGGACATTTATGTTGCTTCCATGCCCTAGATATTGTAAACAGTGCTGCAGTGAATGCTGGAGTGCATGTATCTTGTTGGTAAGAATGTAAACTGGTACAGCCACTATGGAGAACCGTATGAAGATTCCTTAAAAAAAACTAAAAAATAGAGCTGCTATATGATCCAGCAACCCCACTCCTGGGTGTACATCTGGAGAAAATTGTAATCTGAAAAGTTATACTCATTTTAAAAATGATATTTTCGTTTTTAGAGAAAGATGGCTGAAAGACTCCCTTGCAGAGACAACTGAAAGTGGTAAGTAGAAGTCACTGGGTGATGTTGCTGGGCAAATTCTTTAAATTAAAGCAGAGATGATTTAGCAGGGAGGCTTTGGGCCATACCTCTTTGCTTTCTATTACCTACAATAGAGACAGGAAGGCTAGAGCTGCAGGGGCCATTTTGTGATCATGTGTTGACCCTGAGGATGGATGGCATTATGCTAAGGATGATATAGCAGAATAAAAGGAGCCTGGATCCCTGATGGCCATGGAATTGCTGCATCTACCCTGAATTCTAAGGGGAAAAACAACACTCTGTCTTTTTAAACTACTCTTATTTTAAAATTTTTAAAAATGAAACAGTTCACTTTGGAATCTGTAAATATAGCATTTGGAAGTAGGATTTTTGCAGATTAGTCAGCTTAAGATGAACTCTATGAAATCCAGTATGGTTGGCATCCTTAGAAGAGGGGAATATTGACATAAGAACACGGAAGAAAAATGGTCATGTGAAGACATAGGCAGAGATTCGATTTCTGCTGCCACAAGCCCCCAAACAACAAAGATTGCTGGCAATCATCAGAAGACAGAAGGGACATGGGAGAATTCTTCACTAGAGCTTTGAAAAGGCATGCTTTGCTGATTTCTGACTTCTACTCTCTAGAACTGTGAGAAAATAATTTTCTGTTATTTGAAGCTACCTGTTTTGTGGTAATTTGTTACTGCAGTCTAGAAAATTAAAATACCAGATATAAAGCTTCATTCTACCACAATAAAAGTGTTAATTAACAAAGCACTCCTACATGATTGTGCATTGCATAACAGCTTCCCAATACATGAAGCAAAACCTGATAGAACCAAAAGGAGAAATACAGAAATCTATTCCTTCTTAAGGGCTCCTCATGGTCTAAAATGGCTGCTGAAATTCCAGCCATTGCCTCCAACTTTTGGGAAGGAAGAAAAAGGAAGCACAAAAAGAACAGAAGATGTTTCCTCCAACAAATTCAGGCCCTTTTCAGTGTCCTTCCCCAAATCTTCAGGCATAACTTCTGCTTATATCTCATTGAACATCCCTAGATGCATGGGAGAATAAGAAATATAGTCTTAGCTTCCTGGAGGATACCAGAATTCTGCCGGTTAGGAAGACAAGGAAATGGGTGGTAGAGTGGGAGCTAGAAGTTGTTTCCATATGCAAGAGTCAGGAAAGCCTAATGTTTAAGCATGGTTCCTCTAGAGTCAGACTACTACATCTAGATTGTTCTACCACCTACCTATAAGTTGTATTATCTATGGCATCATATATATTTCTAAATCTCAGTTTTCTCATCTGTAAATCCTATCTATCCATATATTTGTCTATCACATATCTCCCAAAGGATTGTTTGAGAATTAAAAACAAAAAATGTTTGCATGAATGTACAAAAAATTAGCTACATTATTGTACAATAGCAACCACTTTGGAGAGCTAATTAACATTAGATATTCAAACATTACGTCTGGACAATACCTCTCTTAGATATTTACCGAACAGAAATCTCTGTACTAAGAGATATGTATACAAATATTCATAGCAGCATTATTCATCATAGCCTAAAACTAGAAACCACCGCCTTAAATAGAATACATTAAAAAAAGTATAATCAAATGGAATATTATATCACAGTGAAAATGGATGTCTTCTAACTGTACTCAGCAACATTAATGAATCTCTTATATAAAAGAACAGATTTATACAAAATTTAAAACAAAACTGATAATAGTGTTGGAGGTTGAGGTGGTGGCTACATTTTGTAATGATCTGGAGAAGAATTGAAGGAAGTTTCCCAAATATTTGGGGTTTTAAGCATGCTCAGTCATGTCTTACTCTTTATGACACCATAGACTGAAGCCCATCAGGCTCATCTGTCCATGTGATTTTCTCAGTAAGAATAAGGGAGTGGGTTGTCATTTCTTCCTCCAGAGGATCTTCCTGACCCAGGGATCAAACCCGTGTCTCCTGCATTGCAGGTGTATTCTTTAACGCTGTTCTATTTCTTGACTTATTTAGGAGCTACACAATTGTTATCTTGTAGTTGTTCACTGACTCATGCATCTATTTTTTTTTTATTTTTTTTTAAATTTTCCTTATGTGTATCACTTAACCTGACTGTATAATTAGTGATCAAAACTTTGATAGTAAAGTGGGTGATGGGCAGGCACTATCACATAAAGACAGCAGGCTTAACCCAGGACTGTCCTAGCAAACCAGGATACATGATCATCTGTGTCATATGTAACAAGAAAGAAGTTACTGAAAGAAAGGATGGAGAGAAGGCAGGCAATGAAAAATAAGGAAAAAGAAAGAAAATAAAGACAAGAAAGGGAAAGAATGAAAGGAAGGGCAGGGAGAAGGGAAAAGAAGAGAGGAAGGAAGGAAAGAGGGAGGGTGCGATAAAGAAGGAAGGAAGAAAGGAAGGAAGGAATGAAGGAAGAGGTAAGGGAAAGGAAGGGAAGGAGCCGGAGGGGAGGGGAGGGAAGGAGGAGAGTGGGAGAAGGAGCTGGCCCTGACCTACATCATGCTTTCCTCTACTTGAGAGGATAATAAGACAGATTCCATTCCTCTCCCTTGATAGAAGCTTTGATTAGGTGTGGAAGGATAGAATGGAGAGGAAGTTTTAAGTAGCATGTGAAAATAAAGCTTTAAATTGCATGACCAAAATGTTTAGTATTTTTACATGTTCTTGAAGGCTCTGCCTATCAAAAGAGCTAACTGTCTTCATCAAGTTGGAAGTGGTTGTTGGTGGGGGGCTGGGGAAGTAACTTATTTCCAAGCGCTTCCAAGTTGAAATACTTAAAGTACTTCTATACTTCCAAGTACTTGGAAGTACTTAACATACTTCCGAGTTGAAATTGCTCAATAACCAGGATATAATGTCCCCTTCAGAAGCAGAGCTTTTCGTTGTCTTTCTCCCTGGCTGGGCACTGTGTGGGGAGCACAGATGTTGGTCATGGACTCCATTCTCTGGCCTCTATCCCTGTAGAGTACCCCTGAGTCTCACTCAGCCTCTGGCCAGCCTTGGTCATGTATGCCTCTCTGCTCTCTCCTACACCTGACCACTGGATTCTTCATGATTGCTGGTTCTCCATAAGCCCTTCTGTGCCTTTCTCAGGAGTTGCTGTTATTCAGTCATTAAGTCATGCCAAATTCTTTGCAACCCCATGGACTGTAGCACTCCAGGCTTCCCTGTCCTTCACCATCTCCTGGAGTTTGCTCGAACTCATGTCCACTGAGTCGGTGATACCATCCAACTATCTCATCCTCTGTCATGCCCTTCTCCTCATGCCCTCCATCTTTCCCAGCATCAGGGTCTTTTCCAATCAGTCAGCTCTTCAAATCAGGTGGCCAAAATATTGAAGCTTCAGCTTCAGAACCAGTCCTTCCAATGAATCTCAGGGTTAATTTCCTTTAGGGTTGACTGATTTGGTCTCCTTGCTTTTAAAGGGACTCTCAAGAGTCTTCTCCAGCACCACAATTCAAAAGCATCAATTCTTCAGCCCTCAGCCTTCTTTATGGTCCAACTCTCACAGCCATACATGACTACTGGAAAAACCATAGCTTCGACCAAATTGACCTTTGTCGGCAAAGTGATGTCTCTGATTTTTAGTAAGCTGTCCAGATTTGTCATAGCTTTTCTTCAGAAATGGTTTTACTGCACACTCATGTCTTCCTGAAGTAGCAGAAGATGCATATGTCAGCGAGGTCTCACTCTTCTCTTAAAAACATGGCAGCTGTTTCAGCCTCCTCATGCCAAGATATGAGACACTTCAATGAGGCTGCTTTTCACCAGAGATCTGATAAGCCTGGAGAGACATAGGCCTCTACTTTCAGATACTCAGCTACTAGGTCTTTTCTCCCTGTGCTTCCTTCCATCAGAACTCTCCCAAGGGAGTGAGGAAACACTTCAAAGTGAACTCCTGCTTCCTCTTTTAACTCTACTTCACTCTTCCCCAGCTCGGAGATCTCTCGCCAGGCTGGGTGATGGGTGTGGTGGTGACTGATGTACTCTTCTTCCTAAATCCCTCTTTCAAGTGAACTCTTGAAACTTATTATAGATGCCAGAAGTATATAATCTTAACAACCCTCCCCTGAGACAAATGGCAATGTCACATTTTCCCGCATAAACATGGGCGGCATGTGGGTAGAAGTACAAAAGCACAATTATTTTACTTATCCTGATAGAGTTAA
>NW_011494826.1:567559-579931 GCF_000754665.1 Bison bison bison | reverse complement strand
GAGTTAAGGCACTCATAAAAAATTTCTAGACTAGTCCAGAAAGCAGTTCCCTTTCTGAGAAGAGTAGTATTCAAGAGATCTGAAACCATTAATAACCCAACAAAGGGGAGGCTTACATGTAGGGATGATTACAAGTAAGATGTAAAGCAAATATAATAGTACAAACAGATCATTCCCATTTAGAGAGAACCTCAACATTCAGCCATCTAAGAGGCTGTGTTTATATCTGAGCAACAGGACCAAGTGAGGACGAACATCCCCTTAGTCCCTATGGTAAGTCTCATAATCTCTCAACACACTTCAGATAGACCCTGCAGGACTATAAATACCAATCTATCCCCCTTCAAGGACTAATTTCTCTTTATAAACTCATCATTCTTAGTTAGAACTTATGATATTATAAATACATTAGAGAGAATCCATAGCTCGGCCTCCAACTAACTTAATTATACAAACCAAATATACCCCTTTTGAAAAACTGATCTTAAAAATTAACTCAGATATAATTCTAGTAATTTCGAGTTCTGTGCCCAAAATATTTGCTGTTTAAAAGAAGTACATTTATGTATGTAAAGTTAAAATATTGAACCACTTGATGTCTTTAATATTGTTCTATTTTGTGGAAAATGCCTGTTAACTTTAGAAACAATTTTATGTGAATGAAATATCCTATCTACAAACAATGAACTTTAAACCCGGTTGTGATCTAATAGCATTATATTGGTGAAATAAATCTCTTATGTATGTGTGGCTCCCTGTAATGTTATCGTGCTTATGGTTGCTTTCGTGCTCCAGGGGAGTGATGGATGGCAATGAGGCTTAACCCGATATTACATCAAGTTCTTGCTAATCTCACACCAACCCCTCATAAATCTGAATAATTTGCTGCTGCTCAGCAACAGCAAATTATTGTGTGAGCCCTAGAATAGTTTTGACCTGAAATTGTGTATTATCACAATCTCCTTTGGAAATAGTAAGGGCTTTTATTATTTCCATAACTGAATTATGTTTTCATATCTTTTGCACTGCTGTAGTGGGTTTTGCTTAGCAACAAGTCTCCAAGAGTTCTGCTTGGAGTAAGGCCTCATTAACATAATACTCTAATCCCTGGGTTCTTGCTATCACCCAGTTGAATTCACTGCTGGCCCCTCTCACTTGTTTAGCCCAATGGAATGATTCCTTTTTACCTTCTAAAGTAAGTTTGTATTTCTATAACACAAAACATATTAACTCAGTGATATGGCAGCAAATATTAATTATTAAGTAACACTGCTCACCCAACAGGGACCTAATGTACACAAGTATTTTCACATGAATATTGATTTAAGTTTTTAAAATAAATGCCACTAAACAAGGCAAAACCAAGCCACATTTTTGCATTTTGCTGCCCTTTATTTAAAGAGAGGACATAAATGATTCACTATGTAGGAGTGGCTCACACTGAGAAATGCCTTCTATTTTTCCTAGCCTTCTTTGTGCCTGGGAGTCCAATTTTGGAAGATACTAGATTTTAGGGTAAGCCCAGGGTAAAGGGAAAAACTTTCTGCTCTCCAATACTAACAAGTGCCTCTATGCAGTTTGAATAAGTGACTTTGGTCTTGTTAGAATAGACAGAAATGCTCCTATAATACCTATCAAGATTTATAGCTCTCTTTAAAAACAATTCTGAATCAACCAAAAGTTCTGTAGAACAAGCATATAACATGGACTTTACTGTCTAAGAATTTAGCTAACAAGCTGTGCAAACCTATTATGATAATATATTCACATCAATTTTAGCTATTTTAATCTTCAGTTTGGTTCAGACTGCATGTCATTCTCTGAGAAGGATTCCTCACTCAGTCTACCAAGTTGGCCTTTTGTGTGACATGAGGAATTGAGGCAAGTTGTGCTTCTTCAATAGTTTAATTTTTAAGAGTAGGTTACTGTGCTCTAAAACCTGTTCATCAGAGAAGGAAAGAGTTGTGTCAGACATTATGAGGAAGCATGATAGTCTCGACAGAATATGAGAACATTTCAGAAGTCTGAAAATATCACTCTTTTGAATTAGCCAACTTCTATTTGAGAAATTTTGTTAAATAAGACATTGGTGGCCATAGATCCTAAGCCATAATTTCCCTTTCCCCCCAAAAATATTAAGTTTCTAATAGAAAAGTGGTTACTGTTCTTATAGAAGTCAACTTAGAATGACCTGGTGATCAAATAGTTCAACCATCCCTACCATACAGAGCAAATATTAAAATAAGAACAAAAGCAGACAATAAATTGCCTTAAGCAACTGGCATCTGTGAGTTAAGTTTAAAAGACCTTTAAACCTCAAGATATACAATACTGCAGAAGTAAAGCAAAGATTAGTTAAAACTAAAATGTGAAATGTTGTACAATATAGCTATGTTACAGTGGTATTTCTGATATTCTAAAATTTTTAATAGAATTAAAAAATATCCAGTGTTGGCTCCCTATATTAAATTATACATATAAATACACTCTAAGGAAAATGTGATTGCTCCCAAACTCTTGGATCCTGCCATCCATAATGAATAATATACTGTGGCACACTCTTATAAAGTTAAATGTTTCTTTTGACGAGGAACATTTATCAACTAAAAACTTGAGCTTTTGCTTTCTTTCCCCCACTTTGTCTTCATTTAAAATTTTTTTCTTGGCTTTTTATGGTTACTTCAGTTGCTGTTCTTAACTTTGTAGTGTTGAATGATCGATGGTCTGACCACTGAAAGGAATTACTTTAATTTTATTTTGACATTGACTCCATGATAGTTCTACAAGCCTGTGTGAATATTAAAAGATTTGCTCTAAAAGAAGATTTACAGATATGATAGCCAAGTCACAGTCATCTTTTCTTCTTTCCCTCAACTCTCAAAGACTCAATTCTGTTTAAAAATGTCTGTCTGTCTATATATCTATTGAGAGAGGAACAATGATCCCTATGTTGCAATGTCATAGTAGCCATGTGCTTTACATGAAATAAATACAGATAAAGGAGTAGGATCAGTTTAGTTCAGTTCAGTCGCTCAGTCATGCCCAACTCTTTGTGACCCCATGAATCACAGCACTCCAGGCCTCCCTGTCCATCACCAACTCCTGGAGTTTACTCAAACTCATGTCCATCGAGTCGGTGACGCCATCCCGCCATCTCATCCTCTGTCGTCCCCTTCTCTTCCTTCCCCCAGTCCCTCCCAGCATCAGGGTCTTTCCCAATAAGTCAGCTCTTCACATGAGGTGGCCGAAGTATTGGAGTTTCAGCTTCAGCATCAGTCCTTCCAAGAACACCCAGGGCTGATCTCCTTTAGAATGGACTGGTTGGATCTCCTTGCAGTCCAAGGGACTATCAAGAGTCTTCTCCAACACCACAGTTCAAAAGCATCAATTCTTTGGCACTCAGCTTTCTTCACAGTCCAACTCTCACATCCATACATGACCACTGGAAAAACCACTGGAAAAACTGACTACACAGACCTTTGTTGGCAAAGTAATGTCTCTGCTTTTTAATACGCTATCTAGGTTGGTCATAACTTTTCTTCCAAGGAGTAAGTGTCTTTTAACTTCATGGCTGTAATCACCATCTGCAGTGATTTTGGAGCCAAAAAATAAAGTCTGAGACTGTTTCCACTGTTTCCCCCACCTATTTCCCTGAAGTGATGGGACCAGATGCCATGATCTTCATTTTCTGAATGTTGAGCTTTAAGCCAACTTCTTCACTCTCCTCTTTCACTTTCATCAAGAGGCTTTTTAGTTCCTCTTCACTTTCTGCCATAAGGGTGGTGTCATCTGCATATCTGAGGTTATTGATATTTCTCCTGGCGATCTTGATTCCAGCTTGTGCTTCTTCCAGCCCAGCATTTCTCATGATGTACTCTGCATAAAAGTTAAAAAAGCATGGTGACAACATACAGCCTTGACATACTCCTTTTCCTATTTGGAACCAGTCTGTTGTTCCACGTCAGATAGGTGACAACAAATAGACAAAACAACATTTGTTTTTTCCATCTTAAAGAAAGGGATCTCCATTTTGAAATGTTTACCAAAAAAATTTGTGTGGAGGTAATTAAAGCCCACTGTCGATAAAAAGACTATAAAAGAGTATTTACAAACTCTAAACTGAACTGGGAAAGATTATATCCTGCAGCACTGGTAATAATAATAGATGTGTGTATATGTGTTGGTTGCTCAGTCATGTCCAACTCTATGAGATCTCATGGACTGTAGCCCGCCAGGCTCCTTTCTCCATGGCATTCTCCAGTCAGAATGCTGGAGTGTGTAGCCATTCCCTCCTCCAGGGGATCTTCCCAATCCAGGTCTCCAGCATTGCAGGTGGACTCTTTACTGTCTGAGCCATCAGGGAAGCCCAATAATAAGATATAGTCAAACAATTTAATATATTATCTTGTGCTCTAGCCATGTAAACACAACAGTCAGAAATCCTGCCACAAGGAGCATGACTGACTGATGACTCCAATTACTGCTTCTCTAGATTCCCAACTATGTTCATACTAAGGCCACTCAAGGTCCAGCGGTGAAGAGGACATCAAACTAGAAAATAGATAGTTCCGGCACAAGCGGGCAGCTCAACTGGTGCTCAATTTACCATTCACTGGTGATGACCTAGGAAAATATCCTAGTGGAGGATCAATGCTTTTTCCAGGTTTTTGCAGGTGAGATGTTTCAGGAATTTGAAAGCCATGTGAAAGGAGGGCACTGGGCAATACAGTGGGCAATGCCTATAATAATAACCAAACTTGGTTGGTTTGTACAATGTTGTATTGTTTCTCTGTAGAGAGATTAGAAACAGAAGGCCGTTAATAAGCAGTTCATGTCTAAAACAAGAGCCTCTTTGGTAGCCTACAAAGAACATGTTACCTCCTCTGGTAGACGAGGCCTCCCTGGTAGCTCAGATGGTAAAGAATTTGCCTGCAATGCAGGAGACCTGGGTTCGATCCCTGGGTTGGGAAGATCCCCTGGAGAAGGGAATGTCAACCTACTCCAGTATTTGTGCCTGCAGAATTCCATGGACAGAGGGACCTGATGGGCTACAGTCCATGGGGTCTCAAAGAATCAAACAACTGAGCGACCAACACATTCACTTTCACTGGTAGAAGAGCAGACACTTCTGAGCAGCAAACTGAAGATTTGATCAAGTGACAAAGCAAAGATATTTGAATCCTCAGTCTAGGTGGCTCTACAATGCCAAGGGTAGGGTCCTGGTTGAGAAAGCCTAGAACTCTGAAACAAGGGATGGGAACATTTGGGTGGTTGTCCCTGAGGCAGCTGGCTCTATAGAACCCACAGGGCTTACAAGATGGGGTCTGCCCTTTTCTAGTAAGAGCTAGTGTTTCTCCCCCATTAGAAGAGGCTGCAGAGTCCTCTGTCTGCAAAGCAGCAGCTTCTTCTACAAGTGCCACCTCCATCTGCTCTCCAGATAGCTAGGAAAGTAATTGGGTTAAATCCCAGCATCAGCCTGCTGAGGTGTTAATCTTGGGAAGGAAGGAAAAAGCCATATGCCAAAGGAGAGGGTAAGAATTAGGTACTATACACTAGAAGTACCCAGGTGAGTACTATTGGGATTGGATTTTGAGGGACCTTGCTCAACAAATTCTGAATGTAAGATGGGATAAGCAACAGTTGATTTGAGGCAATTTCTCAGAGTATGGCATGGGCAGCAATCACAGGGGATTAAACAAAGTCATTGTTAAGGAAGTTATCTGAAACCTGGATAAAGAAAGGCCAAAGTGGAGATGACTGAGTTGCCTTGTCTTATAGAAGAAAAGAATAAAGGGACATGGGCATGCTGGTGTGGATAAACAGTGAAACCAGAAGGCACAGTGGAAGATTGTGTCCATGGGAGAATACTGAAGACATACCACTCACCAAGACCATTAGGATTCTGTAGAAAGAGAATTATATACCTTCAAGAAACAGTTTCTAATACGTGTCTTCCCTGGTGGCTCAGTGGTAAGAACATGCTTGCCAATGCAGGAGACATGGGTTCAATCCCTGGGTCAGGAAGTTCTCCTGGAGAAAGAAATGGCAACCTACTCCAGTATTCTTGCCTGGGAAAACCCATGGAAAAAGGAACCTGGGGTCCTACAGTCCATGGGGTCACAAAAAAGCTGGGTATGACTTAGTGACTAAACCACAAAGGACAACAATACTGATATGTAAGTTTGATGAGAGAAAAGATAAAATGGGATGACCATGAAACTATCCATCATAAGTGGGGTCTGTTAGAAGCCTCCTCCCCACATCATGAAATTGGATAGTTTCAGCTGCAATTTTTCATAAGATGGAAATGTACAGCTCAAATTGAGCCCAAGGAAGACCAGAGAGCATGAGTAAACTACATAAATAGGTATACAGGCTCCCATATCACCTGACACAGATGGAACCAAACCCCTGCCCCAACTCATATCCTTGGTCAAAATTAGTTTAGAATAAGTTGGGCTAGTAAGTGGTACAAGGAAAAAATGGACAGTGGCTGCATTAAAGCCTCCTTCAAGTGTCTTGAAAGACTGAAGATGAAAATCTCTCCTAAGGACAGAGGCACAAACAGTACACCTGGTCATTCGTGTTCCATGGAATAAGTGAGAATGCTAACAGCCTGACTGAATGGTCAGAGACCTGTAAGAGAGAAGACTACATGAACAGAGATAAGTTGTGCTGTAGAGACATATGGGTGAACAGATGGGACTGGGCACTAAGTTACCAACATCTACCAGAAAGCATCTACCACTGAAAACACACTGGGCAACCATGCATAACCATGTCATCAAAACCCCAGATCACGGATGTTGGTTGGCATTTGTTGTTGATCACATTTGAACCAACACTATTGGCACATGTAAGTGATAGCCATGTTAGCAGAGCCTGGAGCTGTGTATGAAGTCAACAGTAAGGACTTTTCATAACAAAACAAATCCAGTTACTGATTCCCCTGGATATTCTACCTGTTATTAACAGAGGCCAATGCTGACCCTCCAATAGGGCAAAATTCCTGAAGGAAACCAACTGACAACTTGGCACAAATAGACTACACGGTGCTTCTTCCATCCCAGAGAGGCCAATGGTTCATCTTAATAGAAACAGATAAGTACTCTATGTACATGGTTTCCTTTCCTGTCCGCAAAGCCTCAGCCAATACTAACAGCTAGGATTTACAGAATGCCTTGTAGATAGACGTACTTCCCTGGTGGCTCAGACGGTAAGGCGTCTGCCTGTAATGAGGGAGACCCAGGTTCGATTCCTGGGTTGGGAAGATCCCCTGGGGAAGGAAATGGCAATCCACTCCAGCACTCTTGCCTGGAAAATCCCATGGATGGAGGAGCCTGATAGGCTACAGTCCATGGGGTCGCAAAGAGTCGGACACGAATGAGCAACTTCACTTTCACTTTTACTTTGTAGACAGAGATAGAATTCACAAAGTACAGCATCCAGTTAAGGGACCCACTTTACAGAAAAGGAGATGTGGGAGTTGGCCATCATAGGATCACATCCATTGTAGGGTCTTCTGTTTAGACTACATACTATACAACTCAGTAGCAGCAAATCTCCTAGGGCTCTGTTAAGGCCTTCCAAGAGCATAGCTGTATTGTCAGCTCAGAGGTAACATTCTGAAAGGAAGGGCTGCCATCCTTCAGGATGTAGCATAAACATTACAGACCTCTACATGGTGCTGTGTTCTTCATAGGAAAGTACATGGGTGGGGGAACCAAGGAGTCAAATCATGGATATTTCACCTGTAGAAGTTTTATTTGGATTTTTATTCTCTATCATTCTTTAACATGTTTACAATTTTATTTACCTTCTTGAATATAAATGATACTCTTATAACTGTTTCAATGTTCTCTGATTTTGCATTTCTAGAAATTTATTTTTGTTGCTCTTTTTAAACAAAAAGTATCACTTTTTTTTTTTAGAGTTTCTGTTTCCCTGCCAATTTTTTTTTTCACTTTGCTTTTATCTACATGTTTATAGTAAAAATGCTTGATAATTTCAATATCTCTAATTGTGGTGGTTAATTTTGTGTCAGCCTGCCTGGGCTAAAGGATGTCCAGATAGCTGGTAAAACATTATTTCTGGGTGTGTCTGTGAGGGTGTTTCAGAAGAGATTAGAATTTGAATTGCTAATCAAACAAAGCAGATGGTCCTCCCCAACATGAGTAGGCCTCATTCAATCTGTTGAGGGCTTGAATAGAACAGAAAGGTGGAGGAAAGACAAATCTGCTCCCTCTTTGAGCTGAGGCTTCTTTCTTCTCTTCTCAGACACTGGTGCTCCTGGTGCTTTCAGACTCAGACTGGGATTTACACCATCAGCCCCCTGTTCTCAGACCTCAGACTTCAACTGCATTTCACCTCTGGCTTTCCTGATTTTCCAACTTGCAGATGGCAGACTGTGGGACTTCTCAGTTCCATAACCACGTGAGCCAATTCCTATAACAAATCTCCTCTTACATATGAGAGGAGAGAACCTAATGGTTCTGTTTCTCTGGAGACCCCAGATATGCTAACCTCTATATTTCTGCTGTCTATCTTGTGTTTCTTTCTCACGTTGTCTCATCTCCTCATATACTAGTTATTTTAAAGTAGTCACTGGAAGCTATATTTGAAAATTTACTGGGAGAAATAATTTGGTTTCTAAGATGATACTGTTTTCCTCCAGGAAATAGTTTTCATTTCCTTCATTAAATATTTTCATTTGATGCTTGGTGGCACTAGCAGTCCAGAACCATCTCAATACAAGTCTAAATATTAAGATTTTCTAGATCGCTTGAAAGATGTGAATCTTGACCGCATACCATTCTAGGGCCTGCTTATTCCCAGTCCACACTTGCTCTCACTGGCTAGCACTCAGGACCAGACAGAAGACATTTATCAGAATCTGCACCATTGGTGAATCCCAGATATTGAGTTTTGCTTCTCTATACCTTTGAGGTCCTCAGAAGCACAGCTTAGTGTCTCAACTGTCTCTTATGCATGGACAAGTGACCCCAGGGCAAAAACTTCCACGTACCTTTTCTTTTTACCTCTCCAGTTCTTTTTACTTCTCTGGTCTGGTCATACTGATGTATTGTAGAAAATGTTCTAATCTTTCCCCCAAAATGTTTAGATGATTTCAGTTGCAAGTTTGGTCAGAATTATCTAAGCTAACATATCCTCCAACCCATGATTCTTAATTCTAGGGAACCAGATCATGTCAGTAACATTTGAAAGAAAGGGGGATGTGTGGTTTAAGATGAGACGGGCATGATATCAATTTAAAATTGAAGAGCTATCACAGGAAAAAGAATCCATACTTCTTTTAAGTGGCTTCAGAAGCTAGAACATAGAAAAACATACTACATTTCAAGAAGATAATTTAAAACAAAACATGTTAATGATTAGACACTCATACTGGGAAACTTTGCTATAAGAGCTATTGAGATGCCTAGCCTTGGATAAATCCAGGTAATTAAACAATGATTTGTCCAAGATGCATATGTAGGATATGAAATGGACTAGTTGACCTCTAGAGTCCCAAAGAAGTGAGATTTCAGGACTCTTTAATTCCAAGAGAAAATGGAGAGGGCCTCTGAGTTATGTTGGTAGCTTAAAATTATTTTATAAGGAATAACTAATCCTATGATCAGATTTCAGGAAGGTAACTTATAAAGACTTACTTCTTGTACAATCTCTCTGATTGAAATGTGTCACAGGCAGAGTTCTAGAAATGAAAGGTATTCTTTCTCTGTTCCGGGAACATTAATTTTCAAGTGTATTTGTTACAGTTCACGACCTGGGACAATGCCCTGTAAATAGGGAGAAGCTATTAGCACATTAATTAGGATTCCCTTTATAGTCCTATTGAGAAATATAATTATTCGTTAGATTAAATTCTTTGCCTTGAGAATTCCAATTTTCATGTTGAGTAATAGACCCTGTTATAACTGCAGACTACAATTCATACAAGAACACATTGTCACATACCTTCTGTTTTTAAGTACTGTCTCTCTTACTTGAGTGCAAAATGACTGTAAAGAGTAAAAGAACCTTTGGGTTGGCAATAGTAGGATAAACGGGACCCAAGTTAACAAATTTTCTGAGAGCTATTATTTAATCTGTAAGTGCTTGAAAGCAGACCGTCTTATTTCCTTTTCAAGTCTATACAAGCCAGGGCTTATCCTCAACTGTTTTGGTTCTCTCAAATGCTGATAGCACAAATCGGGGAAATGCTGTTAGCAGAAATTGGGAAAATAAAAGTTATTTCCTAAATTCAAATCTACATGATGAAATATCATGCCTTGCAGTTATCTTAATGGGCAGGGTCATCCGGAGAGAATTCTTACATCTTTATTCAATCCATGCTTCTGTTGACATGTGTTGACTTTATATCACTCTATACTTTTAAGAGAATAAGCTGCTGTGAGTTTAGTTCCCTTGGGCAGCTTTATCTAGCTAATCAGAGAAGAATGTTTCAGGTTGTCATTCAGCTTCCCAAGAATGCAACTGCACTTAATAGAAGTATAAGGATTTGTGTAGTGCATTTTTCTGGATGAAGTGCTACCAGCTTGAACGGTAATGCATTGCTAGTTTTGTCCAGTTCTACTGATGTGCTACTCACTAGCAAGAGCTGCAAAATACATCACTGCCCAGTTCTCATTTTCTTTCATTTTCATTGTTTTGTTTTTGTAGCAAGAGACCTCCCAGGTGCTAGGGATATGGTTTTGCCCCTGTCCAACCAGAAGAATAAATTGTCTGGATGGCTGACTATAACAATAGTAGCTTATAAAATAAGCTTAGTAGATATAATGACAAATAATGGAAAGAGGTAGAAAAGGAAGATACAAGGAAAAGAATTTTAAACATCACAGACACACTAAAGCCCTTATAGCCAATGGCTCTTTAAGGAAGGGGAAAGAAAGATTACCATTTGCTATTATTTAGACTTTTATTTTCTATTATACATTATAGCAGAAGTTTAAGAGTATCATCTTTTTATCTTTGGACCATTTTTTTTTCAAGTGGAGTGATAATATTCCCACCTTATAGAGAAAGAAACTGAGACCAAGTGAGTTTAAATGCTGTTGCAAAGTCACACAATCAGATGACAGGGAGGCTATCTGAGCCCAGCTCCTGTGTACTCAAAATCTATCCATTAGTTCCTGCTTCAATTCCTCCTCATATTTCATTCTACACAAGCACCAGTGAATTAAGAGACACAATGAGAATCTAACCTTCAACAGCAAGTAAAAACTTGAATATTATTTGTCAACCGTGTAGTTGAGATTGTAATGAGACTTCTAATAGGGGATATTATCATAAGATATAAGTTACAAGTGCATGTGCCATGTAGAGGAAACTAAGGCTAAACACTAACAATGCTGTAGTTTTTTATTTTTTTTAATTGGAGTATAATTCCTTTACAATGTTGTGTTTGTGTTAGTTTTTGCTGCAAATTGGGTCATTTGTAGAGAGGTGGATTTGTAGAGTCCGTCATGCGGAGTGAAGTATAAGTCAGAAAGAGAAAACCAAATATTGTATATTAATGCATATATGTGGAATCTAGAAAAATGGTATAAATGAACCTAAGTGCTGTAATTTTAAGAGTTGTTGTCTCATATGCCTCTAATTTCTACCCTTCTCAGTGGAAATTTGCCAGTTAGACTTCTGAGCATCTTACTTCTTCTTAGGTTTAGAGAATTCGCCATCTTATTAATGTTGTGGAAGGCAACTGTCTCTCACCATAGAAGTTGCAAAAAGTAGATATTATGCTGCCAGTTTTCCTTGTAGATAGTGCTTGGAAACTAGACTAGGGCTTAGATATTGGTACATCCTGAGAGAATTTATTTTTTCCGGCTTTATTGAGATATAATTGATATTTTACAAGTTTAAGATGTACAATGTGATGATTTGAGACATGCATATAATGTGAAATGATTACCATAATAAGGTTAGTTAATACTTCCATCATCTCATATAACTACTTTTAAATGTGGTGAGAACATTTAAGATCTACTCTCTTAGCAACTTTCAAGTATATGTGAAGTGAAGTTGCTCAGTCGAGTCCAACTCTTTGCGACCCCATGGACTGTAGCCTACAAGGTTCCTCTGTCCATGGAATTTTCCAGGCAAGAGTACTGGAGTGGGTTGCCATTTCCTTCTCCAGGGGATCTTCCCAGCCCAGGAATTGAACCTAGGTCTCCTGCATTGCAAGCAGATGCTTTACCGTCTGAGCCACCAGGGAAGCCCCCTTCAAGTATACAAAGCAATATTAACCATTGTCTCCATGTTGTACATCAGATCCTCAGAACTTATTTATGCTATAACTAACTGGAAGTTTGCACCCTTTAACCAATTTCTGTTTCTTCCCCAACACCGAAA
>NW_011494826.1:559850-567459 GCF_000754665.1 Bison bison bison | reverse complement strand
CCAACACCGCCCCCCCCCACCTCCACCAGCCCTGTCAACAACCATTCTCCTCTGTTTCTAGGAGTTCCGCTTTTTTTTGATTCCATGTAAAAGTGAAATCATATAATCAGTTCCTATCTGGCTTATTTCACCTAGCATAATGCCCTAAAGATCCATCCATTTTGTCACAAATGACAGTATTTCCTTCTTTCTCATGCCTGTAAAAATTATATATAATCATATTAAAGCTACAGCTAGCTAGCTAGCTAACTAGATTACATCTTCTTTATCAATTCACTCATAGGGGGATGCTTAGGTTGTTTCATATCTTTGTTATTGTGAATACACTGCAACGAACATGGGGGAACATATATCTTTTTGAGATTCCAGTTGTATTTTCCTGAGATATATACCCAGAAATGCAAATATTGGATCATATGGAAATTCTATTTTTAATTTTCTGAGAAGTCTCCAAACTATTTTCCATGGCTGCAGCAATTTACATTCCCACCAAAAATGCACAGGTTTCCCTTTTTCAAAGGTTCTTGCCAACATTTAGCTCCTGTCTTATTAATGAGTCATTCTAACAGATGTGAAGTGATACCTTATTCTGGTTTAAATTTACATTTTTCCTATTAAAAAAAAAAAAGGTTACCATCTTTTCATGTGTCTTGGTCATCTATACTTCTCGGAAAAGATATCTATTTGGGCCTTCTACTCATTTTCTAATCAGAATTTTTTTTTTTTTTTTTTGCATTGAGTTACATGAGTTCCCTATATTTTTGGATACTAACTCCTTACAGAAAAATGGTTTGCAAATTCTTTCTCCTGTTCCTTAGACTGCTTGCTCACTTAGTTGATCATTTCCTTTGCTGTGCAGAAGGATTTTTTTCAGTTTTATATAGCCCTACTTATTTGTTGTTATTGTTGCTTATCCTTTTGGTGTCAACCCACCCCACCCCCCAAAAAAAAATTATTGCCAACTCCAGTGTCAGGGAATCTTCCACTATCTTTTCGTCTAGGAATTTTACAGTTTCAGGTTTATGTTAAATTTTAATCAATTTCTAGTAATTTGTAAGTAATATTAAGATAGAGGTCCAGTTTAATTATTTTGCAAGTGGATATCTAGTTTTTCCAACACTGTTTATTGACTATCCTTTCATCATTACATACGCTTGACTCCCTTGTTCAATATTAGATCACATATGTGAGAGTTTATTTCTGGGCACTCAGATTGGGTCCACTGATCTACATGACTTTTTATGTGTCAGTATCATACTGCCTTGATTACTATAGCTTTGTAACATAGTTTGAAATCAGAAAGTATGATAACTCTAGCTTTATTCTTCTTTCTCAGGATTACTTTGGCTATTCTACTTGTGGTTTCATACAAATTTTAAGATTTTTTTTTTCTATTTCTATAAAAAATGCCATTGGAATTTTGGTAGTGATCACATTGAAATTATATGTGACTTCGGGCAAAATGGATCTTTAATGATATTAATTCTTCTGATCCATGAATATAACATGTATAACTTAGTCACTCAGTCATGTCTGACTCTTTGCGACTCCATAGACTATAGCCCACCAGGCAGCTTTGTCCATGGGGATTCTCCAGGGAAGAATACTGGACTGTGTTGCCATGCCATTCTCCAATGGATCTTCACAACCCAGGGATCAAACACAGGTCTCCCACATTGAAGGTGGATTCTTTACTGTCTGAGCCATCGGTTCAGTTCAGTCGCTCAGTCATGTCTGACTCTTTGTGATCCCATGTACTGCAGCAGCCCAGGCTTCCCCATCCATCAACAACTCCCAGAGTTTACTCAAACTCATGTCCACTGAGTCAGTGATGCCATCCAACCATCTCATCCTCTGTCATCCCCTTCTCCTCTGGCCTTCAATCTTTCCCAGCATCAGGGTCTTTTCCAATGAGTCAGTTCTTTGCATCAGGTGGCCAAAGTATTGGAGTTTCAGCTTTAGCATCAGTCCTTCCAATGAATATTCAGGAGTGATTTCCTTCAGGATTAGTTGGATCTCCTTGCAGTCCAAGGGACTCTCAAGAGTCTTCTCCAACACCACAGTTCAAAAGCATCAATTCTTCGATGCTCAGTTCTCTTTATAGTCCAACTCTCACATCCATACATGACTACTGGAAAAACCATAACTTTGACTAGACGGACCTCTGTTGACAAAGTAATGTCTCCATTTTTTAATATGCTGTCTGCGTGCTAAGTTTTAATATGCTGTCTGACGTGCTAAGCTTAGCATGTCAACATGCTAAGTTGCTTCAGCCATGTCTGACTCTTTGCGACCCCATGGACAGTAGCCCACCAGACTCCTCTTTCCATGGGATTTTCCAGGAAAGAACACTGGAGTGGGTTATGATGCCCTTCTCCAGGGAATATGCTGTCTAGGTTGGTCATAACTTTCCTTCCAAGGAACAAGCGTCTTTTAATTTCATGGCTGTGGTCACCACCTGCAGTGATTTTGGTTCCTCCAAAAATAAAGTCTCTCACTTTTTCCTTGTTTCCCCATCTATTTGCCATGAAATGATGGGACCAGATGCCATGATCTTAGGTTTCTGAGTGTTGAGTTTTAAGCCAACTTTTTCACTCTGTCTTTCACTTTCGTCAAGAGGCTCTTTAGTTCTTCTTCACTTTCTGCCATAGGGTGGTATCATCTGCTTATTTGAGGTTATTGACGTTTCTCCCAGCAATCTTGATTCCAGCTTGTACTTCATCCAGTCCAGCATTTCTCATGTTGTACTCTGCTGCTGCTGCTGTTGCTAAGTTGCTTCAGTTGTGTCCACATATATATTAAATAAGCAGGATGACAATATACAGCCTTGACACACTCTTGTCCCGATTTGGAACCAGTCTGTTGTTCCATGTCCAGTTCTAACTGTTGTTTCTTGACCTGCATACAGATTTCTCAGGAGGCAGGTAAGGTGGTCTGGTATTCCTATCTCTTGAAGAATTTTCCACAGTTTGTTGTAATCCACACAGTCAAAGGCTTTGGTATAGTCAATAAAGCAGAAATAGATGATTTTCTGGAACTCTCTTGCTTTTTCAATGATTCAACAGATGTTGGCAATTTGATCTCTGGTTCCTCTGCCATTTCTAAGTCCAGCTTGAACATCTGGAAACTCACAGTTCACATACTGTTGAAGCCTGGCTTGGAGAATTTTGAGCATTACTTTGCTAACATGTCAGATGAGTGCAATTGTGTGGTAGTTTGAACATTATTTGGCATTGCCTTTCTTTGGGATTTGAATCAAACCTGACCTTTTTCAGTCCTGTGGCCACTGCTGTTTTCCAAATTTGCTGGCATATTGAGTGCAGCACTTTCACAAGATCATCTTTTAGGATTTCAAATAGCTCAACTATTTGAAAATCCATCACCTCCAATAATCACAAAACAAAGCTTTGTTTGTAGTGATGCTTCCTAAGGCCCACTTGACTTCACACTCTGAGATGTCCGGCTCTTGGTGAGTGATCACACCATCGTGGTTATCTGGATGATGATCATCTTTTTTGTATAGTTCTTCTGTGTATTCTTGTCACCTCTTCTTAATCTCTTCTGCTTCTATTATGTTCATACTGTTTCTGTCTTTATTGTGGTCATCTTTTCATGAAATGTCCCCTTGGTATCTTTAATTTTCTTAAAGAGACCTTTAGTCTTTCCCATTCTATTGTTTTCCTCCATTTGTTTGCATCGATCGCTGAGGATCAGATGACCATTATATCTACTACTGTGGGCAAGAATCACTTAGAAGCAATGGAGTAGCCATTATAGTCAACAAAAGAGTTTGAAATGCAGTACTTGGATGCAATCTCAAAAATGACAGAATGATATCTGTTTGTTTCCAAGACAAACTGTATGCCCTGACCAGTAATGCTGAAGAAGCTGTAGTTGAACAGTTCTATGAAGACCTACAATACCTTATAGAACTAACACCTGAAAAAGATGTCCTTTTCATTATAGGGGACTGTAATACAAAAGTAGGAAGTCAAGAGATACCTGGAGTAATAGGCAAAGTTGGCCTTGGAGTACAAAATGAAGCAAGACAAAGTCTAACAGAGTTTTCCCAAGAGAATGCACTGGTCATAGCAAATACCCTCTTCCAATAACACAACAGAAGACTCTACACATGGACATCACCAGATGGTCAATACTGAAATCAGATTGATTATATTCTTCGCAACCAAAAATGGAGAAGCTCTATACAGTCAGCAAAAAAACAAGACTGGGAGCTGACTGTGGCTCAGATCATGAATATCTTATTGCCAAATTCAGACTTAAATTGCAGAAAGTGGGGGAAACCACTAGACCATTTAGGTATGACCTAAATTAAATCCCTTACAATTATACAATGGAAGTGACAAATAGATTCAGGGATTAGATCTGATAGACAGAGTGCCTGAAGAACTATGGATGGAGGTTTGTGACATTGTACAGGGTGCAGTAATAAAAATCATCCCCAAGAAAAAGAAATGAAAAAAAGCAAAATGGTTGTCTGAGGAGGTCTTACAAATAGCTGAGAAAAGAAAAGATGAGAATCGCAAAGGAGAAAAGGAAAGATATACCCATTTGAATGCAGAGTTCCAAAGAATAGCAAGGAGAGATAAGAAATCCTTCCTCAGTGATCAATGCAAAGAGCCTTCAGGGAAACCCATGAATACTGGTATAGGTAGCCTATCCCTATTCCAGGGGACTTTCCAGACTGAGGAATCAAACCAGGGTCTCCTAAATTGCAGGCAGATTCTTTACCAACTGAGCTCAGGGAAGCCCATGAACATGATATATCCTTCCATTTATTTGTGCCTTCTTCAATTTCTCCTATCAAAGTCTTACAGCTTTCTGTATGTACTGATAAGATTTTAAATATGGAATTATTTTCAGCTGTTGTGGTTGGGTAGAGACATCAATGCCTGGGGCAGTTGCATTGTACAGATGAGCATTGTCTGTAGTGACACTCACATATAACAGCAACAGAAGCATTGTCTGTAGTGACATTCACATATAATAGCACAAGGGCTGACATGAAGTGATCTATTTAAGAGAAGCTGTGTTCTCATTGGATTGGTTCTTTGGTGTGTCTTGTGACTGCTGCCTATCCTCCTTTTATTTCTGCCTGTTTCCAAAGTCTAGTTCTCCAGTGTTCCTAATGATCCTGCTGCTGCTGCTAAGTCATGTCAGTTGTGTCCAACTCTGTGCAACCCCATAGACGGCAGCCCACCAGGCTCCTCTGTCCCTGGGATTCTCCAGGCAAGAATACTGGAGTGGGTTGCCATTTCCTTCTCCACCCAATTGTCCTATGAGCTACTTATTATTATTCCAATAAATTCCTTTTGGTTTTAAGTCAGTTATATTTATAGTACCAGGAACAAACAATACCAACATTATTACCAGCAGATTTTGAAGCATGTCAAATTCCCACTATAAGATATAGTTTGTATTTCATTATGTCAAGAACTCCTGATTACCAACCAATACCTTAGTAAGAAATGGCAATGTATGCTTCATTATATATGAAGGAATGAGCATCTTAAATTACCTAGAAGAATCAAGCAGGTTAGTGGTGGGACAGTCCCTAAGAGAAATGTGAGTACTGTCTACAGAGGAGAGATCAAGGTGACTGGTCCAAGGGAGGAGGGATAACCCCAAGACGTTCTTTATTTTAGCCATAATTCACTTTTATAGGACAACTATGTGTTTATATTGCAAGCCCTCAGTTCTGAAATACTGTGCTCCTATTGTAAGAAATACATTTGGGGAGGAGAAAGGAATTATCATCATTATTACCAATGTCATCATCATTTATTGAATTTCTGTTAGGTGATTCTCACAAAATTCATTATGCTATTTAATGGTAAAAGTGATTTTTGAGGAACTAAAGTATTCCCTCAATTTTACAGACACTGAGACTTAGAAAGGTCAAAACTTATACAAGTTCCTCAGCCAGTAAAGAGCAAGCTGGTTTTGAACACAGGCAGGGTAGAAAAGATGAAAGGAATATATTTTTAAATACATAACAGGGAATTTCCTCTCCAGAAACCCTGTATACAAGTTTTCTCATTCCCCAATGTCTTCTCTAAGATAAGGTCAGAGACAGAACCTTACCTGTTTATCCATGTTTCTCAAACAGATGATACCACTTAGATATCTTAGCCTAAGATGTTCATTTCCTCCTTTTCAATTTGCTTACACACTTATTTCATCATTTTTTTAGCTTTCTTAGTCCTAGTCCATATTGTTGAATCAATTGCACTTAAAGATTAAATTCACGATTACAAGAGATATACTCATTAAACAAGAAATATCATTGAGGAACTTTCTTTCTGATAGCTCCCAGAAAATGGTTCTGTAGGAAAGAAAGAAAAAAAAGGCCACACTATGTTAAAAAGGACACAGACTTTGGAATCACACCAGGGTTTGAATTCTGTATCTACTAATTAGTAGTTGTGTGACATTGGGTGAGACATGTAAACTCTGAGCCTTAGCTCTCTCATCTGTACAATGCAGCTACTAATTACAAACTTATAAGAAAATTTAGCAAATAGTTTGTAATAGTTTGAGTAAACTCCAGGAGATAGTGAAAGACAGGGGAGCCTGGTATGCTGCATGCAGTCCACTGGGTCACGAAGAGTCGGACATGATTTAGCAACTGAACAACAATGAAGATAGTTTAATTATTTTTAAGAATGAACAAAATTATTCATTCATAATTCATTATTTAGTAATGTATTAATAAACATGGGTTTTAATTTTTAGTTTGTATAAAGTGTATTGGGCTTCTCTGGTGGCTCAGTGGGTAAAGAATCCACCTGCAATGTGGGAGTCCTGGGTTTGATCCCTGGGTTGGGAAGATTCCATGCAGAAGGGAACAGCTACCCACTCCAGTATTCTGGCCTGGAGAATTCCATGGATAGTCCATGGGGAGCCTGGTATGCTGCATGCAGTCCACTGGGTCGCGAAGAGTGGACATGATTTAGCAACTGAACAACAATGAAGATAGTTTAATTATTTTTAAGAATGAACAAAATCATTCATTCAGAATTGATTATTTAGTAATGTATTAATAAACATGGGTTTTAATTTTTAGTTTGTATAAAGTGTATTGGGCTTCCCTGGTGGCTCAGTGGGTAAAGAATCCGCCTGCAATGTGGGAGACCTGGGTTCGATCCCTGGGTTGGGAAGATTCCATGCAGAAGGGAATGGCTACCCACTCCAGTATTAGATGGGAAAACAGTGGAAACAGTGTCAGACTTTATTTTTCTGGGCTCCAAAATCACTACAGATGGTGACTGCAGTCATGAAATTAAAAGACGCTTACTCCTTGGAAGGAAAGTTATGACCAACCTAGATAGCATATTCAAAAGCAGAGACATTACTTTGCCAACAAAGGTTCGTCTAGTCAAGGCTATGGTTTTTCCTGTGGTCATGTATGGATGTGAGAGTTGGACTGTGAAGAAGGCTGAGCACTGAAGAATTGATGCTTTTGAACTGTGGTGTTGGAGAAGACTCTTGAGAGTCCCTTGGACTGCAAGGAGATCCAACCAGTCCATTCTGAAGGAGATCAGCCCTGGGATTTCTTTGGAGGGAATGATGCTAAAGCTGAAACTCC
>NW_011494826.1:559650-559750 GCF_000754665.1 Bison bison bison | reverse complement strand
TAAAGCTGAAACTCCAGTACTTTGGCCACCTCATGCGAAGAGTTGACTCATTGGAGAAGACTCTGATGCTGGGAGGGGTTGGGGGCAGGAGGAGAAGGGG
>NW_011494826.1:550979-559550 GCF_000754665.1 Bison bison bison | reverse complement strand
AGAGGATGAGATGGCTGGATGGCATCACTGACTCGACAGACATGAGTCTGAGTGAACTCTGGGAGTTGGTGATGGACAGGGAGGCCTGGCGTGCTGCGATTCATGGGGTCACAGAGTCAGACACGACTGAGCGACTGATCTGATCTGATCTGATCTGATAAAGTGTATTTAAAAGCTTGGGAGGCCAGATCAAGATTGGGGAATAGAAGGATGTGGAGCTCACCTCATCACACAAATACATCAAGAATACATCTACATGTGGAATAATTCTCACAAAATACCTACTGAATGCTGGAGGAGGATCTCAAAAGACAAAAAATGTGAGAAAGATCACCATGTGACCAGATAGGATGAAAGCAAAAACAGGAATCAGGACAGGACTTGTCCCTTGAGAGGGAGCTATGAAGAGGAAATGTTCCCCCTCACCTTGAGAAGCTCCTTCACCAGTGGGGAGATCAGCCAAGACAGAAAGGAAGCTTCAGAGGCTCAGAGGTGAGCACAGCAGGTGAAACAGAGAAACCAGCACAGGGGTTCTGTGTCATCACCCTGTGATCCCTGCCACCACCCTGTGCTCCCCAATCCAAGATGCATGACTGCTGGTGTGCTCAGGGACTGAGTGCTAAACTCCAACTTCAGAAGACAGACCCAGGAGAAGACTGGGGTTATCTGTGCAGAGACAGCAGCAGTGGCTAAAGTGTGGTCCAATCCAAGTCAAAACTGGAGGTGTGTACAGGAAGGAGCCCCGGTCCACCACTGAAGTCCCAATGTTAATGTGCATGCCCAAAGGGAGGGGTGGAGCCTGCTATAGCAGCCTCATTCTCAAAGTGCTCACAAAGGGTGCAGTGCCACGTCTATGAACTCTGGGAGCTTGCAAGCACTGGCAGGCTGCCAACATGTAAAGGCAAGGCTGAAATCCAAGCTGATATCCATGGGATGCATGACTTCAGATACAGGGCTGAAATTTGAGTGCCCTAAAGGCTGTGTGATCTCTGGATTTACACACTACAGGTGGTTTTGTAAACTCAGTTCCTGTAGGACATCTGAGTGGATTAGTAGTGCTCCCATGACTGGGGTGGGTCCAATGACAGTGGCTACAATACTAATTCTTCCAATCCAAGAACATGGGATATCTTTCCATTTCTTTGAATGATCTTCAGTTCTAATGAGGTGGATGAAACTGGAGCCTATTATACAGAGTGAAGTAAGCCAGAAAGAAAAACACCAATACAGTATACTAACGCATATATATGGAATTTAGAAAGATGGTGACGACAACCCTGTATGTGAGACAGCAAAAGAGACACAGATGTATAGAACAGTCTTTTGGACTCTGTGGGAGAGGGAGGGGGGGATGATTTGGGAGAATGGCATTAAAACATGTATAATATCATGTAAGAAACGAATCACCAGTCTAGGTTCGATGCAGGATACAGGAAGCTTGGGGCTGGTGCACTGGGATGACCCAGAGGGATGGTATGAGGAGGCAGGTGGGAGGGGGGTTCAGGATGGGGAGCACGTGTACACCCATGGCGGATTCATGTTGATGCATGGCAAAACCAATACAATATTGTAAGGTAATTAGCCTCCAATCAAAATAAATAAATTTAAATTAAAAAAGAAAAGAAAAAGAAAGGAACAAAGGAGAAACACAACATCAACTGAAAAACAAGGTTTAAAATGGCAGTAAATACATATCTATCAATAATTACCTTAAATAACAATAGATGAAAGGCTCTGATTAAAAGATATAGAGTGGCAGATTGTATAGAAAACAGAAGCCTACAATATTCTGCCACAAGAGACCCATTTTAGGGCTAAGGCCACACAGAGATTGAAAGTGAAGGGATGGAAAAAGATGTTTCATGAAAATAAAATTGACAAAAAAACAGGGGTATCAGTATTCAAATCAGACAAAATAGACTTTAAGCAAAGCCATAAAGAAAGATAGAGAAGGATACTTTATAAGGACACTATATAATGATAAAAGGATCAATACAAGATGAGGTTATTTTACTTGTTATCATGTATGCACCCATATTCATGATATGGGAGGAAAATCAATAAATAGCAAAAATTAAATTAAAAAAATATGTGCTGAATATAGGAATGCCTAAATACATAAAAAAGTGAACAGTCATAAAGGAGAAATTGACAGGATTACAATAAGATTAGGAAAATTAACAGCCCACTCACATCAATGCAGAGACCTTCTAGTCAGAAAATCATTAAGGCATTGATAATTCTAAATGATAATAAAACAGTAGGACAATTGATATTTTCAGAACATTACATCAAAACATGCATAATTCTTTTCAAGTACACATAGAACATTCCCTAGGAATGATAATATACTAAGATATAAAACAAGCCTCAACAAATTTAAGAGGACAGAAATTATGTGAAACATCTTTTCTGACCACAATAGCATGAAACTAGAAATCAACCACAGAAAGATAAACTAGAAAAAAAAAAAAAAAAACTAGGAGACTAAACAATACACTACTGAAAAAATCAACAGTTCAATAATGAAATCAAAGATAAAATTTAAAAATACCTTGAAACAAATGACGGTTGAAAGCACAACCATACAAAATCTATGGGATGCAGCAAAAAAAGTTTCTTAAAAGAGAAGAATACAGACCTTCCTTTAAAAAACAAGAAAAATCTCAAATAAATAACCTAACCTAAAAGTATTAGAAAAAGAACAAACAATACCTAAATTCAGCAGAAGGAAGGAACTAATAAAGATCAGGGAGGTAATAGAGATTTAAAATTTTTTTTAAAATAATAAAACTAAGAGCTGGTTTTTCAAAAAGGTAAACAAAATCAACAAACCTCTGTCCAGGCTAACCAAGAAGAAAAGAGACAGAACCCAAATAAACAAAATAAGAAATAAAAAAGGTGAAATAATAACCAATACTCCAGAGATAAACAAAAAATAATAGAATTCTATTACAATTCTATGCTAACAAATTAGACATCATAGAAGAAATGGACATATTTCTAGAAACATACAGCCCACAAAAACTAAATCAAGAAGAAATACATAATTTGAACAGACTGATTACTAGCAGTGAAATAGAATCTGTAATTTTAAAATTTCCTGCAAAAAAAGACCAGGACAAATGGCTTCACCTGGGGAAATCTACCAAACATACAGAGAACTTATACTGATCCTTAACTCTTTCAAAAGATTGAAGAGGAGGGAACATGCTCAAAGTTATTCTATGAAGCCACTGTCATCCTGATAACAAAACCAGACAAAGACAATACCAAAAAAGAAAATTGAAGGCCAATATCTTTGATGAATATAGATGCAAAAAATCTCAGCCAAGTATTAGAAAACAGAATACAAAAATACATACAAAAGATCATACACCATAATCAAGTTATATGTGTGCTGGGGTCACAAGGATGATTTAATGTACACAAAATCAATGTGATACACTACATCAAAAAAGAAAAGTTGAAAACCACATGATTATCTCAATGAATGCACAAAAAACATTTGATAAAAGGCAAAAACTGTCACCAAAGTGGGTCTATAGGGAACCTACATAAAAATAATAAAAGCTATTTATGACAAACCCAAGGCCAACATAATTCTTAATGGTGAAAAGCTGAAAGTCTTGCTGCTAAAATCTAAAACACAACAAAGATGCCCATTCTCACTACTTTTATTCAACATTGTATCAGAAGTCATAGCCATACCAATGACAAAAGTAGAAACAATGAAAGTATCCAAAATGGAAAAGAAGAGGTAAAATTGTTATTATATGCAAATGGCTTCCCTGGTAGCTTAGAGGGTGAAGCGTCTGCCGGCAATGCAGGAGACCCAGGTTTGATCCCTGGGTCGGGAAGATTCCCTGGAGAAGGAAATGGCAACCCACTCCAGTACTCTTGCCTCGAAAATCCCATGGACGTAGGAGCCTCGTAGGCTACAGTCCATGGGGTCACAAAGAGTCAGACACGACTGAGCGATAACATGACACGACACACGATACTTATAGAAAACCTTAAGACTTAACACAAAACTCATAAATGAATTCAGCAAAATTTCAGAATATAAGAATAAATCACAGAATTTGTTACATTTCTTTCCACTTTCAATGAAATAGAAAGGGAAAGAAAAAGATCAATTCCTTTAAAAATAACATCAAAAACTAAAATATTACAAATAAACCTGACTGAGGGTGTGAAAGACTTATCTGTTGATAACTATAAAACATTGATAAAGGAAAACTGAAGATCACTCAAAGAAATAAAAAGATACCCCATCCCATGTTCTTGGGATTGGAAGAATTAGTATTGTTAAAATGAATATACTTCTCAAAGCCATCTACAGATTTAATGTAATCTCTATCAAATTACCAAAACATTTTTTACATATCTAGAACAAATTATCTTAAATTTATATGGAATCATAAAAGGACAAGAGCTGACAAAGCAATTCTGAAGACAAAGAAACTGGAGACATAACTTCCAAACTTCAGACAATACTACAAAGTTACAATCCCAAGTGGTATTAGCACAAAAACAGATATATGGATCAAAGGAATGAAATAGAGAGCCCAGAAATAAACCCATGTATCTAAAGCCAAATGATGTTTGACAGAGACAAGAATATACAATGAAGAAAAAACAGTCTCTTCAGTAAATGGTGCTGGGAAAACTGGATAACTACATGTAAAAGAATGAAGGTAGAACATTCCCTAACATTATTCACAAAAATAAACTCAAAATGGATTAATAGACCTAAATGGATACCATAAAACTCTTAGAGGAAAACATAGAATACATTCTGACATAAATTGCAGCAATATATTTTTTGATCCACCTCCTAGAATAGTGAAAATAAAAACAAAAATAAGCTAATGGGACCTAATTAAACTTAAAGCCTTTTGCAAAGCAAAGAAAACCATAAAAAAATCAAAAGACAACCCACAGAATGGGAGAAAACCCACAAATGACACAACCATTTCCAAAATGAGATTAATTTCCAAAATTTGCAAACAGTTTATGGAACTCTCTTTAAAAAAAAAAAGAGGGGGCAGATCTAAATAGACATTTCTCCAAAGAAGATATGCATATGCAGATGGCCATGAAGAACATGAAAATTTGAGCTACATGGCTAACTATTAGAGGTATGTAAATAAAAACTACAATGAAGTATCACCTCACATTAGTCAGAATAGCCATTGTCAAGAAGTCTACCAACCACAATATAGTCAATATCTTGTAGTAAATTATAATGAAAAGGAATCTTAAAAAGAATATATAACTGAAACATTGTGCTGCACATCTGAAGCGTTATACAGCAACTCAACTTCAATAAAAGATTAAAATTAAAAAAAATTCTACAAAGAATAAATCCTGGAGAGGATGTGGAGAAAAGGAAACCCTAGTACACTGTTGGTGGGAATGTAAATTGCCATAGCCACTATGGAAAACAGTATAGAAATTCCTTAAAAAACTAAAAGTAGAGCTATCATATGATTCAGCAATACCACTCCCAGGCATATATCAGGAGAAAACCATAAATCAAAAGGATTCATGCCCCTAATATTCATGCTCATGTTCATGGAAAACCCCAATGGACAGAGGAGCCGGGAGGGTTACAGTCCATGGAGTTGCAAGAGTTGGACACAACTTAGCAACTAAACCACCAATGTTCATTGCAGCAGTGTTTACAATAGCCAATATATGGATATGACTTAAATATCAATTGACAGATGAATGGATAAAGAAGTTGTGGTACAGACCTACAATGGAATATTAGACAGTCATAAAAAAGAATAAAGTAATGCCATTGGTAGCACCATGGATGGATCTAGAGATTATCATGCTAAATGGAGTAAGTCAAATATAAAAAGACAAATATCATATGATATCTCTTATATGTGAATTCTAAAAAATGTGATACAAACGAAATTACTTACAAAACAGAAACAGACTCAGACTTCGAAAACAAACTTATGGTTACCAAAGAGGAAAGGTGAGTGCGAAGGGATTAAATTAGGGGTTTGGGATATAATATATAAAATAGATAATCAACAAGTACCTACTGTATAGCGCAGGGAACTCTATTCAACATTCAATAATAACAAAAATGGGAAAAGAATCTGAAAAGAATAGCTGTATTTGTATGCGTATGTTTATATGTGGGCTTCCCTGGCGGCTCAGATGGTAAAGTGGCTGCCTGCAATGAGGGAAACCCAGGTTCGATCCCTGGGTTGGGAAGATCCCTTGGAGAAGGAAATGACAACCCACTCCAGTACTCTTGTCTGGAAAATCCCATAGATGGAGGAGCCTGGTAGGGTACAGTCCATGAGGTTGCAAAGACTCAGACATGACTGAGTGGCTTCATTTTCACTAATTATATGTGTAACTGAATAACTTTGGTATATGCCTGAAACTAACACAATATTGTAAATCATCTATATTTCAATATAAAATAGAAGTTAAAAACAGATAAAAGTTATCAATTAGATTTTTAAATGTTTATTTTGTTTTCTTTTTTCCAACTATTAGTAATTACTTTTCCAATTATTTGTAATTATTTTTTTCATGTTTAATATACAAAGCATTTAATACATTTATTATCCCAGAGCTAGGTGTCAAAACACAGTCTTAACTTGGCTATCATAGAGGTTTAGGGTTTCCATTTGGTTGAATTACATTTTCTAACTCACCTTTCAGAAATATTTTTTTGAAACTCCTATAACTTTGATTATTCATATTATTTTTCTCTTTGCAAAATAGGCTCCATGACTACTTAAATCAAAATCAACCTATTACATCTTCGGGCCTTCTAGCTTTTCAAGGCAAATGATCTTTTAGATTACATTATCTACTTATCTCATAATTTAAACTATTTGTAACACAATAGCTTCGAGAATGATAATCAATATAATCATTAGTAAATCTTAAATTTTAAAATGCTTATTCAATTAATCTATAATTCAATCACTAATTGTAGAACGAAAGAAAGATGTCCTAAAATGTACAAAGAGTACAAAATGTACAAAAACAATGTATTCTTCAGTAATATCCACCAGTCTTATTCAGGTCTCACAGGTATAACATATACTCATGTCTGTGTCTGTATGCTGCTGCTGCTAAGTCACTTCAGTCGTGTCCGACTCTGTGTGACCCCATAGACGGCAGCCCACCAGGCTCCCCCGTCCCTGGGATTCTCCAAGCAAGAACACTGGAGTGGGTTGCCATTTCCTTCTCCAAGGCAGGAAAGTGAAAAGTGAAAGTGAAGTCGCTCAGGTCGTGTCCGACCCTCAGCCACCCCATGGACTGCAGCCCACCAGGCTCCTCCATCCATGGGATTTTCCAGGCGGGAGTACTGGAGTGGGGTGCCATTGCCTTCTCCCATGTCTGTATAGAGTCACACAATTTTTATTAATATCTCATATGTAGCTTTATGCAACCACTACTACAATCAACCGAATGTTCTATCACCATGGAACTCTCTTTTACTACTCTTTTAGCCACAACTACTGCCCTTTCCGTATCCCTAAACCATGGCAACTACTAATCTGTACTCTTTCTCTAGTATTATATTTCAGATCAAATTGCCAACATCCGCTGGATCATGGAAAAAGCAAGAGAGTTCCAGAAAAACATCTATTTCTGCTTTATTGACTATGCCAAAGCCTTTGACTATGTGGATCACAATAAACTGTGGAAAATTCTGAAAGAGATGGGAATACCAGACCACCTGATCTGCCTCTTGAGAAATTTGTATGCAGGTCAGGAAGCAACAGTTAGAACTGGACATGGAACAACAGACTGGTTCTAAATAGGAAGAGGAGTCCGTCAAGGCTGTATATTGTCACCCTGCTTATTTAACTTATATGCAGAGTACATCATGAGAAATGCTGGGCTGGAAGATACACAGGCTGGAACAAGATTGTTGCGAGAAATATCAATGACCTCAGATATGCAGATGACACCACCCTTATGGCAGAAAATGAAGAGGAACTAAAAAGCCTCTTAATGAAAGTGAAAGTGGAGAGTGAAGAACTTGGCTTAAAGCTCAACATTCAGAAAACGAAGATCATGGCATCTGGTCCCATCACTTCATGGCAAATAGATGGGGAAACAGTGGAAACAGTGTCAGACTTTCTTTTTTGGGGCTCCAAAATGACTGCAGATTGTGACTGTAGCTATGAAATTAAAAGACGCTTACTCTTTTGAAGGAAAGTTACTACCAAACTAGAGAGCATATTGAAAAGCAGAGACATTACTTTGCCAACAAAGGTCCGTCTAGTCAAGGCTATGGTTTTTCCTGTGGTCATGTATGGATGTGAGAGTTGGACTGTGAAGAAAGCTGAGCACTGAAGAATTGATGCTTTTGAACTGTGGTGTTGGAGAAGACTCTTGAGAGTCCCTTGGACTGCAAGGAGTTCCAACCAGTCCATTCTGAAGGAGATCAGCCCTGGGATTTCTTTGGAAGGAATGATGCTAAAGCTGAAACTCCAGTACTTTGGCCACCTCATGCGAAGAGTTGTCTCATTGGAAAAGACTCTGATGCTGGGAGGGATTGGGGGCAGGAGGAAA
>NW_011494826.1:548815-550879 GCF_000754665.1 Bison bison bison | reverse complement strand
GGAGGAAAAGGGGACGACAGAGGATGAGATGGCTGGATGGCATCACTGACTCGATAGACGTGAGTCTGAGTGAACTCCAGGAGTTGGTGATAGACAGGGAGGCCTGGTGTGCTGCGACTCATGGGGTCGCAAAGAGTTGGACATGACTGAGCGACTGAACTGAACTGAACTGAATGTTATATAAATGAAATCATACAGTTTGTACCTTTGAGACTGGCTTTATTCACTCAATGAAATTTCCAGGAAATTCACCAAGATTATTGCTGTGCAAATAGTTCATTTCTTTATATTGAAGTAAACCATTTCATGGTATGAATGCACCAATTTTTTTATTCACTCATCATTTAAGGACATTTAGGTTGCTTCCAATTATTCAGTATTAAAACTACTGTGAACATTTACATGCAGATTTTTGTGTGAACATAAATTTTCATTTCTCAGGGACAAATGCCCAAGCATATAGTTGCTGAATCATATAGGGAATATATGTTTATATTTAGTACATAAGTATCAATACTTAATTTTATTTGAAGCAATTATAAACAATACTGAAGTTTTAATTTTATTTCAAATTGCTTATTTTTAGTAAATAGAAATCTAACTGATTTTTATGTGTTGATCATTCATCCTATTACCTTGCTGACCTTAAAAATTCTAAGAATTTTTGGTAGATACCTCAAGGTATTCTATGCAGACAATCATGTGTCTATAAATAGAAACAGTTTTCTATTTTCTTTTTCCAACTATCTCTCTATATATATCAGATCAGAATAGATCAGTCACTCAGTCATGTCCGATTCTTTGCGACCCCATGAATCCCAGCACGCCAGGCCTCCTTGTCCATCACCAACTCCGGGAGTTCACTGAGACTCACGTCCATCGAGTCAATGTTGCCATCCAGCCATCTCGTCCTCTGTCGTCCCCTTCTCCTCCTGCCCCCAATCCCTCCCAGCATCAGAGTCTTTTCCAGTGAGTCAACTCTTCGCAGGAGGTGGCCAAAGTACTGGAGTTTCAGCTTCAGCATCATTCCTTCCAAAGAAATCCCAGGGCTGATCTCCTTCAGAATGGACTGGTTGGAACTCCTTGCAGTCCAAGGGACTCTCAAGAGTCTTCTCCAACACCACAGTTCAAAAGCGTCAATTCTTCAGCGCTCAGCCCTCTTCACAGCCCAACTCTCACATCCATACATGACCACAGGAAAAACCATAGCCTTGACTAGACTAACCTTTGTTGGCAAAGTAATGTCTCTGCTTTTGAATATGCTATCTAGGTTGGTCAAAACTTTCTTTCCAAGGAGTAAGCGTCTTTTAATTTCATGGCTGCAGTCACTGTCCGCAGTCATTTTGGAACCCAGAAAAATAAAGTCTGACACTGTTTCCACTGTTTCCCCATCTATTTCCCATGAAGTGCTGGGACCAGATGCCATGATCTTCGTTTTCTGAATGTTGAGCTTTAAGCCAAGTTCTTCACTCTCCTCTTTCACTTTCATCAAGAGGCTTTTTAGTTCCTCTTCACTTTCTGCCATAAGGGTGGTGTCATCTGCATATCTGAGGTTATTGATATTTCTCCCGACAATCTTGTTCCAGCTTGTGTATCTTCCAGCCCAGTGTTTCTCATGATGTATTCTGCATATAAGTTAAATAAATAGGGTGATAATATACAGCCTTGATGTACTCCTTTTCCTATTTGGAGCCAGTCTGTTGTTCCATGTCCAGTTCTAACTGTTGCTTCCTGACCTGCATACAAATTTCTCAAGAGGCAGATCAGGTGGTCTGGTATTCCCATCTCTTTCAGAATTTTCCACAGTTTATTGTGATCCACACAGTCAAAGGCTTTGGCATAGTAAATAAAGCAGAAATAGATGTTTCTCTGGAACTCTCTTGCTTTTTCTATGATCCAGCAGATGTTGGCAATTTGATCTCTGGTTCCTCTGCCTTTTCTAAAACCAGCTTGAACATCAGGAAGTTCACGGTTCACATATTGCTGAAGCCTGGCTTGGAGAATTTTGAGCATTACTTTACTAGCGTGTGAGATGAGTGCAATTGTGTGGTAGTATGAGCATTC
>NW_011494826.1:519758-548715 GCF_000754665.1 Bison bison bison | reverse complement strand
GCTGAAGCCTGGCTTGGAGAATTTTGAGCATTACTTTACTAGCGTGTGAGATGAGTGCAATTGTGTGGTAGTATGAGCATTCTTTGGCATTGCCTTTCTTTGGGATTGGAATGAAAACTGACCTTTTCCCGTCCTGTGGCCACTGCTGAGTTTTCCAAATTTGCTGGCATATTGAGTGCAGCATTTTCACAGCATCCTCTTTCAGGATTTGAAATAGCTCCACTGGAATTTCATCACCTCCACTAGCTTTGTTCGTAGTGATGCTTTCTAAGGCCCACTTGACTTCACATTCCAGGATGTCTGGCTCTAGGTCAGTGATCACACCATCGTGATTATCTGGGTCATTAAGATCTTTTTTGTACAGTTCTTCTGTGTATTCTTGCCATTTCTTCTTAATATCTTCTGCTTCTGTTAAGTCCATACCATTTCTGTCCTTTATCGAGCTCATCTTCACATGAAATGTTCCTTTGGTATCTCTGATTTTCTTGAAGAGATCCCTAGTCTTTCCCATTCTGTTGTTTCCCTCTATTTCTTTGCATTGATCGCTGAAGAATATATATATAAAATATTGTGCTGTGTGCTTAGTCGCTCAGTCATGTCCGACTCTCTGGGACTCCATGGACTATTAGTCTGCCAGGATCCTCTGTCAACGGGGATTCTCCAAGCAAGAATACTGGAGTGGGGTGCCCTCCTCCAGGGGATCTTCCCAACCTCAGGATCAAGCCTAGGTTTCCCTCATTGCAGGTAGATTCTTTACCATCTGAGTCAAACGGGATACAACAAAGTGATTTCTAATTTTTACAGGTTATACTTCATTTTTAACATTTATTATAAAACATTAGCTATATTTTATTGGCTTTAATTTATTTTCCTTACATTACTGCACTGGCTTGAAATTCTAGCTCTATGCTGAAGAATGGTGAGAGTGGATAGCTTTGTCTTAATCTTAAAGGGAAATAATTCAGTTTTTCAATATTAAGTGTGCTGCTAGCTATAGTTTTTATATACATGCTCTTTATGAGATTGAAGAAATTCTCCTCTGTTCTTAGTTTGCTGCTGCTGCGTCGCTTCAGTCGTGTCCGACTCTGTGCGATCCCATAGACGGCAACCCACCAGGCTCCCCCATCCCTGGCATTCTCCAGGCAAGAACACTGGAGTGGGTTGCCATTTCCTGAAGGTTTTTTCCTTTTCTTTTTACCATGAATGGGTACTAAATTTTGTGAAATTATTTTTCTGAATAAATGCATATGATCATATGATTTTTTTCTTTCTGAATGTGGTAGATTACATTAATTGGTTTTCTAGAATTGAACCAGTATTGCCTGCTGGAGTAAATCACTTTGTTGTAGTGATTTAATATTTTAATATTAAATATTTTCATACATCATTGGGTTTATAATATTTGGTATTAATTTTATACATTTTAATATTTTCATAAATCTCACTGGATTTATACTATTTTGTCAAGTATTTTGGTTTTAATTCATGAAAGATATTGTTCTGTGGTTACTGGTGCTTTGTGTATGTTTGTGTAAATGCTTTCACCGTTTTGTCTGATTTTGCTGTTAGGGTGTTGGCTTCATAAAATATGTTGGGAAGTGTTCCATCCTCTTCTATTTTCTTAAGGAATAGGTGTTAATTTGGCAGTAATTCTTTAAATCTTTGGTAAAATTCCCTTGTGAAATCAGCTGTATTTGGAGATTTCTCTCTGGGGTCCTTTAAACACAATTTAGTTTTTCTTGATGAATATACAGCAATGCAGATGGCATTGTTCATCTTGGTTGAATTTTGGTAATTTGTAGTTTCCAAGTCATTGCTTTATTTCTTCTAACTGACCTGTAAACAACAACGTGCCAACTCATTTCTATCATGTTATAGTTTTGTGTATGTTCTTTGTCTTCATGATGAATAGACTGTCCCGATATTATTTAAAATGTTTCCTAGTGATTGAGTGATGCTCAGTCTGATGTCTTCAGGAACTGCTGTACACATGAAATGTTGGCCTCAACATTTAATGTCCCCATCCTGCCATGTTTTGAGTTTGTATAATTTCTCTTGCCTCTCATCTTTCCTCCTTCAATGTCAGTGGCCACTTATAGAGATGTCTTTGTACTCACCACTAAAAGGCCCCACCTCCATTTTCAGTAGTTATTCAGAGTACTTATTTAGGAGGTAGCAGACCTCTTAAATCAAAATAATGAGTCCTTTTAAGTAATGAGTCCTTTTTCAAAATGGCAAAAAAAAAAAAAAAAATGCTAGCACCTATATATGGAAATAAGCTTTATTAAGAAATATTATATAAAGCATATTGTTTGCCTGTTTTTATCCACTCTAGATATAATGTCCAGATTAGCTAATGATAACTTCATCAACATCATATGACTTTAAGAATTTTTGAAACTACATTCTAAGATGCTGGTTAAATATATAGTTAACTTGAAATATTTATATATATGAGCCAGATATTCTTACATAAATATTTTGTTCCATGATTACCTGAAAAAAAAAAAAAAAACACTCCCAGCTAACATAAATGTCTATCGTCCAAATAATTTTTCCTATGCTTTGATGTTTTGTCCAGCAAGGACTCAAAGGGTATGACTATTGGTCAATTTTTAAAATCTTTATTTACTTGCTCTTTTTAAGTAAGAGTCCTTAACACTTTCAATTCTGAACAAAAGAAAAACTAATAGTAATAGTCAGCCTTCTGTCTTTACTTCTTGGAAATGATTTATTTTTGTGTCTATGTACCATCCTTGATTTGTACACTCTGTTAAAATGGATGAGGGTTGTATTCAGGAGTAATTTCTTGATGGAGATTTCACCAGAAGCTCCACTTCTCTACTGAGGAAAAAAAAAGTGCCATAACCCTTCCTTTGTAACATAAATTTGTACTTTATTTGCCTGAGTTGAATGGTTCTAAGCTTTTATGACTGTCAGGTGAATGTCCTATGAGCATTATGAAAAACAATTTTGGCCACTTGAACATTTTTATTTTATTCTATTTTGTCCTTTATTTCTTTTATTATCAGTGGCCAAAATAAATGGCCTCTATATAATCTGTTTACATTTTCCTAACTTCAGTCATTTATTCAATATCCATTTTAATATTGTGACTTTTAGATAAATGATACTTTAGGGTTCTGGATACTAAAAAAGAATTACAAAAGGGGTACTTCATTATGCAAAGTCTAAATGTTAAGTATCATTCATATCATGATTTTAACCAAAGGCTGGTTTGAAATTCTTATCTCTATTCTCTGAAGTTTTCAAGTTGACCTATATCTAGTGCTCTCATGGGCTCCATGCAGACAGCTTAATTTGAACTCTCATCTTTCTATTCTTTAGTGTTATTTTATATTTTATAAAAAAAGAAAATTGGGAGAGGTTTCAGGAATACCATTCCCAAGACTACGACTTATGCCTTTCTGCTAATACATAATTTACTATACCATAGTTTTTTCTTCCTTAGGAAAAATTTCTGTTTCGTGAAGTGCTGACACAATCTATTGTTGACTTGAGATGTAGGAGAGCTAAGAAAATGTACACCACTCCTCACTAACTAGAACAGTATGGCACTTGCCATCTCTTGCTTCCTAAATCCAGAAACATATGATTCTGTCTGGAAGGAGATTTAAACCTGCTGTAAGAGTCAACATTGCAAAAACCACATCCCATAAAGCCCTATTTCTCTTCAGATCACATGGTCACTTGGGCAATATTTCAGTGACCTTTCAGAGAGCATGTTTGCATCCTCATGTAACTCACACATTTGTTCTTGCTCCAGAGGCAATCAAACTGGGTCAGCACATAACAGCAGGAACTTTAGAAGAACACTGAATATATTTTATTGATCATGTTTTCCTCTTTGATTTTTTTTTCTAGTTACTTGTATTATCTCATTTAATCTTCACAACTATATGATATAATAAATTTATTTTTTCCACTTTATGGATGAGAAGTTGCAACATAAAGAGGATCAGTAGCTTTCTCAAGGATGTACTACAAATAAGGGATAGAGCTTGTAAGTAGTAGATGTTTACCAACTAAAAATTATCATTTGTCATCTGGTTCTGCAAGAATGAACTCATTGTATGTATGTGTTTTACCACTTCCAAGCAGGCCCTAGTGGAAAAGAACATACCTGCCAATGCAGGAGACATAAGAGAGGCAGGTTCGATTCCTGGGTTGGGAAGGTTCCTTGGAGGATGGAATGGCAGTCCACTGTGATATCCTTGCCTGGAGAATCCCATGGACAGAGGAGCCTGGCAGGCTATAGTCCACTGGGTCACAAAGAGTCAGACATGACTGAATCGACTTAACACACACAAAGTTCTGCAAGAATGAACTCACTAGCCACTGTCCTAGCTGACTTTAACACACTCTGAAAGAAATTCAGGGTGGAGATCAGGAATGAGGCACTCTGTGCTCTAGGAAAAACTTGACAGACCCAACCTTCAGAAAGGTATTTACAGGAGAAATTATTATTATGAGCCCAGTTTCTTGCATCTTTGCTTATCCAGAAAAGCTTGATTGGATGTATTCACCCTTCACTTTAATCATACACACACACACACACACACACACTAACCACAGGGCTACCTAGTGGGAAAATATCTTTAGTTGGCTTACTCTTTCAACATTAAAAAGAAATGAGTTTCTAAAAGTATTAATGTTCAATATTACTGTGATAGAGTAACTACAAGAGAGGCTACAAGAGTGAAGAGTTTTCCTATTATACCTTTACTTTTCTATTCTTCACTCTGTCAAAATATTTTGTCATGAAATTTTACTTCTTTTGTGAATCAGTTTTTTTTTTTTCCTCTTAGCATGTCACAGAAGGAGTTTCCATTAATAAAACAGCCGCCTTACATTTGCAAATGAAGTAATTCAAGCTGATGCCACCAGCAGAGCAGGAGTGCCATGGGACCAAGCACAACATGATTTAACAAAGTGTTGTAATTAGAAGTGTATCGTTTGGGAAATTACCTAGAATATGCTCATGAATTGGCAACCACTTTTGCTGTCACCAGTGCAAATGAAAATTTAACACATATAAAATCTTATGCACACAAATTTTAGAGTGTATCACTCAAAATTCATGGGAATGAATCATATGCCATTATTTAATCTACAGTAATTACTTTTCTTATTTTGCATCCTCTTATGCAGTCAAAATGATTAAATATACTTTTAAGTCATTTTAAATAAGCTTGTAGGAAGGTTACAAACTTAAATGTTTACATGTGTTTGTGTAGCTATCTTGAAATAATTTTGTGAAACTTTCAATTTGTCGGGGGAGTGTGTAATTTCCTCAGTTCTATCTTGTCACAACAAAAATTTGAAGCGACGGGCCAGTGTTACAGCCCTCAGATGGGCCACTGTTACAGCTCTTGAACAGACCAGTGTCACAGCTCTTGGATGGACCAGCGTTACAGTTTCATGTTACAGCTCAGTTTTATTTAGAAAATAAAGGAAAGTACATCCTTGAGGTGTAAGGGCATGCCGAACCCAAAACACGCGAAGAGGAGAGAGAGTGAGAGAGAAAGAGACCCCCGGCCCTTTGGCTCCTCTTTTTATATGTTTTTTCTCCTCCCCCTGGGCCTGTCCTATGTAAATTGAGCCAGCCAGGAGTGCTGTTTGTTTTACCTGAGGTTCTCACTCTGGTTCTCAGACCTTTCTTTGTTCTATTTTCGCAGGATTTTCCCTTCCTTGTCTTTTAGCCACTGCCATCCTGGACTCCTTTTTCCTATTCTAACTACCTAACAAATCCATATTCATTAGATAAATTTTCTTGAAATGACAAACCACTTCAATATTCTTGCCTGGAATATCCCACGGTCAGAGGGGCCTGGCGGGCTACAGTCCAGGGGGTTGCAAGAGTTGGACATGACTTAGCGACTGAACCACCACATTTAATGGTCTCTTGAGCCCGCATCCATTGACAATGCTTTTAATAAAATTCAAAATCACCAGTAAAATATTGCATATGTTGCCTGGAATATCCCACGGTCAGAGGGGCTTGGCGGGCTACAGTCCATGGAGTTGCAAGAGTTGGACATGACTTAGCGACTGAACCACTACATTTAATGGTCTCTTGAGCCCGCATCCATTGACAATGCTTTTAATAAAATTCCAAATCACCGGTAAAATGTTGCATATGTTACATTTGTATAAGTCTGTTAACCAATTTCACTTAGGTTTGCCATTTTTAAAAACTAATATCATGTGGACCAATTCATATATGTCTTTCCTATGGGCTTTAATTAGGATACTTTTTGTTGCCCTCTCTCAAGGCAGCAAAAGCATCATTGTGCCCTTTTAGAGGTCATTTGAACAAGATTTACAGGATCTGTCTGGTAGAGCCTGTGTGTGCATTTGTACATATCTGTGTGCACATACTCACTTGTGTGAATGCACAGGAAGGATAAGAGGCAACTTGAAGTTCATAAACCCCTCTTAATCTGCATCTATTAATAAGCTAAAGAGGATCAGCAGAAGTCTTGCTTAAGGAACCGTGAACTTCTGTCCTGTTGCTAACTGACTCTGATGTGAAAAGTTGAAACCAGACACACAAAATAACCAGAAGTCCTGAATTTATCTGGCTGGTTTAAATATTGCTTGTTCCAGGCATCTAATTTTCCCCAAAATATTTTTATTTAACAACCTTATCAATATTCTGTCATAAGACACATATTAGGTAGAACTGTAATTTGTTCTTATTGAGGAAAATTTGCTTCAAACCAAAATGCCAGCAGTAAACCTGAGCCATTCTTAGTAATTCCTAGTAACCTAATTTCTTAGAAAATGCTTCTGAGAATGGAAAAAGCTAAAACCAGTAATAGAAGTCCCAGAATTTGAATATATTTGAACCATTATTTAGTAATTTAGTTTTGAAGTGTGTTACAGAAGCAGATCTCTGAACAGATGGCAATACAACTTCAAATCTGCTCATTTTGTTTTCATTAATTTTCAAAAATATTTGTTAAAAATCTGCATTCCAGTTTATTGTCTTTTAACTGAATAATAAATTATGAGCTCCAACAGAATCAGAAAGTTATCTTTTCAGTAATATTAAGACCTTGACACATAGCTCTTTGATGGTTCAGAAGACTGAACTGGTTAAATCTAGGATATTTTACTGTTAATATTTAAAAACTTAATAGAGAATTTTTAAATGTGAACCTTGATAAAAGTTGGATATCCACTATCAAGTCTTTTTCTGAATGAAAATTACAAACACTAGCTGTTACAAACTCAATTGGAAAAATGTAGAATATCATTAATAAAAGCTTTTTCCAAAGACACTTTTAATACTGACATTGGCATTTACAAATCAAACTACATGAGTTTGAGCAAGCTCTGGAGTTGGTGATGGACAGGGAAGCCTGGCGTGCTGCAGTCCACGTGGTCACAAAGAATCAGACATGACTGAGCGACTGAACTGAACTGAACTGAGAAATTCTCTGGCTTTGAGGACACAAGAAAGAGAGTGGTTAAAAGCCAGTGATTTCCAGTCTGAATCAAACTACCTGAGAATTTTTTGTTTCTTTGTTTTTAATTAAAAGTGGGTTTTCTTGCCCCTTCCAGAAAATAAATCATTTCAGACACGTGAAAAAAAAACAACAACAACAACAAAAAACCCCAAATCAAATTAACTTGAATTATTTTCATTTCAAAACTGTTTAATTTTTAATAAATTATTTAGTGCATATTTCCTTTCTTTGTATAAATTAGTATTTATTTCCAGATAATATGAAAAATAACAAAGGAACTTATATATCAAAATTTGGAAGTCAATATCAAAGAATCAGTGAGAAATCTAGAACATAAAATAGCTTATCATAAAATAGCTTTATTCACAAAACAAAATGGTAAGTTAGGCATACAAGAATCATATCTCTCAACTGAAAAAGAACCCAGAAAACAATATTTCTGGAGGACAATGTAGTGATATGTGTCAAAAGTCTTCAAAATGTTTTACCCCTTGACCCAACAAATTCTTTTATATGAATTTATCATAAGGAAAGATCAAACAAGTGAACACAGATAAATTTTCATGATCTTTAGTGCAGGGTTATTTGGCAATAATCCAAATTTCCCAGAAAAAGGAAATAATTCAATTATAGTACACATATACAGGTATACAATCAAGAGTGCTGGGAGAAATATCAACAATCTCAGACATGCATATGATACCATTCTAATGGCAGAAAGCAAAGAGGAACTAAAGAGACTCTTGATGAGGGTGAAGAAGGAGAGTGAAAAAGCTGGCTTAAAATTCAACATACAAAATACTAAGATCATGGCATCCATAACTTCATGGCAAATAAAGGAGAATAAGTGGAAGCAGTGATAGATTTTATTTTCTTGGACTACAAAATCACTGCGGACAGTGACTGCAGCCATAAAATTCAAAGATGCTTGCTACTTGGAAGAAAAGCTATGACAAACCTAGACAGCATATTAAGGAGCTGAGACATCACTTTGCAAGGACAAAGATCCATATAGTACAAGCTATGCATTTTCCAGTAGTCATGAACACATGTGAAAGTTGAACTGTAAAGAAGGCTGAGCACTGAAGAACTGATGCTTTCAAACTATGATGCTGGAGAAGACTCTTGAAAGTCCCCTGGACAGCAAGGAGATCAAACTGGTCAATCATAAAGGAAATCTACCCTGAGTATTCATTGGAAGGACTGATGTTGAAGATCCAATATTTTGGCTACCTGATGTGAAGAACCAACTCATTGGAAAAGACCCAAATGCTCTGAAAGATAAAAGGCAAAAGGAGAAGAGGATGGCAGAGGATCAGATGGTTAGATAGTATCACCAACTCAATGGATATGAATCTGAGCAAACTTTGGGAGATAGTGAAGGACAGGGAAGCCTGGCATGCTGCAGTCCACAGGGTCACAAAGCATCAGACATGACTTAGTGACTGAAGAACAATACTACCACACCTATACAGGGCAACTCTATAAACCACTGAAGGTGATAATGTAAGATGTTAATGATACATATAATTTACACGGAAATATGTTAATATAATGAGTAAAAATGTCTGTTATACAACCTCAAATGAAATATACAAAATAAATATGTGTCTAGTCATCAAATACACATGTATAATAGGTACAGCATTACAAAATGGGTTGTGGGAAGATTAGGCTGGTTTAAATTTAGCTTTATTTGTTTATTGTTATTTTATTGATTTTTTCCCCTAATTTTTGCATAATGAATACATGTGAAGTGAAAATCTCTCAGTTGTGTCTGACTCTTTGTGACCCCATGGCCTGTGGCCAGCCAGGCTCCTCTGTCCATGGAATTCTCCAGGCAATAATACTGGAGTGGGTTGCCATTCTCTTCTCGAGGATGTCTTCCTGATCCAGGGATTGACCTGGGTCTCCTGCCTTGCAGGAAGATTCTTTACCATCTGAGCCAGTAGGGAAGCATATACAATGTAATAAAAGTATTTTTATTCTTCTGAATATGTAGTAAGATATTCTTTCTGGGCTGATTTAAGCAGCACTGTGATAAATGTGATATATACTATACATATCACACAATGTGATATATGTGTTTTAGTTTTTTCTTTTAAAGAAGGTTAAGGAATCAGAAAATGATTTTATGATCTTTAATTTTTTTCAACTAGTGTCATAATCTGTCATCATGGTGTGATTTTTTTTATGCCTCACTTCTATATCTAACCAGCTAAAATATTTGCATTTCCATGTGAATGATTCCTATAGCAGTTAAATTTTACTGTAAGTTTTATTATTCTAATATACTAGGCTGATTAATTTTATTTGTGATAATGAGAATAATTAAGAATATATTTATTCTATTCATTTAATCTGCAATTATTTCAATAATAATAACAAGAATATTCCTCTAATATTAGCTATTTACTCTCTGGATGTTAATTTTGCATAGAAATACTAGAAAGAAAAAATTCCAGGGAACAAAGAATTGAAAGAATAAAGATATCAATGTCTTAGACCATTTTTATCTACCAGTAAACAGTGCATCTCTTATTGATTTTTAATATTATTTTTTCACTCTAGGAACCATGTCATTTGTATCATCTGGATCAAAGCACAAAATTCTTGAGTGACAGAGTAAAATGCTGTTTAAAAATTTTGTAAATATCCTAGTTGAAAAGTGCAGAATTATTTTTCATGGAAATTATGCAAGACTATCAAAAAGTGATAAATAAAAGACATTGGAGTTGAAGATAAATCTTGTATACCATCTTTTCCTTTCAGGATGACCCTTGAGAAATGAGGACTCTGAAAGTTTGTACACATATGTCACATATCAATTTTGTTATTCTTTCTGCTTGATACATGAATGTAAGCATTCTGGTGTCTGTTTCACAATGGGCTTCACCCTGCTACCACTGAAGGAATACTAAAATTTTGATATCACTTATATTCTACTAACTTCTCACTTTATATTATTTTACTAAGCAGGAGTAAATAACTTCTCTCTTCCTCTTTTTTGTATTGACAATATAGGCTTACTAGTTTATAAACCACATTCTCTTTTTATAAAATTATTTATGTTTTAATTGAAGGAAAATTGCTTTAGATGATTTTGTTAGTTTCTGCAAAACATCAACATGAATCAACCATAGGCAGACATACGTCCCCTCCATCTTGAACCTCCTTCTCACCCTCCCCATCCCACCCCTCTAGGTTGTTACAGAGCTGCTAAAGCAAATTCTCTTGCTAGAAGTTGCTTTCTAGAATTATCTCTAAGGTACAGGGGGGTCCTAGAAAAATATTTTTGCAGAGTTTCAGCAGGTACTTGTGAGGTGTACTGATTTATTATAGAATAATAGAGAGTAGTACTTACGTATTTGCTTATTGTGTAGTCATGCATATGGAGATTCTTTTTAGAGTATAGGAGCCATGTCATTCTGTTTAGGTACAGAAACCATTTCTTCCATTTTTTTTATTATTCAATGTGTTATTTCCAACTAATTTTGTATCTACCACCACAAGAAAAAGATAGCAATGCTTTTGACTCAAGAAGCCACAGCTTTAGGAAACTGTCTTGAAAAAAAATAGATTCCCTTGCTTTTGCAAGCAATTCAAACCATCTAGCTAACACCAGTAATATCTCTAATCATGAAATGCCCTCATTTCATCACGCCACTCTTGGATACTGGCTTCCAAGGACTGTTTCAAAGGTTGTTACTGATTTTTTTGATGAAACCACAAATGCAAATCTTACTCAGAGTATATAGGAGAACAGAAAAGTTAGTTTTCTGTTGTTAAATTTTCCATTTAGAATTTTATAGCCAAAAGGAAGGAGAAAACATGTTCCAACCATGCCTTCTCTTAAACTCTTTAGCCATAACCACTACATTCCAAGAATATGATCTTTTTCACTGCTTACCATAACACTTCCTTCCACACACTGCCACCAGAAGGAAAGAGACAGAACAGGAGAGTCAAGTGGCCACATTTAATCAGGGAAAGCCTGTCTTTCATCTGTGTCTGGCAAGACTTACCACTCAGTGTCACCAAATGGATTAGAGATTAAAAAAAAAAGGGCCCATTGACATTGTAGAGCTGTGGTTTCAGAAGTCCTCAAAGGAGACAGACAAGTCCGCTCCAGGAGAATGCTTTGTAAATGGTGTAGAGCCTGCACAAGGGGTAGGGTGATTCCCCTGGGTGCCAGCAACAGGGATGAAGGACACTGGCTTCCACCTCTGCCACTCCCAGCTGCTGCAGATCTGAGGCAATACTGATGATCATAGAGGACAGACACCTTGAGCCTGCAGGCACAGCTCAAGGCCTACATGGAGAAATGGACAACCACTAGCCCAGAATCCTGAGCTTTCTGTCCTTTGGTCCAACATGAGTAAAAAACCATGTCACTGAAATGCAGTAGGTCTGCATCATTTTAGCGATCCATACATTCATAATTCCAAGCAAAGAATACTGGCAACAAGACAAGATGCAAAAGCTCTTAAGACAGCTAATCATTTTAGGAGTTGAGGTAGAGGATTGGAGAGCATTCTAACACATGGGCCTTGGACTGGGCTGGGATTTGCTGCATAGATAGCACTGCTGATCAAGGCCAATCCAAGGTGCCAGGAGGGACTCAACGAGGAAGGCACTTTAAAGCACAGGGCTGGGGCAGGGGCCAACCTGGCCCTGTCTAAGGATGACACTGCTCTCTGCTTCACAACCTTGTGAAAAAGAACCAAAAATATATTCTGGTACTTCTAATATGGTTAGCCAGAATTGATAAAGAATGTATTTCTCCGTAAGTTCTTTTCATCTTAATAGTCATACTAGTACAGTTAGTACTAAATGTATTGGTGATCACTTAAAAGTTATGAAATTGATATAGTCTGACTCCATTTTTGATGCTTGCCTGCAGGCACATTTCAAGTCCCACTGGTGATCCCTTCCTCTTCTGTCCCACATCTAGGCAAGCTGATAAGAAAGTTAAGGTGCTACTCCTTTGGCCCTGATGGGAAGTTCAAACCAATTAAGGCCTGTGCCACATGCAGGAAACCTCAGCTTGCTTTACATCCTAGTTACAATAAAAATCAAGCCAATCTCCTATTTCTGTTCTCTCATGCCATTTCTTAATTTTTTAAAAATTTATTTATTTTAACTGGAGGCTAATTACTTTACAATATTGTAGTGGTTTTTGCCATACATTGACATGAATCAGCCATGGCCGTACATGTGTTCCCCATCCTGAACCCCCCTCCCACCTCCCTCCCCATCCCAACCCTCAGGGCCATCCCAGTGCACCAGCCCTGAACACCCTGTCTCATGCATTGAACCTGGACTGGCGATCTATTTCACATATGATAATATACATGTTTCAGTGCTATTCTCTCACTTCTCAGGCCATTTCTGAACTTACTTGGGAGCCTGTTCTATTCTCCCCCAGACACCTGCATAGGAGAGTAATAAAGTTTTTCAAACCCTCTTAGCGTAATCTGTTGTCACCAATCTCAACATTCAAACTAAACTTTGGCATAAGTGCAAGAGCCTTCTGCCGCTGCAAAGCAATCACAAAATAAACATAATTTAACCATCCAGTACTTGCAAAGCCAAGAAAGAGATGTTAATTGTAGGATAGCTTGGGAAGACTGTGGGCTATTATAATTAACCAGATTTAGCAGTTAGAGTCCCTCAACCTCTAAAACGCAGTATCATTTTACAATGAATTTTAAATACATCCAAATTTTGATTCAGGGTAAATCTGTTCTCTACAATTACTAGCAACCTCAGTGGCCTCCTGGGAGGTAATGAAAGAGTTCTTAAGTCTAATAAATTCTAGCCTAAAACAGTTGTAGCAGCTTCAGCTACATTTGTACCAGAAGATTGCTTTAGGAAAGGAAAACGTGGTATTTAAAAAGTGTCGAGTACTTACATATGCTTTCCCTAATCAAACATCCATGATTTAAGTTGAAACCAGCCTGCTCCTGAAGCAGGAATAGGCTCTGAACTTTAATCAGAAATTCTAAAAATGCAGTATAAACACTGACATTAGCTATCATCTCAAATGATGCACCATGAAGACTACTTAATACTAGTAGTATTTTTTATAATACTAATGTAATACTTAATACTAGTATTTTTTTGAACTAGCAAAACTCATACTCTATAATATACATTGAAAAGATTGGGGTTCAAAGATTCTGACATGCATTTTAGTTCTTGGTCTTTTTATTTTGTCCCCACTAAATAGTTAGGCAACTTTGGAAGCATTCAACTTTTCTATTAGAGGGTCAGTGATGTTTCTTTCAACTGCAAAAATCTGTCATCTCTTATCTTGACAAACATAAAATTAACCTCAGGAAATGTGCAAGTCAGAGAATAGAATATTTTTGTAGCATAATAAATGCAAATGTTGATCTTACATCAATGGAAACCTTAGTTCATTCAAATTTTGGTTGCAAGGAGGAAACATATAGCCTCTCTCCTCTAATATGCTAGAGACTTCACTGCCCAAAGTCACACTTCTGAATAAATATAAACCAGAATTGTTTTATGATACCTTTGGTCTCAGAAAAATTGCTGATGAATATGGGTATTATACTATGTGCTCTAAGATGTCTTCCTTTACTGTCTTTGTAGCTTTATCCAAGTGGGTTATACAAGTACTATTTTGTGTGTGCCAAAGTGTGAGAAGTATTAGAAAATAGTACAATAGGATGGTCCAAAAATATGAAACTTGCCTGGGTATTAGCAGTTAGAAATCATATAGTGGTCTCACTACAGTGAGAATTTTAACAAGGAACAACAAAATATGAAAGAGAATCAGTCAGAGTTGAAGAATACAGTAACTGAAACAAAAAATGCACTTGGAAGTATGAACAGCAGACTAAATGACACAGAAACAAGTAAGTGATATAAAAGATAAAATAATGAAAATCATTCAATCATAACAGCAAAATAAAAACGAATAAAAATGAGAATAGTTTAAGGGAACACTGAGACAAATCAAGTGTACCAACATCCATACTATAGGGATCCCAGAAGAAGAGAAAGAAAAAAGGGGTTGAAAATGTATTTGATTAAAGTACTGAAGACTTTCCAAGCCTCACCAAAACAGATATCCAGGTAAAATAAATACAGAGGGTCCCAAAGAAGATAAACCCAAACAGACAAGCACCAAGACATACCATAATTAAAATGGCAAAAGTTAAAGAGAGAATTCTAAAAGAAATAAGAGAGAAGCAAAGAGTCACATACAAGGAAATTCCATGAGGTTATCAGCTGATTTTTCTGCAGAAATTCTTCTTGACAGAAGAGATGGTATTATATATTGAAAGTACTAAAAGGGAAAAATCTGCAACCCAGGATACTCTACTCAGCAAGATTATCATTTAGAATTTAAGGAAAGCTGAACAACTCAGGTAAGCAAAAAATAGAGTCCATCAATACTAAATCTACCCTAAACAAATTCTAAATGGTTTAAGTGGAAGAGAAAAGGTTATAACAGGAAGTAAGTACCTATAGGAAAGGAAAAACCACACTAGTAAAGGCAATTAATATACTAAAGGTGAGGACCAGCTTCTTAAGCTGTTACAAAGATTAGAAGACAAAAATATATTAAAAAAAAAAACAATGAAAACAGAATTCAACAATGCCAGGGTCCAGCCCCAGCTGATCCAGGGTATTCGAAGGAGAGACGGCATCGGCGATCAGGAAACAACAGCTTACTTAAATGTTAAATAAGGATATAAAGAGTAATAGAATGAGGATAGCTCAGTGAGGAAATTCAGTGGAGAAAAGAGGCTGAATAATTCAGCCAGAAGGTGAGAGAAAGAACAACATGCGGAGACCAAGTTTCGGTGGACAAGGCCCGCACTTTATTTTCCAAAGTAGTTTTTATACCTTAAGTTGTGCATAGAGGATAATGGGGCAAGGGGTAGAGTCATGCAAGGACAGCAGTTCCTGATCCTAATCGAAGCCAGGCTTTCAAACTTATCATATGCAAAAGTTTAGGTGATTTATATCATCTTCTGGCCAGGAGGCCTGTTAACATTTTAAGAAACTTATTTTTTTCTAAAGGTGATTGGTCAGGAGCCACCCTCCAAAAGCATTAGATAAAGTTGCATTCCTATAGGGCAAAGGTGTGGCGTGCTCAATCAAGAAAAGAATTAACTCAAGGGTCCAAGGTTACAAACATTAAAGCTACTACTTACACCAATCATATTAATCAATACACTGCCAGGGACACAGCAGGTAAGGGATATGGAAACTTAGCAGCAAACATTGGCCTAACAAGTGAAAAACCCTTCACCAATACAATTTCTAATCAATCTTTTAACTACTCAAAGGAATCTGTGTTTAGACAGTTTAGAACATCTCCTGCCTCTCACAGTTGGGAGGCTCTGAACAATCACATGTGGCCAGAAAAACCTATTCAGGCAGCCTAGAGGATTTCCAAAGGAGTTTGTAGGTTGAAACACTGTCACACCCAGGAATTATTAACTGGAGCTGTAAGCTAACTCTTTTTTCAGAGAGAGATAGTGGGGGACAGCCCCCCATAAATTCAGAGGTGTAGGTGAAAGCACAAAGCAGAAAGTAGGCAGACTCTGGTTTTGGGGGTAGATGCTCGAGAATTTCCAGGGGGACTCCTGAGCTCGATCCCGCCTTTGCGTATGCCGAGCCTCCTTCCTCATGACCTTTGCCACGGTGGAGCTCCTGCTCCCGGCACAACAATATGTAAAAAGGATCATATGCCACGATCAAGTGGGATTTATTCTGAATATGAAATGATGATTCAGTATCCACACACAAAAAGAAAAAATCAATGTGATATACTACTTTAACTAAAAGGATAAAAATCACATACGTTTCTCAATTGAGGCATAAAAAACAGTAGACCAAAATTCAACATCTGCTCATGATACAAACTCAAAGTTGGCATAGAGAGAATGTTCCTCAACACAATAAAGGCTACTTAAGACAAACCCATAGCTAACATAAATGGTGAAAACTTGAAAGCCTTTCCTGTAAAATCAAGAATAAGTCAAGAATATTCTGTCTATCCAGTTTTATTTAACATAGTATTGGAAGACATAGCCACAGCAATAGAACAAGGAAAAGAAGCAGAAGATATCAAATTGGATGGGAAGAAATAAAACTGTCACTATTCATGGATGAAATGATACAATATATAGAAAACTCTAAAGTCTCCTGTGGTGGATTCATTTTGATGTTTGGCAAAACTAATACAATATTGTAAAGTTTAAAAATTAAATAAAATTAAAAAAAATAATATAAAAAAATAAAATAAAGTCTCCACACAAAACTGTTAAAACTAGTAATTGCATCCAGTAAATTTGCAGGATAAAAGATGAATATGCAGATATCTGTTTTTTTCTATATTAATAATAAATTATCAGAAAAAGAAAGGAAGAAAACAATCCTATTTACAATCTCATCAAAAACAATAAAATAACTAGGAATAAACTTAACCGAGGAAGTGAAAGGTCTATGTTCTAAAAACTATAAAACACTGATAAAGGAAATAGAAGATGATACAAACAGATGCAAAGATATCACATATTCAAAGACTTGAATAATTAAAATGATTAAATATCCATATTATCCAAAGCAATCTACAGATTTAATGAAATTCCTATCAAAATACCCATGATATTTTTCACAGAACTAGAACAAATAATCATAAAACTTATATGGAGCTACAAAAGTCTCTAAGTTGTCAAAGTAGTTTTGAGAAAAAAGGACAAAATTAGTGGTGTCATGTTCTCCGAACTTTCTCTGACTTTAGGCTATACTACATAGTATAGTAATCAAAATAGCATGGCATTGGTACAAAAACAGATATAGATCAATGGAGCAGAATAGAGAGCTCAGAAATAAACCTACTTATGGTCATTTAATCTATGACAATGGAGGCAAGAATACGCAGTTGGGAAAGACAGTCTCTTCAAATACTGGTGCCAAGAGAACTGGATAGCTACACGTAGAAGAATGAAATCAGAATGTTTTCTCACATTAAATACACATTTAAATTCAAAATGAATTAAAGACCTAAATGTAAGACCAGAAACCATGAAACTCCTAGAAGTACACATACGGAGAACACTTCCTGATAGAAATCTTACCAGGAGTTTTTGGATCAACTCCTGAGGCACGAGGAACAAAAGCAAAAAGCAAACAGAGGTGACCCAACTAAACTTAAAATTTTCTTACAGGAAAGAAAATCTTTGACAAAATATAAAGACAACCTACTGAAAAAGAGAAAATATTTATAAATAATATGACCAATAAAGAGTTAATGTTCAAAGTACATAAGTTAAACAATGCAATATCAGAAAACCAAAAACTCAATTAAGATGGCTTAAAAACCTACATTGACAACTTTCCAGAGAAGATATACAGATACCTGACAAGCACATCAAAAATGCTCCATATCATTTATCCTCAGATAAGTGGAAATTAAAGTAAGACATCACCTCATGTTTGTTAGAATGGCTATCATCAAAAACAAATAACCAACGTTGATGAGGATGTAGAGAAAAGGGAGCCCTAGTACATTGCTGCTAGTAATGTGAATTGATGCAGCCACTGTGAAATGCAGTATGGAGTTTCCTCAAAAGCTAAAACTAGGACTACCATATGACCCAGTCATCTCAATCTCGGGTATATATTCAAAGAAAATTAAAACACTAACTTTAAAAGATACAGGTACCCAATATTTATAGCAGCATTATTTATAATAGCCAAGATATGGAAGCAACCTAAGTGCCTATCCACAGATGAAAGGATAAAGAAAATTGGTATATATACACAATGGAATATCACACAGCCATAAAAAGAATACAAAAGATCTGGTGGCTCAGTAGGTAAAGAATCTTTCTGCAATGCAGAAGACCTGGGTGGGATCCCTGGGTTGGGAAGATACACTGGAGAAGGAAATGGCAACACACTCCAGTACTCTTGCCTGGAAAATCCCATGGACGGAGGAGCCTGGTAGGCTGCAGTCCATGGGGTCGCTAAGAGTCGGACACGACTGAGCAACTTCACTTTCACTTTCACTTTCATGCATTGGAGAAGGAAATGGCAACCCACTCCAGTGTTCTTGCCTGGAGAATCCCAGGGATGGGGGAGCCTGCTGGGCTGCCGTCTATGGGGTTGCGCAGAGTTGGACACGACTGAAGTGACTTAGCAGCAGCAGCAACAGCAGCAGCAGCCAGTATTCTTGCCTCGAAAATTCAATGGACAGAGGAGCCTGGTGGGCTACAGTCCGTGGGGGTAGCAAAAGAGTCAGATGTGACTTAGTGACTAAAAAGCACCATAAAAAGAATAAAATTATGCCTTTTGCAACAATGCAGATGGAGTTAGATAGTATTATGTATAGTGAAATAAGAAGACAAAGACAATACTCTACCCTATCATCTATATATGGAAAAAAATTTTAAATCAATATATATAACAAAACAGAAATAGACAGATGTAAGGAAAAAACTATGGTTATCATTGGGGAGAGGGAAAGGGAGAAGAACAATATAGGCATAGGGAATTAGATAAAAATTACTATGCATAAAATAAATAAGTGGCAAAGACATATTGGACAGCACAGGGAAATAAAGCCATCCTTTTTATAAACTTTATATGAATACAATTTATAAAAATATTGAATCACTATGTTGTACACCTGTAAATAACTGTATTTCATCAAACGATTAGATAAATTAAATAACTGCAAACAGCAAAACAGATCTGGCCTGAGAGCAGTAGTTTGCTCTCTTAAGATATAAAGGAGTTAGGATGAATAATTTACACTTATGGATCTCACACACACACAATTGAGAAAAATATATAGAAAAGCATCTATAGTATAATTCAATTTACATGCAGTATAAAAATTATCAAAATTAATCTATTCTGAACTATTATTAATTTAGAAATATAACTAGGAAAAACATGTTCCTAAAATTTTTTTCTCTCTGTGGCAGTGAGTCTAAATTTACATCATTTGATGACAATGTTTTTATTTTCATATTACTCTTCTTTTGAACTTTGAGTTTTTTTTTTTTTTCTTTTCATACATCTAAAGAGGGAATGTAATATTTGTCTCTTACAGGGATTTGAGCTGAATTCTTAGAGATTATTTAGGAATCATGGTTTTAATATTCTAGAACCAGATGAGAGAAGAAAGGAATGGTTTAAATTTCCATAAGTTTCATTTAACGAATCAGAGTTCTTCCGTAGGAGACTCCAACATGGAACAGAAAGAACTGTAAGCAAGAGAAAGGGTTAACCATAAACTGAGTGAAGTAGTTATCTTTAAGAGTAGTGTGCAGGATGAATTGCACTGGAGGAAGATGAGAGTTTGGAAGACTCTTAAAAGGCTACTGCAATAGTGCCAGTGAGGTAATGGAGGCTTGATCTAGAGCACTAAAAATGGGATTGGAAAAGAGATTGGAAAGAAAGAGATAGCCTGTCAGTTCTATCTATTAATGGTAATAACACCTAAGTGAAGGGACTGGTCGATGAATCATTCTATAAATTTTACCAAACTCTATCATTTATAAAATTGTCTAAATACTTTTTGTGATTATTGTGCTTCTGAAGATGAGAAAAAATACAGTGCTGTCTTTTAGGTATCACACGTGATAGGCCGGCAAAAGTGTCTGTCTTTTGTTTTGCTAAGCAAGATACATCATTTGAGTCAATTAAAAGTGGTTTCTGCTTCAAATACACAGGTCTTAGGGTTAAACTAGCCAATAAGAAATAAGTTAATCTCTTATATAAAATAAAATTGTGGAGATGGGCTCCTAAGGCTCAGGCCTTTTGCTTTTCTCCATGTATTTATGACTGACCAACCAACAAATTGAGTGGTATAAATTTTATTTTTATCACAGATTCTGTAGGTCAAGAATTCTACATGGATGACATATCTCTGCTTCATAGGGTATAAAGTCTCAGGTGGGAATGCCTGAATTCCTGAGAAAATAGGTGTGAACAGGAATTATCTGGAGGTTTTCTCACTCTATATCAGGCAACTGGGTGAGATACTTCAAAGGCTGGACATTTACCAAGAGGACCAACCACTGGTCTCTCCATGTGACTGAGATTTATCTTGCAATTGCAGATGGGTACCAAGAAAAGGTGTCTAGAGAGATATTACTTGTAGAGTCAGCATTCCAAGAAACTAAAACAGAAAGAGCAAAGCTTTTAAAACTCAGCCTAAAAAAAAAAAAATAATAAATAAAACTCAGCCTAGAGATTCATGTAGCATCACTTCCACTGCACTCAATAACAAGCAAGTTTGCCACTGAAGGCAGCTCAGATTCAAGCAGAAGAAAATTAGATTCCCCCACATGATGAAGTAGCAAGATTATATTGCAGAAAGACTGGCTGGCCAGATGGAAGAAATTATTATGGTCATCTTAGAAAATATGAATTTCTACTGACTGCAATAAAAAGTATGGTCAGAAATGACTGTAAGAGTTACTGGCCATGGTCATGAAATTGCTTTATTTGGATGATACACGTGATACATGATTCAACTCTTTGTCTTAACTTTGTTCACATTTACAAAAGCAACTCTACTATCATACCCAATGTTATTAGCCTTTACTCAAAGAAGATCATGCTACTGTTGGAAAACCCTGCTACTGAAACAAAAGGCAGGCGATGAGGCAGGGAATGGGTCTATTGCTTCTTTATTTATGCATTGAGTCCCTAAAAAGTTCTCTTTTATTGTTTAACAGAAAATGTCGTTCAATTTCTTTGACCCATGTAGTCAAATAGAAACTATTAAGGTAAGTACTCTATGACTTGCATTGCAATAAGTTGGCAGATTCCAAGAAACCAAATATTACAATTTTAAAGTAAATTATTTTTATCACACTATCATTTCAGGTACATGTATGTGGGCTAGGTGGGAAGTGAGGGGAAAAGAGTACTACAAGATTATAACCAGAATTAGTAAAAATTTCATAATTACAAAAACAAAGAAGGGAAGCAAAAGAATGTGCATCGATAGGAACAGTATCAAGATGATGGCAGTTTTCATTTTAAGACAAAAATTTTATGCAAGAATGGTTGATTTCAAGCAGTTTAACAAGCATTTGGAATAAGAGATCTAATATCTCAGTCATTGAATGAAATTAAGTGTTAGTCTCTCAGTCATGTCCAACTCTTTGTGACCCCATGAACTGTAGCCCTTCAGTCTTCTCTGTCTATGGGATTCTCCAAGCAAGAATACTGGAATGGATTACCATCCCTTCTCCAGAGGATCTTCCTGACCCAGAGATCAAAGCCGGGTCTCCTGTATTGTAGGCGGATTCTTAATTATTTGAGCTTCAGGAAAGTCCTTATTGAGTGGAATTAGGGATACGTTAATGCAAAACATTAGAATTCGACATGCAACTACAGACTAGTTCCAAATTAGGAAAGGAGTACGTCAAGGCTGTATATTGTCACCCTGCTTATTTAACTTATATGCAGAGTACATCATGTGAAATGATGGGCTGGATGAAGCACAAGCTGGAATTAAGCTTGCTAGGAGAAATATCAAAACCTCAGATATGCAGATGACACCACCCTTATGGCAGAAAGCAAAGAAGAACAAAGATACTCTTGATGAAAGTGAAAGAGGAGAGTGAAAAAATTGGCCTAAAACTCAACACTCAGAAGACGAAAATCATGGCATCCAGTCCCATCACTTCATGGCAGATAGATGGAGAAACAATGGAAACAGTGAGAGATTTACTTTCTTGGGCTCCAAAATCATGGCAGAAGGTAACTTCAGCCATGAAATTAAAACACTTGCTCCTTGGAAGAAAAGTTATGACAAACCTAAGCAGCATATTAAAAAGCAGAGAATGTCACTTGGCTGACAAAAGTCCCTATTGTCAAAGCTATGGTTTTTCCAGTAGTCATGTGTGGATATTAGAGGTGGACCAGAAAGAAGGCTGAGTAATGAATTGATAGCTTTCAAACTCACTTCTGCAGAAGACTCTTGAGAGTCCCTTGGACAGGAAGGAGATTAAACCAGTCAATCCTAAAGGAGATCAACCTTGAATATTCACTGGAAGGACTGATACTGAAGCTGAAGCTCTGATACTTTGGTCACCTGATATGAAGAGTTTACTCATTGGAAAAATCCTGATGCTAGGAAAGATTGGGGGCAGGAGAAAAAGAGGGCTACAGATGATGAGATGGTTGGATTGTATCACTGACTCAATGGACATGAGTTTGAATTAACTGTCACTGAGGAGACAGTGAAGGACAGGTATCACATATGTGGAATCTAAAAAAATACAAACTAGTGAATAAAATAAAAAAGAAGCAGACTCATAGATAGAATAAATTAGTGGTTACCAATATGGAGAAACTGGTTCCATATGCATATCCATATGCAGATGACACCACCCTTATGGCAGAAAGTGAAGAAGAACTAAAGAGTTCTTTAAAAAGTTGGCTTTTTCTTTAAAAAGTTGGCTTAAAGCTCAACATTCCGAAAACTAAGATCATGGCACCCGGTCCCATCACTTCATGGCAAATAAATGGGGAACAGTGGAAACAGTGTCAGACTTTATTTTGGGGGGCTCCAAAATCACTGAAGATGGTGATTGCAGCCATGAAATTAAAAGACGCTTACTCTTTGGAAGGAAAGTTATGACCAACCTAGACAACATATTAAAAAGCAGAGACATTACTTTGCCAACAAAGGTCCGTCTAGTCAAGGCTATGGTTTTTCCAGTGGTCATGTATGGATGTGAGAGTTGGACTATAAAGAAAGCTGAGTGCCGAAGAAGTGATGCTTTTGAACTGTAGTGTTGGAGAAGACTCTTGATAGTCCCTTGGACTGCAAGGAGATCCAACCAGTTCACCTAAAGGAGATCAGTCCTGGGTGTTCATTGGAAGGACTGATGTTGAAGCTGAACTCCAGTACTTTGGCCACCTGATGCGAAAAGCTGACTTATCTGAAAAGACCCTGATGCTGGGAAAGATTGAAGGCAGGAGGAGAAGGGGACGACAGAGGATGAGATGGTTGGATGGCATCACCGACTCAATGGACATGGGTTTGGGTGGACTCCGGGAGTTGGTGATGGACAGGGAGACCTGGCGTGCTGCAGTTCATGGGTCGCAAAGAGTCAGACACGACTGAGCTACTGAACTGAAGTGAATATGGAGAGGGAAGAGGAGAGGAGCAATATAAAGGTAAAAGAAAGTGAAAGTGAAGTCGCTCAGTTGTGTCCGACTATTATGGGATTATATGGGCTTTCTTGGTAGCTCAGCTGGTAAAGAATCTGCATGCAAGTCAGGAGACCCTGGTTTGATTCCTGATTTGGGAAGATCCCTTGGAGAAGGGATATGCTACCCTATCCAGTATTCTTGGACATCCCTAGTGGTTCAGCTGGTAAAGAATCAGCCTCCAATCTAACCTGGTTTTGATACCTGGTTTGGGAAGATCCTCTGGAGGAGGGAATGGCAACCCAGTCCAGGATTTTTGCCTGGAGAATCCCCAAGGACAGAAGAGCCTGGTGGGCTGCAGTCCACGGGGTCACAAAGAGCCAGACACAACTGGGCAACTAAGTACAGCACAACACATGGGATTATATGAAATCATATATGTGCAAATTTTGATAATTGTAAACCTCTATAGAATTAAAAAAATCTTTTATTCAATAATATTACTCATGTTTAGTATTCTCTAGCTTGAATAAACATTGAAATAACAGTTAATAGAAAAATTAGAACAAGAAAGATTCTTGGCTGTAAGTAGGTTGCCATGCTATATGAGAAAAAGTCTTGAGTCTATATGTCATTAATAGGAATGCCAGTGTAAGCTGGGCATTACTCTAGTGAATGGCAGGGGTATTTAAGTTATATAAATTCCATTCCTCCAGTGTATTTGTTAAAGTATGTGTACACTAAAAGATATGCACATTCATTTGTAAAAGTATGAGTATTATCTAGTTAAAAATAACAGCTATCCAAATAATTTCTGTACATAAATGCTGAGATACTAAGCAGGCAGAAAAGTATCTATTGAAAAAAATCTGACATACCTGATGTCAGGTTTCTATCTGAGTAAAAGTATAAATTTTCTTCATGAACTTCCAATGCATTTCAATTTTAATTATATAATATAGTCAATTGGGGAAAATGCTGCTGCTGCTGCTGATAGTAATGGTGATGAGGATGATCAGGTAACTAAGATAAAGAATCCCCTCCTATTGGCTGACCTATCAGTAGAATTGTCACAGTAAAAGGAAGAATCTGTGAACTTGTTGGTAGGTAATCAGAAATTACCCAAACTGAAACACAAAGAAAAAAAGTGTGTTTTTAAAGAAATTGGGATCATTCAAGGGATGTGGAATGATATCATATAATCTAACATATGTAATTGAAATTCGAGAAGGAGAAGAAAGTTACAGAAGTGAGCAAAATCAGTATTTGAAGCAAATCACTGGCGACTTTTGAAGTCATGAAATACGTGAACCATAAACACACAGTTCACAGAAGGCCAAAACCAGAATATTAAAAAAAAACAAAATTTAAAAATAAAATCTTCAAAAGAGATAGAGGAAAAAAGACACATTAAAAAGAAACAAAAATAAAAATTAAAGCATACTTATTGTCTGACTTATTGTCAGAAATTAATCAAGCCAGGAGAAAAGTGATATTTTAAAGCAGTGAGAGAAAACCATCAACTGAGGATTCTATGTTTAGCAAAAATATATTCCAAAAATGACTGCAAAATAAAAGCTGTTTCAAAAAATCGAAAGGATTGCTTTGAGATTTGTGCTTTAAGAAATTTTAGTGAAATATTTTCAGCCAGTAGGAAACTTACGCTAGGCAAAATTTGGATCTACAAAAAGATTATAAAGAATTCTAATGATGATTAAAATAAATGTAGATATAAATATGTATTTTTTTCTCATTTTTGGTGGTGCATTGGTAAAGAATCCACCTGACATTGCAGGAGATGCAAGAGATGTGTATTTGTTCCCTGGGTAGGGAAGATCCCCTAGAGTAGGAAATGGCAACCCACTCCAGTGTTCTTGCCTGGAAAATTTCATGGAGAGAGAAGCCTGGTGGGCTACAGTCCATGGGGTCACAAAGAATCAGACAAAACTGAGCATACAAGCAAAAATAGGAACAATATATTGTAGATTTATGTCAGATACAAAAATAAAATATAATGCCCAAAAGACTGAATAAATGAATTAAATATATATTGTTGTAGGTTATTAACAATACATAAAGAAGTATGACATTTAAAGGAAAACTGTGATATTAAAGATATGTATTATAAACCATGGGCTTCTCAGGTAGCTCAGTGGTAAAGAATCCATCTGCCAAGCAGGAAACATAGGTTTGATCTCTGCTTCAGGAAGATTCCATGGAGAAGGAAATGGCAACCCGTTCCAGTACTCTTGTCTGAGAAAGCCCATGGACAGTGGAGCCTTATGGGCTACAGTCCATGTGGTTGCAAAAGAGTCAGACAGATTAGCAACTAAATAACAACAAATTATAAACCATACAATTCTAAAATTAGTTTTCTCAAGAGGTAAAAATAATGATAATAGCCAATCTTGGAAGTTAATTGAAATAAAAACATACAACTAATTTGAAATCAGGCAGAGAAAAACAGAAAATTCCAAAGATGAAAGTGACACAGAATAACCAACAACATGGTGGACTCCAACAATATCAATAATTATATACAACAAAGTTGTCTATGCTGCTGCTGCTGCTGCTGCTAAGTCGCTTCAGTCGTGTCCGACTCTGTGCGACCCCATAGACAGCAGCCCACCAGGTTCCGCCATCCCTGGGATTCTCCAGGCAAGAACACTGGAGGGGGTTGCCATTTCCTTCTCCAATACTAATGTTTTAAAAGACAGAAAGTTTTAAATTGAATAAAGAAACAAGACCCATAATAGTGTATCTACAAAACATGTTAAAAGTTCTGAGGTAGAAATACATATACCATTTCAACACTAATGAAAATGAAAACTGGGGTGGCTATAATAATATGAGACATATTAGTTGCAGAATTAAAAAATATTACATATAAAATGATAAATATTTATGAAAACAACAGAGCTTCAAATGAAGCAAACACTGAAATGAAAAATAGACAAACCTACAATTACACTTGTGGTTGTAAAAATTCCTCTTTCAGTGATGGACAGAATAAGTATAAAGAAAATCTTTAAGGATAGAAAACATGTGGACAAAATTATCAATGAAATAGCCTTAATTGGCATTAATAGAAAGCTGAATACAAGAATGGAAAATGTGTTCACAATGGAGTTAATTAGAGATAAACAGATAAACTAATTAAATTAGAAAGCAAAGGAGAACTGCAAAAATCCATAAATATTTGGAAACCAAGAAATATAGTTCTAGATAACTTATGGTTCAAAACTCTTTCAAAAGCAAAAGACTAAAAGAAAATTTTAAAATATTTTGAGTGGAATAAAATAAATATATACCAAATTTGTGTGATGCAGCTTATAGGACCATTCACATCATTAAATGTACACATTAGATAACAAGATAGCTATAAAATCAATAACTTAAGTTCAAACCTTAAGAAATGAGGAAAAGAAGAGCAGTTACACCTAAAACAAGCACAAGGAAGGAAATAGTGAAAAATCTTACGAGTATCAATAAAGTAAAAAATTAGATCAATGAAACTAAAAGCTTTTCTTTGAAGAGTTCAATAAAATTTATAAATTTCTAGCCAGGATAAGAAAAAAATTACCAGTACCATAAATGAATGAAGAGAAAATTTTATCGATCCTACAAAATTTAAAAGAATAAGGGAATATTACAAATTAATATATGCTGATAAATTCAATAATTTAGATGAAATAGACAATTTCTATTCTATCTAAATTAACTCAGGAAGAAATAAGTAACCCATAGTCTTGTATATATGAAATCAATTCATGTATAGCTATATATCTTTCAAGAAAGATAACTAGAGTCACAGATGGTTTCACTGACACACTCAACATTTAAGCGAGAAGTAGTACCAATTCTACAAATGTCTTCTGTAAAAAGGAAAGAACACTTTCTTATTTTATCAACCCAGCAACATTCCAATACTAAAGCATGAAACATTATAACAAAACTAAACTAATAGCCAATATCTTTCAATAAGTCAGACACAATGACATACTAGCCAATCAGAAACTGCATTATATTAAAAGCAAAGAGTAGCATGACAAAGTGGCAATCATACCAAAAACGCAATTTCTAAATTTTAGAAAATTTTGTTTTAAAAGTCAAAGTAACTATATCAATAGACTAAGAAACAACATAATGTATTAATAGATGCAGAAAAAGAATTTTTAAAAATTCTTAATTCTCCCTTAATAAAATCTCTGAGCAAAATAAGAATACGAGTAAATCTGCCTTGACTTAAAAAAGGCTAAAAATAAAAACCCTGCAGATAATATCATGTTGAATGGTTAGATGCTGAATGTTCCCCCCTAAGTTTAGGAAAAGGTAAGGATGCTTGTTTTCACCAATCTTCTTTGATACTGTATAAAAAGTCCTCAAAGGGTAACAAGACAATAAAAATAAACAAAATGTATACAGATAAGAAAGAAAGAAAGAAGTGTCTTTATTTTCAGATAATGTGATTTCATACTCAGAAAATTCCAAAGAAGCTACATGTAGTCTCCTAGAACCTGTAAGTAAATTTAGCAAGAACACAAGATACAAGGTTATATTCCTAGGTAGCTGCAATGGAAAACTGTAATAAATTTTAAAATTTAGAAACCACCATGTGTATCTAAATTTATAATGGGCATGCTGCTACTGCTAAGTCACTTCAGTCATGTCCAACTCTGTGCGACCCCATGCGACCCCATAGATGGCAGCCCACCAGGCTTCCCCGTCCCTGGGATTATCTAGGCAAGAACACTGGAGTGGGTTGCCATTTCCTTCTCCAATGCATGAAAGTGAAAAGTGAAAGGGAAGTCGCTCAGTCGTGTTCAATTCCTATCGACCCCATGGACTGCAGCCTACCAGGCTCCTCCGTCCATGGGATTTGCCAGGCAAGAGTAATGGAGTGGGGTGCCAAAATGGGCATGCTAAGTCACTATAATTGTGTTCAACTTTGTGGGACACTATGGAGTATAGCCCACCAGGCTCCTCTGTCCATGGGATTCTCTAGACAAGAATACTGGAATGGGTCCCCATTTCCTTCTCCAGAGGATCTTCACAACTGAGGGATCAAACACACATCTCTCATGTCTCCTGCATTGGCAGGCACATTCTTTACCAATACTGCCACCTGGGAAGCCACATAATCAGTAATAAACAGTCAATAAAATTAAATACTTAGGTATAAATCTAATAAAATTTGTATACAATTTCTATGAATGCTATAAAACACTGAAGAAAGGAAAGATTTTCCAAAGAAAGGGAAATATATCATATTCATGGTAGAGAAGTCT
>NW_011494826.1:515366-519658 GCF_000754665.1 Bison bison bison | reverse complement strand
GAAGTCTCAGTATTATTAATATGTGAGTTCAGTTCAGTTCAGTTGCTCAGTCGTGTCCAACTCTTTGCGACTCCATGAATTGCAGCACGCCAGGCCTCCCTGTCCGTCACCAACTCCTGGAGGTCACTCAGACTCACGTCCATGGAGTCGGTGATGCCATCCAGCCATCTCATCCTCTGTTGTCCCCTTCTCCTCCTGCCCCCAATCCCTCCCAGCCTCAGAGTCTTTTCCAATGAGTCAACTCTTCGCATGAGGTGGCCGAAGTACTGGAGTTTTAGCTTCAGCATCATTCCTTCCAATGAACACCCAGGACCAATCTCCTTTAGGATGGACTGGTTGGATCTCCTTGCAGTCCAATGGACTTGCAAGAGTCTTCTCCAACACCACAGTTCAAAAGCATCAATTCTTCGGCTCTCAGCTTTCTTCACAGTCCAACTCTCACATCCATACATGACCACTGGAAAAACCATAGCCTTGACTATACAGACCTTATTGGCAAAGTATCATCTTGCTCAAATTAGCTCAAAATGGATCACATGTCTAAATGGAAAAGTTTAAATTCTAGATGAGAGCATAGGAAAAATTTTGTGACCTTTATGCTAACTTTTTAGCTACAACAAAGACATAATCTATAATCAGTAAGTAGCAATTTTTTAAACTAAGATTTCAGTGAATGAAAAGAAAATCCATAGATGGGGGTAATATTTAGAAATCACATATCTGATAGAGAATATTTTTTCAAACTTATACAGAGAATTCTTAAAACACAACCTTAAGAAAACAAACAACTCAGTAATATTATAAGCAAATGACATAATCAGGTAGTTCAGCAAAGAAGATTATATGAATGGCCAATAAACATGAAAGATGCTCAACATGACTAGCCATAGGGAAATGCAAGCTGAAACCACAATGAGATACCACTACACACTTATTAAAAGAGCTAAAAGACAGATCATACAAAGTTTGCTAAGGATGAAGAACTAGAACCCCCATACACCAGTCGTATAAATTTAATAAGATACATTCAATTTGGAAAAGAGTTCAGTTGTCTCTTATAAGGCTAAACACACAATTTATGATTTAGCCATTCTACTCCCAAGAATTTACCCAATGGAAATTGAAGCATATCTCTAATTTAAGACTGAATATGAATGTTCAAATCAGCTTAATTTGTAATAGTAAAAAACTCAAATATCCATTAACAGGTAAATATGTTCAAGCTGGTTTTAGAAAAGGCAGAGGAACCAGAGACCAAATTGCCAACATCCGCTGGATCATGGAAAAAGCAAGAGAGTTCCAGAAAAACATCTATTTCTGCTTTATTGACTATGCCAAAGCCTTTGACTGTGTGGATCACAATAAACTGTGGAAAATTCTAAAAGAGACAGGAATACTAGACCAGCTGATCTGCCTCTTGAGGAACTTGTATGCAGGTCAGGAAGCAACAGTTAGAACTGGACATAGAACTACAGACTGGTTCCAAATAGGAAAAGGAGTACGTCAAGAATGTATATTGTCACCCTGCTTATTTAACTTACATGCAGAGTAAGTACATCATGAGAAACGCTGGGCTGGAAGAAACACAAGCTGGAATCAAGATTGCCGGGAGAAATATCAACAACCTCAGATATGCAGATGACACCAGCCTTATGGCAGAAAGTGAAGAGGAACTAAAAAGCCTCTTGATGAAGGTGAAAGTGGAGAGTGAAAAAGTTGGCTTAAAATTCAACATTCAGAAAATGAAGATCATGGCATCTGGTCCCATCACTTCATGGCAAATAGATGGAGAAACAGTGGAAACAGTGTCAGACTTTATTTTTTGGGGCTCCAAAATGACTGCAGATGGTGACTGAAGCCATGAAATTAAAAGACACTTACTCCTTGGAAGAAAAGTTATGACCAACCTAGATAGCATATTGAAAAGCAGAGACATTACTTTGCCAGCAAAGGTTCATCTAGTCAAGGCTATGGTTTTTCCAGTGGTCATGTATGGATGTGAGAGTTGGACTGTGAAGAAACCTGAGCGCCAAAGAATTGATGCTTTTGAACTGTTGTGTTGTAGAAGACTCTTGAGAGTCCCTTGGTCTGCAAGGAGATCCAACCAGTCCATCCTAAAGGAGATTGGTCCTGGGTGTTCATTGGAAGGAATGATGCTGAAGCTAAAACTCCAATACTTTGGCCACCTCATGCGAAGAGTTGACTCATTGGAAAAGACTCTGATGCTGGGAGGGATTGGGGGCAGGAGGAGAAGGGGATGACAGAGGATGAGATGGCTGGATAGCATCACTGACTCGATGCACGTGAGTCTGAGTGACCTCCGGGAGTTGGTGATGGACAGGGAGGCCTGGCGTGCTGAGATTCATGGGGTCGCAAAGAGTCGGACACGATTGAGTGACTGAACTGAACTGATTAATAGATCAATTACAGCATATGCATCCAGTTCTACATAGCATTAGAAGCAATGAACTGTTGAACACAGGTATAACTGAATCACTTTGCTGTACATCTGAAACTAACACTGTTGTGTACCAAATATAACCCAATAAAATAAAAATGAAATTAAAATATTTTTCAAGAGAAACAAAAAAAATGCAATGAATTATTGATACACTCAACATGGATGATTCTCAAAATAATTACATTGGATTTTTAAAATCCAGATATGTACAGAGCTTGTGATTTCACTTAACTAAAATCTGAAAAGTACAAACTAATCTCTCAGAAAATAGGCTATTGAGTGGGTGCCTGAGGATTGGACACAGGAAAGGGAAGGGTGGCATTAATGGAGGCACAGGAAAATAGTTTCTGATGCTATAGATGTTCATTATCTTGAGCATGGTGATTGTTTCAAGGGCGTATGAAAGAAAGTGAAAGTGAAATTGAAGTCACTCAGTCATGTCCGACTCTTTGTGACCCCATGGACTGTAGCCTACCAGGCTTCTCAGTCCATGGGATTTTCCAAGCAAGAGTACTGGAGTGAGTTGCCATTTCCTTCTCAAGGGTGTATACATATATCCAAAGTTATCATATTGTGCAATTTAAATATGTGCCATTTACTTTATCTCAAGTATGACTCAGTAAAACTATTAAAAAAGAAACCACAATAATTGCAAACTTATATGTATTTATTCAGCAATACTACACATAAACTAAAAGGAGAACTTCTCCATCCAAAGAATAACTGAGATTTGGATGTTCACAGACCCTTGAAATGTAGACTCAACTTCCTAATCAGCACCATTTTTCAAACCTTTGATTTCCTTTTTTATCTTGGTAACATGGGAAGCACAGGCCAAAAGCAGCCATCTCTTGCATCAGTCAGGCTTTGTCTTTAATATTTAATTAAGGATGAAAAGAGGGAATCATTTGATTCTTCAACCCCATCAATTATTTTTGCTTCAAACTGTGTGAGAGCTAATGTACTTCAGAAGAGGACACTGTTAGTTAAAGCACATAAATATTGAACAATTCGCACCTATTTTCTGTAATCATTGCCGGCACTTGGCTCACAGCTTGCACAGTGGGGAGTGTTGAAGGAAGAGCACTGCTATGCAACACAAGTTAGCGTCAGAAAGAAGCTTTACACAAACACCCTTATTGTGCCAAAGCACACAGGGAGTAATCATTTGTACTTAAAACCATTAACATTTATTGAATACTTACTATATATACCACACATTGGGCTAAGCACTTCAACTGTACACGTCTATAAACCTTATTTCTACTCTTTGAGCTATTATTTTTAAAATTAGAATCATAATTTTATTTATATATATATATGAAGGCTAAAATTCAGGGGGCTTAAGAATTTGTGTAAAATCACAGAGCTTATAAATGAGAGATAAGTCAGCATTTCAAACCCATATCTGCTTTGAGTCTAAGATGTGTAGTCTGATCTTCTATGAAATATGACCTCCTCATTTAGACCCTACTCTCTTCTTTGGAGAGTCTCTCCCATAATTTTCAGTCCTGGGGGAGACTAAAAGGTAAATTAGAAGGGGAGAAGAGAAAGTACACCTTGGTACAGAGAATATAAACTCTGTGAGTAAAGTATTAATATCTGTCTTTTGCAAACCTTTATCTTGAGCTGGTACTGCCTGGTACATATTAGGCATTTAATATTTGCCAAATTAAATTGCTGAAATGGAATTATTTCTTTATCCTTTTAACCATTATGAACTATTAATTCTTTATTCAAAGTCATGAATAAACAACTCTCTTCATAGGAGAAGCAGGCATGTGTTAAATATGTTCTTCAGTTCAGTTCAGTCGCTCAGTCTGTCTCTTTG
>NW_011494826.1:506776-515081 GCF_000754665.1 Bison bison bison | reverse complement strand
TGGTTGGATCTCCTTGCAGTCCAAGGGACTCTCAAGAGTCTTCTCCAACACCACAGTTCAAAAGCATCAATTCTTTGGTGCTCAGCCTTCTTCACAGTCCAACTCTCACATCCATACATGACCACTGGAAAAACCATAGCCTTGACTAGATGGACCTTTGTTGGCAAAGTAATGTCTCTGCTTTTGAATATGCTATCTAGGTTGGTCATACACATAAAACAGACAATGCAGGGGATGGCCACCTGTCAGTGGTACAAATGCCAGGATGTGTCTACATTTGGGAAGGGTGGTATTAATACTTAGGATCATGAATCTACCCACAACATAGCCAGTTAAGTGGTCCTACTGAAATGACCATTCAATCAAGTTAGTAAGTGGGAACTTGTCAGTGATTACACAGTTAGTTCAGTTAGAAAGTAGATTCTGTGTCCATGTGAAAACACAGAAGAGACCCTTTCCTACCACAGTAATGGCTCACCATAGTACCACTTCCCCTGCTGCCTCTGAGACACTGCTCAGTGTTGGCCCTTGTACAAATAAGGAAGAAACAGCCTTAGTCTGCAATTATGCTGGCACTGTGAGTTCTCAATCATTTTCATTTAGATGTCGGGTTAGCTCTTATGCTATCAAGCACCAGAAGCTTGCAGGATGGCTCATCACAGGGAAAACCATGCCCAAAAAGGATCCTGCAGGTTTATATCTGTCTCTGGTAGAAAGACATTCAATTTGCATTGGTTTTCACAGAGCTAAATTCTGTAAGAAAATCCCAGGATGTGGTGATCACAGTTGAACTACAGGCTGTAGCATCAACATGCTTTGAAAAACTGCCCTGATTCATGTGTACTCATTGTTACTATGGCAATGGACATGAGCCCTAGGCTAGGGGACTCAAATTACTGAACTAATGCACTTGAAGATAAAATTCACAGTACTCATTAGCCAACAAATACCACTGAGAGCTTTGTATCTGACCACATTGTGAAGAGTTCTGTAGCAAGTAAAAGAAAAAAAACATTGCCTTCTGAATTAGACTTGGGTTTAAATCCTGAATTTACTGCTTAGTTGCTGCGTGACATTGGGCAAAACATCTAGCCTTTCTGGGTCTCAGCTCTCTTATTTGAAAAATAGGGATACTGATGATGACCTTATAGAATTGTTAAAAGTTACATTCAATAGTTAGCAAAAGTATCTGTAATTTATTTATTTATTTTTTTTCTCTAATTTTATTTTATTTTTAAACTTTACATAATTGTATTAGTTTTGCCAAATATCAAAATGAATTCGCCACAGGTAATTTAGTAGTGTTAGTCACTCAGTTGTGTCTGACTCTTTGCAACCCAATGGACTGTAGCCCGCCAGGCTCCTCTGTCCATAGAATTCTCTAGGCAAAAATATTGGAGTGGGTTGCCATTCCCTTCTCCAGGGGATCTTCCTGACCCGGGAATTGAACCTGGGTCTCCTGCATTGCAGGCAGATTCTTTACTGCCTGAGCCACCAGTAAGGTATTAAAAAATCGGAGTTTGGAGTTTTAGTTCATATATCACCTCATGCTGGTCAGAATGACCATCTTCAAAAAGTCTACAAACAATAAGTGCTGGAAAGGTTGTGGAGGAAAGGGAACCCTCCTATAATGTAAGTGGGAATGTAAATCGGGACAACCATTATAGAAAACAGTGTGGAAGTTCCTTAAAGAACTAAACATATGATCCAGCACTACCATATGATCCAGTAATCAAGCAGTGATCCATGTCCCTGGGCATATATCCAGAGAAAGCCAGTTTGTATGCTAAAGTTCATTGCAGCACTATTTAATATAATAGCCTGACATGGAAACAACCTCAATGTCCATCTACAGAGGAGAGAATAAAGAAGATGTGGTACATATATACAATGTAAGATGACTGTGATGGACCTAGAGATGACCCTACTGAATGAAATAAGTCAGAGGAGAAATATCATACAGTATCACTTATATGTGGAATCTAAAAAAGTACAAATGAACTTGTTTACAAAGCAGACATAGAAGCACAGATGTAGAAAACAAACTTCTGATTACCAGAGGGGAAAAGATGGGGGAAGGGATAACTTGGGAGATTTGAATTGACATATATACCTTCAGTTCAGTTCAGTCGCTCAGTCGTGTCCGACTCTTTACTTTATGTAAAATAGATAACTAATAAAGGACCTACTGTGTCACACAGGGGACTCTACTCAAATACTTTGCAATGACCTATATGGGAAAAGAATCTAATCTAAAAAAGTGTGTGTGTGTGTAACCAATTCACTTTGCTATATACGTGAAATTAACACAACAGTGTAAATTAACTATACATCAATAAAATTTGTTTTAAAAGCTATGGATTCATTCTCAAGAAATGTTCAGTCTATTTGTGTTGTTAGTCACTCAGTTGTATCTGACCCTTTGCGACCCCATGAACTGTAGCCTGTCAGGCTCCTTTGCCCATGGAATTCTCCAGGCAAGAATACTGGAGTGGGTTGCCATTCCCTTCTCCAGGGGATTTTTCAGATCCAAGGATCAAACCTTGGTCTCCTGCATTGCAGGAGAATTCTTTACAGTCTGAGCCACCAGGGAAGCCCTCAGTCTATTTGGTACTATTTAGACATAGTCAGGAGTAGGCAATCAAGTGTCAAAGGGAATTATATTTAATCTAATCTTTACATATTATCAATATTTTTAAATGTTTGCCTTATTTTGTTTTCTAATCAGCCTTTATTTTCTCCACATATTCTAACCAGCTTCTTACTTTACAAAGTATTTAACACCTTTATAAACCCAGCACTAGATTCGAAAATACTTTAGATTTTTAATTCAGCTATCTTAAAGGTTTCTTTTGACTGAATTACTCAAACCTACCAGTTAGCCATCAGGAATGTTTCTTTTGAATTTTAAACACTTTTGGATGTTTGAATAATTTTCCTTGGTGTATTATATGGCTCTTTATACTGTAATAAACCTACATCATTTTTGAGTCTTTTCAGCAGAAATGAACTTTTAGATTGTATTACTTATTTCATGATTAAAAGTATATATAACAGGTAATGGGTTGGAAAATAATAATTTATATAATCTGTATTGACCTTTTCTTAACTATTTATTTTGAATGCTTAACGATTCAGGGGAAATTACAAAAAAAAAAAAATACAAAGAGGCCCTTTGGCACACTACCTAACTTATCTCAATAGCAACACCTTGCATTTCTAAAGCACAGTATCAAAACCAGGAAAGTGAAGAAGTGGCACAATCCACCAATCTTATTCAGATTTCAACATGCACCTGTTTCACTGTGCATATGTGTGTGTGCCTGTATGTGCATGAGCATATACATACAGCCCTAAGCAATTGTGTCACATGTGTAGTTTTGTATATCCAGCACCACAATCAAGGCATGGAATTGTTCCATCAGACAATTCCCTCCTAATATTCCTTTATGGCCGCATTGATCTCCCAACTTCATTCCTAACACTTGGCAACTACTAACATGTTCTTTGCCATAATATTGATATTTAATTACAATAATGGTATATGAATATAATCACACAGTATATAACTTTTAAAAAAATTTTTATATACATAATTAGTGTAAAGTTAAAAAATAAAATAAATAAATAAATATAACTTTTTGAGATTGGCTTTTTTTCTTTCAGCATAATCATTTGGAGATTGATCCAGGTTGTTGCCTATGCTGATAACTCATACTTTGTCATAGCCACATAATATCCTATGGAATGGATATATTCCAGTTTAAGTATTCACAGGTTAAGGACATTGAAATTCTTACTTCTGGCTGTTATGAGTATAGCTGCTATGAACATTTAAATACAGGTCTTTGTAAGAACATAAGTTTTCATTTCTTTAAAATAAATGCCTTAGAATAAAATTGGTAATCATATGGTAAAGTGAAAGTGAAAGTCACTCACCATGTCTGACTCTGCAACTCCATGGACTAAGGAATAGTCCTGTCCATGGACATATACTGTCAGTTGAATTCTCCAGGCCAGAATACTGGAGTGGGTAGCTGTTTCCTTCTCCAGGGGATCCTCCCAACCCAGAGATCAAAACCAGATCTCCTTCATTGCAGGTGGATTTTTACCAGCTGAGTTACCATGGAAGACCAATCATATGGAAAATGCAAACTTTATAAGAAACTGCAGAACTATTTTCTAAAATGACTATCATTTTACATTTCCATCAGTAAATTATGAGTGATTCATTTCTGCAAATTCTTGCATTTTGTGTCATTTGATATCATTATACTTTTCATTTTAACCATTGAATAGATTTGTAATAATAGCTCATCATGCTTTTAATTTGCATTTACCTAATGGCTAATAATGTTGAACACCTTTACACATAGTTATTCATTTGCATGCCTTTTAGTAAAATGTCTGTTCATTTCTTTGGCCTATTTTCTAATAGACTTTTAATTATTGAGTTTTTAGAATTCTTTCTAGCCTAGATATAAGGTCTTCATTAGATATGAAATTTTAAAAATACTTTGAGTCAGTACCTTATTTCTTCATGCTCTTCACAACTTCTTTCCTGGAACAAAAGTTTTATTTTGACTAGATCCAATTTGTCAATTTTTGTTTAATGGATCGTTCTCTAGTATCTGGTTTACAAATTCTCTGGCTAGCCTTAAGAACTGAAGTTTATTGTACTTTTAATAAAAATTTTAGCATTGCATTTTACATTTTATTCCATGATTGATGCTAAGGTAATTTTTGTATAAGGCAAGACATTTAGGAAGAGGATCATTTTTGGCTTATGGATATCTGATTGTTTCAGTGTCATTTCTTGAAAAGGAGACCCTTATTCTATTGAATTGCTTTTGTGTCTGCTAAAAAACTCAGTTGGGAATACTTGTGTGGGTCTGAGTTCTTTGTTCTGTTTTATTGATCTATGTGTTTTATTGATCTACCAAGCTCAGAATTGGGAAACTTTTAAGCTTTACTTTCCAATAGACAGTGGTGATTCCAGTTTTATCTCAGAGAAATGGACTACTGAAAAGAGCATTGCTCCTACAGTTGTAACACACAAAAAGCTGGAAAAATGCTAATTAATAACTTGTTTTGATCACATTAAATAAACTGATGTCACAAATCAAACAACTAACTAAAAAAATTAGAGAAGGATAGGCATCTACAGAAGAAAACAGACCTAAGAATTTTTCATCTGAGGCACATATGACACATGTTGGCCAGGAAGAAGAGTTCAGGTAAAAATCTTAGATGAATAACTAATGGTCAATTGTAGCCTCCTTCTTGAGGATGGTTTTGATCTCCACCTCCTGTATGAGGTTACGAATCTCCATCCATAGTTCTCAAGGCATTCTATCTATCAGATCTAATCCATTGAATCTATTTGTCACCTCCACTGTATAATCATAAAGGATTTGATTTAGATCATACTTGAATGAACCATCTCCAAGAAAAAGAAATGCAAAAAAGCAAAATGGTTGTCTGAGGAGGTCTTACAAATAGCTGTGAAAAAAAGAAAAGCAAAAAGCAAAGGAGAAAAGAAAAGATATACCCATTTGAATGCAGAGTTCCAAAGAATAGCAAGGAGAGATAAGAACGCCTTTCCCAGTGATCAGTGCAAAGAAATAGAGGAAAACAATAGAATGGGAAAGACTAGAGATCTCTTCAATAAAATTAGAGATACCAAGGGAACATTCCATGCAACATTTTATGCAAATATGCCCATCCAAAAATGGGCACAATAAAGGACAGAAACAGCATGGACATAACAGAATCAGAAGCTATTAAGAAGAGGTGGCAAGAATACACAGAAGAACCATACAAAAAAGATCTTCATGACCCAGATAATCATGATGGTATGATCACTCACCTAAAGCCAGACATCCTGGAATGCGAAGTCAAGTGGGCCTTAGGAAGCATTACCACAAACAAAGCTAGTGGAGGTGATGGAATTCCAGTTGAGCTATTTCAAATCCTAAAAGATGATGTTGTGAAAGTGCCACACTCAATATGCCAGCAAATTTGGAAAACTCAGCAGTGGCCTTAGGACTAGAAAAGGTCCGTTCTTATTCCAATCCCAAAGAAAGGCAATGCCAAGGAATGCTGAAACTACAGCACAGTTGCACTCATCTCACATGCTAGTAAAGTAATGATCAAAATTCTCCAAGTCAGGCTTCAACAGTGAACTTCCAGATGTTCAAGCTGGTTTTAGAAAAGGCAGAGGAACCAGATATCAAATTACCAACATCTTCTGGATCCTCAAAAAAGCAAGAGCATTCCAGAAAAACATCTGTTCCTGCTTTATTGACCATGCCAAAGCCTTTGACTGTGTGGATCACAATAAACTGTGGAAAATTCTGAGATGGGAATACCAGACCATCTGATCTGCCTCTTGAGAAATCTGTATGGAGGTCAGGAAGCAACAGTAAGAACTGGACGTGGAACAACAAACTGGCTTCAAATAGGGAAAGGAGTACATCAAGGCTGTATTTTGTCACCCTGCTTATTTAACTTATATTCAGAGTACATCATGAGAAACCCTGGGCTGGATGAAGCACAAACTGGAATCAAGATTGCCAGGAGAAAGGGGCGGTCCTATGATGGTGGAGGAATAGGATAGGGAGACCACTTTCTGCCTCACAAATTCATCAAAAGATCATTTGAATGCTCAGCAATTTCCACCAAATAACTTCTGAACACTGGCAGAGGACACCAGACATCCAGAAAGGCAGCACATTATTTTTGAAAGTAGGTAGGACAAAATATAAAAGACAAAAAGAGAGACAAAAGAGGAACAGAGACCCTTCCCAGGGAGGGAGTTGTGAAGGAGGAGAAGTTTCCAAACACCAAGAAACCCTCTCATTGGTGGGTCTGTAGGGAGTTTTGGAATCTCAGAGGGCAACATAACTAGGAGGGGGGAAAAAAACCCCACAGAATACGTGCCAAACCGCAACTCCCAGTGGAGAAGTAGCCCAGACACTCAGGTCTGCCATCAGCAAGTCAGGGCTGAACAGGGAGGCATGGGTTGCATGCTTAGGGTAAGGACTGGGCCTGAATGCCCTGAGGAGAATCTGAGGAATTTAATGTGAGATAGCAACCCAAATTGTAGGATAGCCCAAGAGAGAAAAAAAAAAAAAAGAGAAAGAGAGAGAGAGAGAGAACTTTCCCACAAAAAAACGCTCACAGAACAAAGGATTGAGCTAGCTAGCTGCCTGCGGACTGGCCCATTCTCCCACCAGAGGCAGAGAGGCAGGCTGGTGACAGCCAGAGCTGGAAGGCAAGGGGCAATCTCGGCCCCAGAAATGGCATCCTCCACCAAATTGTGAGCAGGCTCCCAGTTGCTAACCAAGTCTTCCTGAGATCCTGGACGGTTGACATCTGCCAGGAGGGTCGCAGCCAGAGATCAGCTCCCCAGAGGAGACACAGGGCACATCTGAGACAGCGCTATCACAGCGCACCCAGGAAACCGAGTGGCTGGGGCTGGGGAGGTGATTAAGACACACAGACCACCTGGGACAGTGTGCTCGCCAAGCACCTGGTCGCCTGAGCTGCTTGGACCTGGGAAGGGCACAAAACACATGCCCAACCGAGTCTGTGGCTTTGTGGAATACCTGAGAACCTGAACCTGAGCAGCTTAGACCTGGGAAGTGTGTGAAACCCAGGGCCCTCTTTGGACAGTTCCCCTGCAGAGCAACCTGGAGCCTGAGCAGTGTAGACCAGGAAAGCACAAGCGCAGTGAGCTGGGGCAAACCCAGTGTGATCCTTACACTGCGAGCACTCCCCACACATTCCAGTGATTATTTGTTTGCACTCTTCCTACCTCCCCACAGCACAACTGAACAAGTGAGCCTAAATAAATGACCACCTTCACCCCCTTGTGTCATGGTGGAAATTAGACACTGAAGAGACTTGCAAACAGAGGAAGCCAAAAGAAGCAAAGAAGAGGGAAATGCTTTGGAAGTGACAGGTGCAACAGATTAAAACCCTGTAGTTAGCATTGACTAAGCATTGGAAGGGGCCTATTGACCTTGAGAAGTATAAGCTGGAACAAGGAACTATCTGAAGCTGAACTGACCCCGCACTACCCTAAACAGCTCCAGAGAAATTCCTAGATATATTTTACTATTATCATTTTTAATTTTAAAAAATTTTAAGTTCTTTATTACTCCTTTAATTTTCATTTTTATAACCTATTACCTTGCAAAAAGACCATATTTTTAAGACAAATTTCATATATATTTTTTATAATTTTTGAGATTTTGTTTTGTATTTTTAATATTGTATTTTTGAGAGTCTTACCTCTACT
>NW_011494826.1:503062-506676 GCF_000754665.1 Bison bison bison | reverse complement strand
AAATTAAAAGACACTTACTCCTTGGAAGGAAAGTTATGACCAATCTAGACAGCATATTCAAAAGCAGAGACATTACTTTGCCAACAAAGGTTCGTCTAGTCAAGGCTATGGTTTTTCCTGTGGTCATGTATGGATGTGAGAGTTGGACTGTGAAGAAGGCTGAGCGCCGAAGAATTGATGCTTTTGAACTGTGGTGTTGGAGAAGACTCTTGAGAGTCCCTTGGACTGCAAGGAGATCCAACCTGTCCATTCTGAAGGAGATCAGCCCTGGGATTTCTTTGGAACGAATGATACTAAAGCTGAAACTCCAGTACTTTGGCCACCTCATGCGAAGAGTTGACTCATTGGAAAAGACTGTTATGCTGGGAGGGATTGGGGGCAAGAGGAGAAGGGGACGACAGAGGATGAGTTGGCTGGATGGCATCACTGACTCGATGGACGTGAGTCTGAGTGAACTATGGGAGTTGGTGATGGACAGGGAGGCCTGGCGTGCTGCGATTCATGGGGTTGCAAAGAGTCGGACGTGACTGATCTGATCTGATCAATTTTGTACCTTTAAGAATCTAACCTTCGGTACCCATTTTTACTTAGGGGTGTGATTACTGGCTTGATTGCTCTCTCTCCTTTTCACTCTCCTTTTTCTTCCCCAAGTCACCTCTATCTCCTTCCTCCCCCTTCTCTTCTCTACCTAACTCTGTGAATCTCTTTGGGTGTTTGGGGCTGTGGAGAAAACTTAGTGAAACAATTACTAGCTAGATTGGTCTCTCCCCTTTGACTCCCCCTCTTCTCCTTCTGGTCACCTCTATCTCCTCCCTCCCTCTTCTCTTCTCTGTGAAACTCGGTGAACCTCTCTGTGTGTTCCAGACTGTGGAGAGCACATAGGGATTTGATTCCTGGCCAGATTGCCCTCTCCCTTTTTGATTTTCCCTATTCTCCTCCTGGTCATCTCTATCTCCCTCCTCCTCTTCTCTTCTCCAGGTACTCTGTGAACCTCTCTGGGTGTCCCTCACTGTGGAGAATCTTTTCACCATTAACCTAGATGTTTTATCTTTGGTGCTGTATGGATGGAGAAGTCTTGAGGCTACTGTAAGAATAAGACTGAAAGCCAGAGGCAGGAGGCTTAAATCCAAAACCTGAGAACACCAGAAAACTCCTGACTCCTGGGAACATTAATCAACAAGAGCTCATCCAAAAGCCTCCATACCTACATTGAAACCAGGCTCCACCCAAGAGCCAACAAGTTTCAGAGCAAGACTTGCCATGCTAATTCTCTAGCAACTCAGGAACATAACCCTGAGCATTAAAATACAGGCCACCAAAAGTCACACCAAACCCAGACACCTCAGAACTCACTATTGGACACTTCATTGCACTCCAGAGAGAAGAGATCCAGCTCCACCCACCAGAACACTGATGAAAGAGTCCATACCCAGGAAACACTGACAAGCCACTTGTCCAACCCCACCCTCAGGGAGGAATCTCCACAATAAAGAGGAACCACAAACTTCCAGCATACAGAAAGGCCACCCCAAACACAGTAATCTAAACAAAACGAAAAGGCAGAGAAATATTCAACAGGTAAAGGAACATGATAAATGCCCACCAAACAAACAAAAAAAAGGGGGGGGTGCTGGGGAGGAGATAGAGAGTCTACTTGAAAAAGAATTCAGAATCATTATATAGTAAAGATGATCCAAAATCTTGAAAATAAAATGGAGTTACAGATAAAAGGATTGGAGACAAGGATTGAAAAGATGCAAAAATGTTTAACAAGGACCTATAAGAAATAAAAAATAGTCAATAAATAATGAATAATGCAATAACTGAGATCAAAAGCTAGAGGGAACCAACAGTAGAAGAACTGAGACAGAAGATAGGATAAGTGAGGTAGGTGATAGAATGGTGCAAATAAATGAAGCAGAGAGGAAAAAATAAAAAAGAATTAAAATAAATGAGGACAACCTCAGAGACCTCTAAGGCAATGTTAAATGCCCCAACATTCAAATCATAGGAGTCCCAGAAGAAGAAGACAAAAAGAAAGGCCATGAGAAAATACTTGAGGAGATAATAATTGAAAACTTCCCTAAAATGGGGAAGGAAATAGCCACCCAAATCCAAGAAACCCAGAGTCCCAAATCGGAAAAACCCAAGATGAAATACCCCAGATCAGATCAGATCAGTCGCTCAGTCGTGTCTGACTCTTTGCGACCCCATGAATCGCAGCACGCCAGGCCTCCCTGTCCATCACCAACTCCCAGGGTTCACTCAGACTCACGTCCATCGAGTCAGTGATGCCATCCAGCCATCTCATCCTCTGTCGTCCCCTCATCTTGCCCCCAATCCCTCCCAGCATCACAGTCTTTTCCAATGAGTCAACACTTCGCATGAGGTGGCTGAAGTACTGGAGTTTCAGCTTTAGTATCATTCCTTCCAAAGAAATTCCAGGGCTGATCTCCTTCAGAATGGACTGGTTGGATCTCCTTGCAGTCCAAGGGACTCTCAAGAGTCTTCTCCAACACCACAGTTTAAAAGCATCAATTCTTCGGCGCTCAGCCTTCTTCACAGTCCAACTTTCACATCCATACATGACCACAGGAAAAATCATAGCCTTGATTAGACGAATCTTTGTTGGCAAAGTAATGTCTCTGCTTTTGAATCCAGGTTGGTCATAACTTTCCTTCCAAGGAGTAAGTGTCTTTTAATTTCATGGCTGGAGTCACCATCTGTAGTGATTTTGGAGCCCAGAAAAATAAAGTCTGACACTGTTTCCACTGTTTCCCCATCTATTTCCCATGAAGTGATGGTACCAGATGCCATGATCTTCGTTTTCTGAATGTTGAGCTTTAAGCCAACTTCTTCAGTCTCCACTTTCACTTTCATCAAGAGGCTTTTTAGTTCCTCTTCACTTCCTGCCATAAGGGTGGTGTCATCTGCATATCTGAGGTTATTGATATTTCTCCTGGCAATGTTGATTCCAGCTTGTGTTTCTTCCAGTCCAGCGTTTCTCATGATGTACTCTGCATATAAGTTATACAAATAGGGTGACAATATGCAGCCTTGACGAACTCCTTTTCCTATTTGGAACCAGTCTGTTGTTCCATGTCCAGTTCTAACTGTTGCTTCATGACCTGCATACAAATTTCTCAGGAGGCAGATCAGGTGGTCTGGTATTCCCATCTCTTTCAGAATTTTCCACTGTTTATTGTGATCCACACAGTCTAAGGCTTTGGCATAGTCAATAAAGCAGAAATAGATGTTTTTCTGGAACTCTCTCGCTTTTTCCATGATCCAGAGGATGTTGGCAATTTGATCTCTGGTTCATCTGCCTTTTCTAAAACCAGCTTGAACATCAGGAAGTTCACGGTTCACATATTGCTTAAGCCTGGCTTGGAGAATTTTGAGCATTACTTTACTAGTGGGTGAGATGAGTGCAATTGTGTGGTAGTTTGAGCATTCTTTGGCATTGCCTTTTTTTGGGATTGGAATGAAAACTGACCTTTTCCCATCCTGTGGCCACTGCTGAGTTTTCCAAATTTGCTGGCATATTGAGTGCAGCACTTTCACAGCATCATCTTTCAGGATTTGGAATAGCTCAACTGGAATTCCATCACCTC
>NW_011494826.1:502164-502761 GCF_000754665.1 Bison bison bison | reverse complement strand
TATCTGGGTCATGAAGATCTTTTTTGTACAGTTCTTCCGTGTATTCTTGCCATCTCTTCTTAATATCTTCTGCTTCTGTTAGATCCATACCATTTCTATCCTTTATCGAGCCCATCTTTGCATGAAATGTTCCTTCACCCCAAGACACATGTTAATCAAATTAATGAAAATCAAACACAATGAGCAAATATTAAAAGAAGCAAGGGGGAAAGCAACAAATAACACACAAGGGGATTCCCAAAAGGATAACAGCTGATCTTTCAACAGAAACACTCAGGCCAGAAGGAAATGGCAGGACATACTTAAAGTGATGAAAAAGAAAAACCTACATCCCAGATTACTATACCCAGGAAGGATCTTACTCAAATATGAAGGAGAAATCAAAAGCTTAACAGACAAGCAAAAGCTGAGAAAATTCAGCACCACCAAACCAGCTTTTCAACAAATGCTAAAGGATATTCTCTAGACAGGAAACACAGAAAAGGTTTATAAGCTCAAATCCCAAAAAACAATGTAAATGGCAACAGGATCATACTTACCAAGAATTACCTTAAATGTAGATGGATTGAATGCCCCAACCAAAAGACAAAGACTGGC
>NW_011494826.1:489272-502064 GCF_000754665.1 Bison bison bison | reverse complement strand
ATCATACTTACCAAGAATTACCTTAAATGTAGATGGATTGAATGCCCCAACCAAAAGACAAAGACTGGCTGAATGGATACAAAAATAAGACCCCTATATATGCTGTCTACAAGGGACCCACCTCAAAACAAGGGACACATATGGACTGAAAGTGAAGGGCTGGAAAAAGATATTTCACACAAATGGAGACCAAAAGAAAGTAGGAGTAGGAATACTCATATCAGATAAAATAGACTTTGAAATAAAGGCTATGAAAAGAGACAAAGAAGGACACTACATAATGATCAAAGGATAAATCCAAGAAGAAGATATAACAATTATAAATATATATGCACACAACATAGGAACACTGCAATATGTAATGCAAATGCCAACAAGTATGAAAGGGGAAACTAACAGCAACACAATAATAGTGGGAGACTTTAATGCCCCACTCACACCTATGGATAGATCAGACAGAAAATTAGCAAGGAAACACAAACTTTAAATGATGCAATGGACCAGTTAGACCTAATTGATATCTATAGGACATTTTACCCCAAAACAATGAATTTCACCTTTTTCTCAAGTGCACACGAAAACTTTTCAAGGATAGATCACATCCTGGGCCATAAATCTAGTCTTGATAAATTCAAAAAAATTGAAATCATTTCAAGCATCTTTTCTGATCACAATGTGGTAAGATTAGATACCAACTACAGGAAAAAACTATTAAAAATACAAACATAAGGATGCTAAACAACATGCTTCTCAATAACCAACACATTACAGAAGAAACCAAAAAATAAATCAAAATATGCATAGAAATGAATGAAAATGAAAACACAACCCAAATCCTATGGGATTCAGTAAAAGCAGTGCTAAGCAGAAGGTTCATAGCAATACAAGCTTACCTCAAGAAACAAGAGAAAAATCAAATAAATAACCTAACTTTACACCTAAAGCAACTAGAAAAAGAAGAAATGAAGAACCCCAGGGTTAGTAGAAGGAAAGAAATCATCAAAATTAGGGCAGAAATAAATGAAAAAGAAACAAAGGAGACTATAGCAAAAATCAAAAAAACTAAAAGCTGGCTCTTTGAGAAGATAAATGAAATAGACAAACCATTAGCCAAACTCATCAAGAAAAAAAGGTAGAAGAATCAAACCAACAAAACTAGAAATGAAAATGGAGAAATCACAACAGACAACACAGAAATACAAAGGATCATAAGAGATTACTATCAGCAACTATATGTCAACAAAATGGACAACTTGGAAGAAATGGACAAATTCTTAGAAAAGTATAACCTTCCAAAACTGAACCAGGAAGAAATACAAAATCTTAACAGACTCATCAAAAGCACAGAAATTGAAACTGTAATAAAAAATCTTCCAACAAACAAAAGCCCAGGACCAGATAGCTTCACAGGTGAATTCTACCAAAAATTTAGAGAAGAGCTAATGCCTATCCTACTCAAACTCTTCCAGAAACTTGCAGAGGAAGGTAAACTTCCAAACTCATTCTGAGGCCACGATCGCCCTAATACCAAAACCTGACAAAGATGCCACAAAAAAAAGAAAAGAAAAGAAAAGAAAACTACAGGCTGATATCACTGATGAACATAGATGTAAATATCTTTAACAAAATTCTAGCAAACAGAATCCAACAACATATTAAAAAGATCATACATCATGACCAAGTGGGCTTTATTCCAGGGATGCAAGGATTCTTCAATATTCACAAATTAATCAATGTGATATACTACATTAACAAATTAAAAGATAAAAACCATATGATTATCTCAATAGATGCAGAGAAAGCCTTTGACAAAATTCAACATCCGTTTACGATAAAAACCCTCCAGAAAGAAGGCATAGAAGGAACATACCTCAACATAATAAAAGCCATATATGATAAACCCATAGCAAACATTATCCTCAATGGCGAAAAATTGAAAGCATTTCCCCTAAAGTCAAGAACAAGACAAGGGTGCCCACTCTCACCACTACTATTCAACATAGTTTTGGAAGTTTTAACTAGAGCAATCAGAGCAGAAAAAGAAATAAAAGGAATCCAGATTGGAAAAGAAGAAGTAAAACTCTCACTGTTTGCAGATGACATGATCCTCTACATAGAAAATCCTAAAGACACCACCAGAAAATTACTAGAGCTAATCAATGAATATAGCAAAGTTGCAGAATATAAAATTAACAAGCAGTAATCCCTTGCATTCCTATACACTAACAATGAGAAAACAGAAGGAGACATTAAGGAAACAATTCCATTTACCACTGCAACAAAAAGAATAAAATACTTAGGAATATATCTACCTAAAGAAACTAAAGACCTATATATAGAAAACTATAAAATACTGATGAAAGAAATCAAAGATGACACAAATAGATGGAGAAATATACCATTTACATGGATCGGAAGAATCAATATAGTGAAAATGAGTATACTACCCAAGGCAATCTATAGATTCAATCCAATCCCTATCAAGCTACCAATAATATTTTTCAGAGAACTAGAACAAATAATTCCACAACTTGTATGCAAATACAAAAAACCTCGAATAGCCAAAGCAATCTTGAGAAAGAACAATGGAACTGGAGGAATCAATCTGCCTGACTTCAGACTATACTACAAAACTACACTCATCAAGACAGTATGGTACTGGCACAAAGACAGAGATATAGATCAATGGAACAAAATAGAAAGCCCAGAGATAAACCCACGCACCTATGGACACCTTATCTTTGACAAAGGAGGCAAGAATATACAATGGAGAAAAAACAATCCTTTAACAAGTGGTGCTGGGAAGACTGGTCAACCACTTATAAAAGAATGAGACTAGAACTCTTTCTAACACCATACCCAAAAATAAACTCAAAATGGATTAAAGATCTAAGCATAAGACCAGAAACTATAAAACTCCTAGAGGAAAACAAAGGCAAATCACTCTCTAACACAGCAGGATCCTCTATAACCTACCTCCCAGAGTAAAGGAAATGAAAGTAAAAATAAACAAATAGGACCTAATTAAACTTAAAAGCTTTTACACAATGAAGGAAACTATAAGCAAGGTGAAAAGACAGCCTTCGGAACGGGAGAAAATAATAGCAAATGAAGCAATGGACAAAGAATTAATCTCAAAAATATACAAGCAGCTCATGAAGCTCAATTCCAGAAAAATAAATGACCTAGTCAAAAAATGGGCCAAAGAACTAAACAGACATTTCTCCAGAGAAGACATACAAATGGCTAACAAACACATGAAAATATCCTAAATATCACTCATTATCAGAGAAATGCAAATCAAAACCACAATGAGGTACATCTCACGCCAGTCAGAATAGCTGCTATCCAAAAGTCTACAAATGATAAATGCTGGAGAGCTTGTGGAGAAAAGGGAACCCTCTTACACTGTTGGTGGGAATGCAAACTAGTACAGCTACTATGGAGAACAGTGTGGAGATCCCTTAGAAAGCTACAAATAGAACTGCCATATGACCCAGCAATCCCACTGCTGGGCACACACACCGAGGAAATCAGAATTGAAAGAGACACCGATACCCCAATGTTCATCTCAACACTGTTTACAATAGCCAGGACATGGAAGCAACCTAGATGTCCATTGGCAGACAAATGGATAAGAGAGCTGTGGTACATATACACAATGGAATATTACTCAGCTATTAAAAAGAATGCATTTGAATCCACTCTAATGAGGTGGATGAAACTGGAGCCTATTATACAGAGTGAAGTAAATAAGAAAAAAAAAAACCACCAATATAGTATATTAATGCATATATATGGAATTTAGAAAGAAGGTAACATTGACCCTATATATGAGACAGCAAAAAAGACACAGATGTAAAGAACAGACTTTTGGACTCTGTGGGAGAAGGCGAGGGTGAATGAATTGAGAGAATAGCATTGAAACATGTATATTGCCATATATGAAATAGATCGCCAGTCCAGATTTGATGCCTGAGACAGGGTACTCAGGGCCAGCACACTGGGAAAACCCTGAAGGATGGGATTGGGTGGGAGGTGGGAGGGCGGTTCAGGATGGGAACACATGTACACCCATGGCTGATTCATGTCAATATATGGTAAAAACTATTCATGTCAATATATGGCAAAATTATTGTAAAGTAATTAGCCTTCGATTAAAATAAATTAATTAATAAAAAAAAGATTGCCAGGAGAAATATCAATAACCTCAGATATGCACATGACACCACCCTTATGGCAAAAAGCTAAGAAGAACTAAAAAGCCTCTTGCCTCTTGATGCAAGTGAAAGAGGAGAGTGAAAAAATTGGCTTAAAACTCAACATTCAGAAAACTAAGATCATGGCATCTGGGCCCATCACTACATGGCAAATAGATGGGGAAATAATGGAAACAGTGACAGACTTAATTTTTTTTGGTTCTAAAATCACAGCAGATAGTGACTGCAGACATGAAATTAAAAGATGCTTGCTCCTTGGAAGGAAAGTTATGACCAACCTAGACAGCATATTAAAAAGCAGAGACATTACTTTGCCAACAAAGGTCTGTCTAGTCAAAGCTATGGTTTTTCCAGTAGTCATGTATGGATGTGATAGTAGGACTATAAAGAAAGCTGAGGGCCTAAGAATTGATGCTTTTGAACTATGGTGTTGGAGAAGACTCTTGAGAGTCCCTTGGACTTCAAGGAGATCCAACCAGTCAATCCTATAGTAAATCAGTCCTGAATATTCATTGGAAGGACTGATTTTGAAGCTGAAACTCCAATACTTTGGCCACCTGATGCTTAGAACTGACTCATTGGAAAAGACACTGATGCTGGACAAGATGAAGGCTGGAGGAGAAGGGGATGACAGAGGACGAGATGGTTGGATGGCATCACTGACTCAATGGAAGAGTTTGAGCAAACTTCAGGTGTTGGTCATGGGCAGGGAGGCATGGCATGCTGCAGTCCATGTAGTCTCAAAGAGTCAGACATGACTAAGCAACTGAACAGAACTGTACTGAATTAAAGGCTCCAAAGAAAGTATGAAGCTCTGGGAGCCACAAGTATAGGGAGATTAACACTTTCAGACTTATTTTCCATAAACCCATGGAGCACTCAAAAGGAAAATATGGGAGACTGTGGAAAAGCTTTCCTCCTGGTGTTGGCTGAGAAAGGAAAACAGCAGCCAGCCTGATGAATCCTTTCCCAGAACAGTGTCTCTCTTATCCCTTATGGAACAAAAGTCTTAATTTACTGGGGTAAGAGCAACAATACTTGAGGTATTAGGGCAATTGTAGAAGCCCAGTGAAGCTGGAGAAAGAGAATAAAAGAGAAAAGCTCAAGCATTGTGGAAGGGATAGAAATACACAACAAACCTGGGTATAGGTCTGAAGGGGAGTCAAGAACACGTGTGAATGCAAAACTCCTGAAACACAAGGCAACAGTAATTTCAGGAGCCATAAACATAACTAGAACATTGGAAAATCCTCCTCTGTGCAAACATCAACCAGCAGGCTAATAAACATGAATTAATAGTAACAGCGGAATACAGGTGGGAGAATAGCAAGAGGCAGCTTCTCTCTAGGGCACAGCCCAAAGGGAAGACACTAAGAATAAGCATATACTGAGAAAATAATCTCTTACAAAGCAGCCCACAATCTGAACAAAAGTATCACTGGAAAATTTTGGAAAAAAAACAAAACAAAACAAAAAACTGTGGTAAACATAGCAACCAAAAGACCTCAAATCCAGACCAACTACTGTCAAGATTAACAGAAACCTCCATACTAAGGTCTAGCAGAAAGTAAGGTACACTTGTCTTCAGGCATAAAAAATATATTTACCTCAGATATTTACCTCAGTATCTCGTTCCCTATACAAGATGCCCAGCTTTCAACAAAAAAATTATGACACATGTAAAGGCAAGAAAAACACCATAAGAGAAAGTAATCATCAGCAGAGGCCTCTGACATGACACAGATGTTGTTAGTATCAAACAAGGGATGTAAAATAACTAATGTGTTGAAAGATCTAGTTGAAAAGAAAGACAACATGTAATATCATGTGGGTCGTTTCAGCAGTCATGGAAACTAAGACAGAATCAAACGGAATTATTAGAAATGTAAAAGAAACTGAGAGAAATAATGAATGCCTTTTAAGGCTCATTAATAGAATGAACATAGTGAAGAAAGGATCAGGGAACCAGAAGATAGGTCAATAGAAATTACTCAAACTGAAAGAAAGAGAGGGGAAAAAAAGAGTTAAAACTGAGTAGAACACTCAAGAGCTGTAGAACAATATCAAAAGTTCTAACACAAATGCAATTGAAATCCCACAAAGAGTAGAGATACAAAAAGTTGGGAGAAATACCTGAGGAAACAACAGCTAAGCCTCTCCCAAAATTAATGATATATATCAAACTAAAGATTCAAGATACTCAGCTAATACAAAAAACAAAGAAATATTCAAACTTTTGAAAACCAAAGACAAAGAGGAAAATTTGAAGGCAAACATAAAACAAAGACATATTTCCTTCAGGAGAATAATAAGAAGGAGGATTACAGTGGATTTATTGTTAAATAGCATGCAACCAAAAAGACAAAGAAGTGAGGACCTCCTTCAAGTGCTTTTAAGGGAAAAAGAAAATCCATCAACTCAGAATTCTAGACCAGCAGAAATTATATATATATATATATATATATATACATACATACATACATACAAGTTTTTAAATGAGAAAAACTTACTCAGTAAACAAAGACTAAGGAAATCTGTTGATAACAGACCTACTCCACAAGAAATTTTAAAATACTTTCTTCAGCAAAAGAACTTGGATCTGTCAAACATATGAAACTTTACAAATAAATAAGGAATGTTGGAAATAGAATAAAATATCATTTTAAAGGTATAATTGCTCTAAAAATAAACTGTCTGAAATAAAAGAGTAGTAATTTATTATTATAAGCTATGTTAAAGTAGTATGTATGCAACAATAGAATAAAGGGTTGGGGGGAGGAAATGGGAATATACTATTTGAGGGTAGAGTCAGATTAATTAAAACTGTATTTATAAATACTAGGGCAACTACTAAATTAATTTCAAAAAGAGGAAAAATCTTAAGTTCATAAAGGAAATAAAATTGAATCATAAACAATGTTCAGTAATCCCCAAACAGAAAAAGAATAGCTGAAACAGAGAGAAATAGCAAAATAGCTGGCAATGTGGTATATTCTATCCCAAACATATTATGATTACACTAAATGTGAATGGTCTAAACTCTAAACACACCAATTTTAAGAAAAATATTGTTAGGTTGGATTTTAAAAGCAAGACCCAACTATATGCTCTTTAAAAGAAACTCACAAAGGCATACCTAGGTTAAAAGTCAAAGGATAAAGTAAGAAATGCGATGCACACACTACCACAAAGAAAACATATGAAATATCTGTTAGTATCAATAAAGGAGTCCTCAGACATTAGATATAAGTTGAGGTGGGGGGAGGATAGTCATCCCAATGTAACTATTATAGTCATGCCAATGTATCTTCCACTTCAGTGGGTGTCAGGATTGACTCAGCTGGATTGATTAGCTACTGGGTGCTCTTACTACTGTTTGGTAAGGGGAAACAGCTTTCTGGTTAGAGGTAGGCCTTTTTTACCTTTAATCTTGCTTTTCCGATAAATCTGATATAAGAAAATTGTCCAAAAATCATCCTCTGAGAGATCCTGGCTTCCCTGGACAAAGAGCTAACAGGATCTGCATTGTCCTTGCTTCTAATCTGAGTAGATTCACCAAATTCTGTCCTCTACAGGGTTGGAGGCTCCTTTCTTCCAGAAAGGGATTCCAATTTCCTATGGGCCTCAAGGTTTCTGGGTGTTGCAAGGCTATGGGCTCTTCTGGTAAAACTCAGTATTCCAAATACAGCCTTCTTACACCTATCAGTCCATCCTCTCTCAAAGAAAGTTGCTATTGTGCTTGCACACAGTGGGCATTGAGGGAAAAGGAAGGTCTCAACCCAAGGAACAGACTCACAAGTAAGGATCCAGAGCCCTAGTTTCAGCATACCTCACTGTGAGATGAGGAAAAGGTGTATTGTTTTTTTGTTTTTTTTTTTAGGTGTATTGTTTTCTCCTGGTCACCCTTGACTTGTATAAATTTTTGTTTTACCAATAAAGCCTATCCTTAACCCATACCCAGTTATTCTGTGCAATATTTTCTGAGTCAGAGTGCACAGTAGATGGACTCACCTGGCACGAAAAGCTTGGATTAAATTCTACTAAATCAGTCATCTATTGCCTACAATGAAGTCAACTAAATGGACTTTAGGAGATAGTATATAACAAGCTCCATGTGTCTTAAAAGTATCATATAAAACACATCAGAAGTCATCAGATGCATTAACGAGTCTAATGTGGAACTTCCTTGAGTTTATGGTGGGATTGGGAGTTCCTGATGTCCATCAGCAGACAAATGGATAAGAAAGCTGTGGTACGTATACACAATGGAGTATTACTCAGCCATTAAAAAGAATACATTTGAATCAGTTCTAATGAGGTGGATGAAACTGGAGCCTATTATACAGAGTGAAGTAAGCCAGAAGGAAAAACACCAATACAGTATACTAATGCATATATGTGGAATTTAGAAAGATGGTAACAATAACCCTGTATAAGAGACAGCAAAAGAGACACAGATGTATAGAACAGTCTTTTGGACCCTGTGGGAGAGGGAGAGGGTGGGATGATTTGGGAGAATGGCATTGAAACATGTATAATATCATATAAGAAACAAATTGCCAGTCCAGGTTCGATGCAGGATACAGGATGCTTGGGGCTGGTGCATTGGGATGACCCAGAGGGATGGTTCGGGGAGGAAGGTGGGAGGGGGGTTCAGGATGGGGAACACGTGTACACCTGTGGCAGATTCATGTTGATGTATGGCAAAACCAATACAATATTGTAAAGTAATTAGCCTCCAATTAAAATAAATAAATTTAAATAAAAAAATAAAGGAAAAAAAATTACATGACAATCAGGTAAAAAGAGAGAGCTCTCCAGAGATGTGAAGGGCAATGAAATTCAATCTCATTTATATATCAAAGAGATCAGGTTCAAAGTTGTCCCTGATTAAAAATAACTTCTTATGACCAAATAAGAAATTTGTTCTTTATATTCCCTTTTTACTTAAAGACCAGAAATAGTAGATATAAATGTAGAAAGAAGGCTTAGAAATCCCAGATTTGTATTGGGTATCATAGCCTTTGAACTTCAGAGTTCATATCACCCCCAGAGAATGGTGTGTGAACATTCACATTCACTTGGAATCTATTTCCATAAATCCTAATAGAGCATAGATGTCTTAATAAGGCCAAAGTTCAGCATAAGAATCACTTACTATAAAGGGTCAGATTCAATGACCACAACTCCACTATTATTTCCACTTTTTTTTAAAAGCACGATGATTTTAGTTTGTAAAAGCCTTAACCAAAATCAGCTCCATGTCTCCAGTTATGTAAAAAAAAGGATAAGTCTGTGGAGAGACAAGAAGAGAAAAAAACAGGCTTTCTTCCTATGAATTCATGTAAATCTAAAGTCAAACATATTATTATAATAACCTATATAATTAGATAAATTTGGGTAAGGCCAGGCTGAAGCTATGAAAATCTATGAACCTTAAATACATTAAATAAATCATTTTATAGTTTTATTATTTTCATACAGTAGGCAAAGACAAAAATTCCAAGTTGAGAGCTGAGTTTTATTTCCTCCTGAAAGTAGAGCCTGAGACTGGAACTTGGGTGGCAGTAAGTTTTGGAGGAAATTGATCTCAGGAAAGGAAAGTGAGGATGCCAGGGAAATAGACTTGGGAGAGGAGAAGCAGACTCCCCTGGCTTCAAACAGGCTGTGTGGCAGCAAGTATGAAAATGCAACAAGCCCTCAGAATGGGAGGTTGTCAGCATGAAGCACTGACACTGAAATTAGCTAGCACTGTGGCTGTAATTAGGAGAAGGCAATGGCATCCCACTCCAGTACTCTTCCCTGGAAAATCCCATGGATGGAGGAGCCTGGTGGGCTGCAATCCATGGGGTCACTGGAGTTGGGCACGACTGAGCGACTTCACTTTGACTTTTCACTTTCATGCATTGGAGAAGGAAATGGCAACCCACTCCAGTATTCTTGCCTGGAGAATCCCAGGGACGGAGGAACCTGGTGGGCTGCCATCTATGGGGTCACACAGAGTCGGACACGACCGAAGTGACTTAGCAGTAGCAGTAGCATTAGCAGCAGTGGCTGTAATTAGAGGTGGGTTGAGAGGCTGTAACTTGGGCACCAGAGGCATCTGCTGTAGAGCTTTATGGATATGCTTTAATGGATGATAAGACCATGCATCCTGAATACCTACGAATAAATATTTCACTTGCTAGAAAGGCTTTTCATAAGGCAGTTGACTATGTTAATCACCCTTTCAGCTGCATGTTTTGAGTGTGCAAAGATGCAATCATCACCCACTTCAAACTATAAAAGTTTGAATTAAAATGTTTTGTTACTTCTGAATCCAATAGGTTTAATATATTTAATAGATCATCTTGGGCTTCCCAGATAGCTCAGTTGGTAAAGAATCTGCCTGCAATGCAGGAGACCCCGGTTCGATTCCTGGGTTGGGAAGATCCCCTGGAGAAGGGAAAGGCTGCCCACTCCAGTATTCTGGCCTAGAGAATTTCATGGACAGTCCATGGGGTCGCAAAGAGTTGGACACGACTGAGCCACTTACAATTTCAAGGCAGGTTCTTTGTCAGGTGGCTTTCTGTAATGGAAACACTAAATCTCTGGTTTTTTTTTTTTTTTTTTTTTAAGGAATTGGTTTCATGAAAAACTGAGGGGGAACCTTGCAGGCAATAGGAATGAAAGAAAAAGAAAACCCCAAGATGCATTCTGTTTGCCACTGGTATTATCAGCATGGTGAAAAGAGAGGGCGGGACCTACAGGTTCAGATCCAGTTACTACTCCCAACTTCAATCACACTAGCGAATGAATAAGACAACGGGGTTCCTATATGCTGGTGTTCACTTTTTATTCATGGACAACACAAAGCCTGCCACAAAACACTCAACACATATTTGTCTAAGAACTATAGCAATTATAGAAACTATACCGAACAGAAATGGTCTTTCTGGTTCTCATAAGTCATGTAGGGATATTCAGAGCTCAGAGGTAACACAGGATAGAGTGTTACAATAGGTCTTGTTCTTACTCAGGAGAGGACATCCAATCAGCCAAGTGTGTAGTAAACAAAGCATTTGCCCCAAGAATTCAGAAAGTTTACTTCAGAAAAAGCTCAGATAGAAAGTAATAATTATGAAAACTGGGGAAAAGCAGAATGATCAATTTCTTACAAGTAGGTGCCAAAAAATAGCACACAATCATATTAGGCCATATATTTGTATAAAAAATACTGGGCCAAAATATTAAATCTGATTAAAGAGATATTGGTATTATGGCTTGTGGGTGTTTTATTTCTAGAGCTGTTGCAAAATTTGAACAATAAGTAATACATTTAAAGTGGAAATAGCCTTACCCAGGGCACCAAGGATATAAACACTTATTGGAATTTGACAATCTGTTACAAATACAGACAGCAACTTAACAGGCATTGAAAATTTAGCGTGAATATTTTCTACTCTTTCAGCTGCTTAAAGTAAACACAAAGAGCACACAAATAGATTAAAAATGAAAGAGTCTCTCATTTCCTTGGTGCAACTCTAAACCTATTTCACCTTAACAGTCTGAAATTCCAGCAGCAGATGGTCTACTGATGCCAACAGCAATCATTTTATCCTAAGCATACGGAAAGGGGGCTCTCACAGTGTACAGTCACAGTATTGTCATTTCTGAGCCAGGCATGGGATTAAAACAAATTCCAACTTTTAAAATGGACTGTGTCAAGACCCTGTTTCTTAGAATAATTCACTTGATGCTATTTTTCTTTCTTGACAAGAGATTTAAGTAAAGGCTTACCCTTTATTCTAATTGCTGGGAATTAATCAGGAGTGATTGAAGCCATGTGCTACCATGGTAACCTAGGTCTCACAGAGTAGCTCTTCTTCCTTTCAAAGAATTAAATTACTCTGTTAATAAATTAGTCCAGAAGTCATCATTGTTCCACCCCATACCACCCCTAATCCTTCTGGCCCACCCAGCCCAGCCTCCATTCTAAATTGCATGAGATTAAATAACTCACAAGCTATCCCTCTAGCACTGGAAAGTAGGCAGGAAAGAGGTGATTGAGAGATTTGCTTCCAGAATCTCAGCACCTTTTCTAAACAAAGAAAATCTTTTCAACCTTAGTACTACTGACATTTTGGGCTGGATAATTCCTGTTGGGGAGAGAGAATCCTTCACATTTCAGAATCCCTGGCCTTTACCTTTCAGATGTCACTAGCCACCCTTCCTTACCTACCTCTAAGTTGTGATAACCAAAAACATCTCTAGAAAATACAAAATGTCCCCCAAGAAGCAAAAAGACCTCCAGATGTGAACGACTGAAAAAAAGCAAAGTCCATGGCATGAGACACCTTATTTAAAAAACAGAAAAGATACATCTGAGCATGGACACATTATGGTCATACTACTGCTGCTAAGTCACTTCACTCATACCCGACTCTGTGCAACCCCATAGACGGCAGCCCACCAGGCTCCCCCGTCCCTGGGGTTCTCCAGGCAAGAACACTGGAGTGGGTTGCCATTTCCTTCTCCAATGCATGAAAGTGAAAAGTCAAAGTGAAGTCGCTCAGTCGTGTCCGAGTCTTAG
>NW_011494826.1:476199-489172 GCF_000754665.1 Bison bison bison | reverse complement strand
TGGAGTGGGTTGCCATTTCCTTCTCCAATGCATGAAAGTGAAAAGTCAAAGTGAAGTCGCTCAGTCGTGTCCGAGTCTTAGCGACCCCATGGACTGCAGCCTACCAGGCTCCTCCATCCATGGGATTTTCCAGGCAAGAGTACTGGAGTGGGGTGCCTTTGCCTTCTTCTTCTTCTTCTTCTATCATACTAAGATAGCTTATTATTTTTTTTTTAATGAATTACATGTTCATTTACACCAAATGTATGGTTTGTTTTCTGACCATCAATCCTGCCTACTTCTTCAGCTCAAGTCTAAATATTTGATCAAGATCTGAATCCATCTGTCCATACTGCATTTCCTTGAACTAAAAAGCTTTAGAATGCATCTGTTAGATGTTTAGGTCATGGAAAACAGAGATGATATCTTTTTCATTTTATATTTGCTCACTTGCATTTATATTGTGCTCACCATGGTGCTTCACTGTAACACCTGGCAGAACATTTTGAAAGGACTTTGGAACAAAAATAAGACAGCACCCAAAATAACCTTATGGTCCCTCAGATCAGTTAGGTGGTCTAGTTCCCAACCAACCACCTATCGACAAGGACACTTATAGATACTGCAAACAGAGGCACACTAAAAAAGAGATAGTTTCATCTGACAAAAGAAAAAAACAACAAAAAAGCAAATTCTCTCCATGTCTATCAGTGAGAATGCTCTATGAAAGGAAAAACACATCCAATTCCTAACACTTCAAATACTTAGTGTGTTAACTATGAATATGGATGGTCAACCTCATCAATTCCTTGTAGATACAACTGGTACTTTTCATTAAACTCTAACATCGTTGCTCAACCTCTTCCCAGGAGTAAACATAGAAACAGGCAGCAGGTATTAAAAAAAAAAAAAAATAGATTTTTCTCTATTGCTCAGCCCTTAACTCTAACCCTTGGCCCTTGATTGAAAAACATTCCTTCCTACTTTGTGATTCCACACCTGAAAATTTCATACAGAGAGACTTACTTTGCAAATACAAGTATAATAGTGAATGCAGACCAAAGGGGCTATTTCTAGAGATCAGAGGACTCCTTCATTCATAATCAAGCAGTTCCTGCTCTGGATATATCTTTGCTTGTGCCATTATATTTGATGAATCTTCAAAATACAGTTCTTGACACCATACCTCACTCTGCGCTAAAAATTACACTTAAATAGAAAACTCATTAGAGAAGAACCCATTAAAGTTCACAGAGATCCATTACTTTGTTGCCCAAACTTCCTCAGTATTCCTTGAAGCCAGAGCAAAAGAAGGGCTCAACTACAGTTGAAAGCTTTATGTCCCAAGGCATTCTCAGGCCCTGGAGTCGTTCTTAAATATTGCTACTCTGCAAGTAAGGATGAGGACATCTTTTTGAGATCTCAGGGCCATTCATCAACCAAATTATTATTCCTCTATTCCCAGTAGTACCTAACCCAAATAAACATCTGCTGCCAATTATATCTGAAGTTATTTGTTTCATTATAGTTAATTGATCTTTGTTGTGTGCTCCCAAACCATGACAATCAACATCTTTTTTACTTCACCAGGAAAGGACAAAAATATACATGAATAAGCATGCCCCAGGGGTTCACTGAAGCCCCCTCTGATTTTTCCTAGGACCTCAAATGAGATTTAGAAGTTATCAAAATTTCCCTTGTGATTTAGCTCTGATACAATATGCAGATGGATCTCCCACTTTGTTTAAGGGAAAAAATGGCCTGTAACAAGAATTCCATTTACTTTCAGTCATAACAGAAAAAGGACAAAGTTTCAAAAGAGAAGTTACAGTTTTGTCAAAAATCAGTCTATTATTTCAGACATAACCCACTAAGGTAGAGATTCACTCTCTCCTAATTAAGATACCCAAACTTTCCTAGACCCCTCACAAAACAATTGAGAAGATTTCTAGGTTTAACTAGATTTTACAGGCTGTGGGGATTAAATTGTTCTGAAATTGCAACACCTTTTATTAATTGACTAAATCTTCAGTAATAGTCACTTTCTGTTTTGGGAGCCCAAATGTGAATAAGACTTTGATAGCCTGAAGAAGGCTTTTCAGCAACAGTTTACTTCCCTAGATATCCTGAAGTACTAAAAGCACCTTTGTCTACTTATGTATGAGCAATCTGGACAAGCATTTAGGAGGTTAGTTTATGAGAACCATCAAAAATCCACTACTTACTATCGCCTCATCCTTGACCCAGTTGCAAAGGTTTAACCCCTTGTCTTAGAGCAGTAACTTTTGCTGTAAAAGTGGTTGATGCTTCTTTTGAGCTTATTCTAGGATTCTTACTTGAACTAATGGTTCTTCTTGCAGTTGTACTCTTACTTCCTAGAGAGATGGCTACTATAAAAGTTGAGACCCATGCAAAAGGAAATAATATGGAACCTAAAAGAAAAGCTCTAGGAGACGATTGTACCCAAAAGACAGCCTTACCCAAGGTTTTGATCCTAAATAAATTCTCAAAGGATAAATCCATGGAGAGATTCAAAGAAGTCATTTAAAAAATGACTCCTGATTCCAAAAATGAAAAAGATGATCTTCACTCAGATCATCTCTGGGTCTCCCAAGATGGCCACTTGGTGATAACAGATGATCTCAATGAACATTAGCTAAATTCCTTTGTGAAACTACTCATCATTATCATGGTTACTATCTTAAATCAACACTGCTGAGGGAACTTAAAAAAAGGCAGATAAAGTTATTTGTCAGTTAAGGAAATACCTGTCAACAATGTAATCCTGGAAAAACTGCAGTTACAGCAAGAACTACAAGGGCCCTTTAAAAATCTTCCAGTAGATCTTCCAGTATAAGATGGAAGTCCCTTAAACTAGCTTCCATCTTCCAAAATATGTTTTAAGGTTTTATTTATTTATTTGGTCTATTTCTTGTCCAAGAGCTACCTCCCTTATGGTTACTAAAATTCTGATTGGTTTTGCACTTCCAACCTAAGGTATAGTGACTTTTATATTAAGTGACTAAGGATCATATGTTATAGGAACCATCGTTAAAAAAAAAAAAAGTCTAATATTTTACCCCTTACTCCAAAAATACACTTCCTTTATCAATTGTAATCTGGAGAGGTTGAAAGAACAAGTGGTAACAGTAAATAAAATTAGGCAACTCTCAGAAACCCTTGAGCTCCCTCAGCAAAAGCATTTTCATAACCATAATAGCCCTCAGAGACACACGGTTATCTGCCGCCTATGAAGTGGTAACTAGAAGGCCCACAGGTTCTCATCACCTCCTATTCACCTCACTGGCAAAGGAGGCATCCTCTGCCCCAAATAGTATGAGATGACTGAATATATAACACTTGGCACTGAAAAACGAGATTTGCAGCAGGTTATTAGTTACATATACTCACAGCCTGGAGAAGGACGATATCACATTCTGTGCAGGGCCGTACCAGGGCTGACGTGGGAACAGAGGGCAATCAGGAGTTGTGGGAGGCAGGCTTAGCTGTGACAAGCAGGTTAGGAGACCCTTTGTTCCTACAGGAGAATGTGATTGGCTCATTAGAATAATTCCACGGGAAGTCACGTGATTGGCTTGTCTGAATAATTTCACAGGCTATCAGGGAGGTGAAATTCATTAAATTGAAGACTGAATGGACTGTAGCTCTTCCAGCTGATAAGAACTAGCTGGGTAGAGAGGCTTTCCCCTACAAGGAGGGACATATCTGGAAAGAGCAGGAAAGCTCATAGCTCGGCCTTTGGGCTCCTATAGTACTCAAAGATATCAAGGACCACATGAAATTGTAGATATTACAATGAATCATGTGTTTAGGGAATTCTCTGATAGTTTACTCTTTCCAGCTGCATACAAACATGCCCCTCCCCTCAAAAATAAATAATATTGCAAGGGACTCATTTACTTACCCATTCCTATCACCAACAGATTAAGGCTGCCCTCCAACATCTTCCTAAACAAACTCTATATGATCTTGAAAAGACATCGGAGAAAAACTGCTCTTGAACTTTATTGGAAGTATTGTTAACAACAATACAGCCATGAAACTCTGTAAAGTCTACCCTTGAATTCATGCTAACAACTTAAGAAACAATCCAGAATATCACACATAGGAAGAGTAGTCCAACTGAGGATTCAAACTCAGGATTTGCAGAGATCCCCTAGCCTACATCCCTTAGCCTGATCTTCAGAAGTAGACAGAAGATGCAGATCTTTGAATTAAGATGATCTTTTGGGTCAGCTTCCAAAAATCCAACTAGGATCCCTGTCTAATTCCTGTTTTATTTTTAATCAGCTTATAATCATTCTTCTCATTTTCTAGATCTTTAGTTGTTGAATATGGCACAATTGCATGCATTTTATGGGCTTCAAAGTAATGCTCAAAATTCTCCAAGCGAGGCTACAATAGTACATGAACCAAGAACTCTCAGATGTGCAAGCTGGATTTAGAAAAGGCAGAGGAACCAGAAATCAAATTGCCAACTTCCACTGGATCATAGAAAAGGCAAGAGAATTCCATAAAAACATCTACTTCTGTTTCATTGACTACACTAAAGCCTTTTTGACTGTGTGAAGCACAACAAATGGTGGAAACTTTTTAAAGAGATGGGCCTGACCACCTTACCTGCCTCCTGCAAAACCTATACGCAGGTCAAGAAGCAACAGTTAGAACTGGACATGGAGCAATGGACTGGTTCCAAATTAGCAAAGGAGTATGTCAAGGCTGTATATTGTCACCCTGCTTATTTAACATATTCAGAGTACATCATGAAAAATGCCAGGCTGGATGAAGCACAAGGTGGAATCAAGATTGCAGAGAGAAATGTCAATAACTACAGATATGCAGATAACACCATCCTTATGGCAGAAAGCAAAGAGAAACTAAAGAGCCTCCTGATGAAAGTGAAAGAGGAGAGTGAAAAAGCTGGCTTAAAACAACATTCAAAAAATGTAGATAATGGTATCCGGTCTCATCATTTCATGGCAAATAAATGAGAACACGATGGATACAGTGAGAAACTTTACTTTCTTGGGCTCTAAAATCACTTCAGATGGTGACTGCAGCCATGAAATTAAAAGACACTTGCTCCTTGGAAGAAAACCTATGACCAACCTTGACAGCATATTAAAAAGCAGAGACATTACTTTGCCAACAAAGGTCCTTATAGTCAAGGCTATGGTTTTTCCAGTAGTCATGTATGGATGTGAGAGTTGGGCCATAAAGAAGGCTGGGGGCCGAAGAATCAATGCCTAAAGGAAATCAAGCCTGAATATTCATCGAAAGGACTAATGCTGAAGCTGAAGCTCCAATAATTTGGCCACCTGATGCAAAGAACTGACTCACTGGAAAAGACCCTGATGCTGGGAAAGAGTGAATGCAGGAGGAGAAGGGGATGACAGGGGACCAGATGGTTGGATGGCATCACTGACTCGATTGACCCGATTTTGCACAAGGTCCAGGAGATGAGGAAGGACAGGGAAACCTGAGTGCTGCAGTCTATGGAGTCACAAAGAATCAGATAAGACTGAGTGATGGAACAACAAGTTGTTGTCCACTCATATTGACTCTTTTTATCTCTCCTTTTTATTTTAATGGTTATGTCAGATTACATTCATTGTAAGGCCTGTATCAGATTATTTCAAACTGTATGTATGTGTATACTCAGTCATCTGACTCTTGATACCCGTGAACTGTAGCCACAAGGTTCTTCTGTCCATGGAATTTTCCAAGCAAGAATACTGGAGTGGGTTGCTATTTCCTTCTCAGAAAGTGAAAACACTCAGTCATGTCTGACTCTTTTGGACCCCATGAACTGCCATCCACCAGGCTCCTCTAGCTACTGTTAACTTAGTAACTGCTGGGTATGTCATTTGTCATCATATCCCAATTATAAAAACCTCTGGGTGATTCTAGTCTAATCAAATGAAACCATAGGGAACTAGAGTTGACAGTATATTCACTTGCACCTAGGTGGACAAATGACCTTTAAAAATTAATCTGTAGTTTGCTAATGTTCCTCCCTTTCAGAAAAAGAATACATTAGTACAATCTATTAAACAATAGGTGATTCTAATTTGACTTCAACTACCATCATAGAGCAATAAGCCAATTGCTTGCAACCAGGATTCAAATATGTAACCCAGCTAATGTGTTTGGTCCTGAATTGAACAATTACTATTTACCCTGGTTCTCCATGGAATTATCAAATGCTACTTCCTTTATAATCAGGAGGTCTGGTTCTGTTTTCCTCAGACTAACATTTATTGCACTTTAGGAAGAATATTCTAAGATTTATCTGGACACAGAAGCCTTCATTCTATAAATAACCAAGTCTGGAAATTCCAACTCAGAAGTAAACTCCAAAACAGGGCCTTCCTTGATTATTCAGGTGTTACTGACTCATTGTTTATTCAAGCAATCACAGCAGTATTACCAACAGTTCAGTTCTGTGACTCAGTTGTGTCTGAGTCTGTGTGATCCCATGGACTGCAGCACACCAGGCTTCCCTGTCCATCACCAACTCCCAGAGCTTACTCAAACTCATGTCCATTGAGTCAGTGATACCATCCAACCATCTCACCTTCTGTAGTCCCCTTCTCTTCCTGCCTTCAATCATTCCCAGCATCAGGGTCTTTCCAAACAAGTCAGTTCTTTGCATCAAATGGCCAAAGTATTGGAGTTTCAGCTTCAGCATCAGTCCTTCCAATGAATATACTTTTAGGATTGACTGGATGGATCTCCTTGCAGTCCAAGGGACTCTCAAGAGTCTTCTCCAACACCACAGTTCAAAAGCATCAATTCTTCAGCACTCAGCTTTCTTTATAGTCCAACTTTCACATCCATACATGGCCACTGGAAAAACCATAGCTTTGACTAGATGGACCTTTCTTGGCAAAGTAATGTCTGCTTTTGAATATGCTGTTAAGGTTGGTCATAGATTTTCTTCCAAGGTGCAAGTGTCTTTTAATTTCATGGTTGCAGTCCCCATCTGTAGTGATTTTGGAGCCCAAGAAAATAAAGTCTCTAACTATTTCCATTGTTTCTCCATCTATTTGTCATGAAGTGATGGGACCAGATGCCATCATCTTTTCTTTGCGGGGTTGGCGGGGCTCCAAATTCACTGCAGATGATGATTGCAGCCATGAAATTAAAAGACACTTACTCCTTGGAAGGAAAGTTATGACCAACCTAGATAGCATGTTCAAAAACAGAGACATTACTTTGCTAACAAAGGTCCGTCTAGTCAAGGCTATGGTTTTTCCAGTGGTCATGTATGGATGTGAGAGTTGGACTGTGAAGAAAGCTGAGTGCCAAAGAATTGATGCTCTTGAACTGTGGTGTTGGAGAAGACTCTTGAGAGTCCCCTGGACTGCCAGGAGCTCCAACCAGTCCATTCTAAAGGAGATCAGTCCTGGGTGTTCTTTGAAAGGACTGATGCTAAAGCTGAAACTCTAGTACTTTGGCCACCTCATGTGAAGAGTTGATTCATTGGAAAAGGCTCTGATGCTGGGAGGAATTGGGGGCAGGAGAAGAAGTGGACAATAGAGGATGAGATGGCTGGATGGCATCACTGACTTGATGGACATGAGTTTGAGTGAACTTCGGGAGTTGGTGATGGACAGGGACGCCTGGCGTGCTGCAATTCATGGGGTCGCAAAGAGTTGGATACAACTGAGCTACTGAACTGAACTAAACTGAACTTAAAAGAGTAGAACTTAAGAGTTCTTATAAGAAGATAATAACTGTTACTACTTAAGGTGATATATGTTTACTAAATTGTGGTGACTATTTTGTAATATACACAAATATCAACTTAAATGTTGTATGCCTGAAATACAATGTTGTATGTCAATTATACCTCATAAAGGAAACAAGCTCCAGTGCTAGATAGCCCACTTTCATCTCCCTTGTGCCACAACCTCCAATTAGATCATGCTTGAATTGATCATGCCTTTCCTTTCTGTTCACTATAAAGCTTCCCTGCTCTTTTGCCTGCCTTTGAGTCTCTGTCAAGTACAAGTGATGGTGGCTGACTCCACTGCTATAGCAAGTTTTAAATAAACAGCATCTGTTTGTTCTTAACTGGTGGTCTTTCTATACATGATTAAAAGGTAACTAATAAAAATGAAAGTTCCAGGCAAAGGAAAGAACATTGTCAAACACCTTGATATCTAAAAGAGCCTGAGAGTGTGAATGACCAAAATAAGACTGCTATGCTGGCACAGAGAAATACAGGGGAGGGTTAGCTGTGAGTTACAGGCAGGGCCTTTACAATACAGTTTGTCTTTATTCAGGTGTACTACATAACGATTCAATATATATATATATATACATATATATATATATATATATGTTATAAAGTTAGTCCCACGGCCATGTCCAACTCTTTGCCCTCCCATGGAGTGTAGCCTGCCCGGCTCCTCTGTCCATGGGATTCTACAGGCAAGAATACTGGAGTGGGTTGCCACTTCTTTCTCCAGGGGATCTTCCCCACCCAGGGATCGAACCCAGGTCTCCTGCATTGCAGGCAGATTCTTTACCAACTAGGGAACCACTAGGGAAGCCCCTGTATATATTATAAAATGGTTACCAAAATAAGTCTAGTTCCTCCCAGACCTAACTCCCAGAAACTGGGGGAATGTTTGTGTTTTGATAAGTTTGAGGGTAATTCTTGTGTAGTAAAAGATTACTATATCAAGAAAAGTGTCAATTACTTAAACATTATGTGACATACTTCTAAACACTGTCTAGAAAAAGACAGAAGTAATTGAATAGCAAAAATGTACTTATAAATAAAAGCACACTTCTAAATAGACTCTGAGGCAGTAGATGCTGAAGGCTTGCCAGGGCTGGAAGAGTCAATTCCATGATGACTCACACACACACACTTAGCAAGTTAGTGCAGAGTTTTTGGGTCAAAGAAAGAAATTCACACATAAATTAGAACATGTTGCAAAAGGAGTAGTGTAGAAAATATGTCAGAATTAGTGTTGCTGTTGTTGAGTTGATCAGTAATGTCCAACTCTTGGACTGCAGCACACCAGGATTCCCTGTCATTTGTCATCTCCTGGACCTTGCTCAAACTCATGTCCATTGAGTGAGTGATGCCATCCAACCATCTCCTCCTCTGTCATCCCCTTCTCCTCCTGCCTTTAATCTTTTCCAGCATAACGGTCTATTATACTGAGTCAGCTGTTCAAATCAGGTGGCCAGAGTACTGGAACTTCAGCATCTGTCCTTCCAAAGAATATTCAGGACTGATTTCCTTTAGGATTGACTGGTTTGATATCCTTGCAGTCTAAGGGACTCCTAAGAGTCTTATCCAACACCACAGTTTGAAAGCATCAATTCTTTGGCCCTCAGTCTTCTTTATGGTCCACCTCTCACATCTATACATGACTACTGGAAAAAACATAGCTTTAACTATACTAACATTTGTTGGCAAAATAATGTCTATCATTTTTAATATGCTGTCTAGGTTTGTCATAATTTTATTCCAAGAAGCAAGTGTCTTTTAATTTCATGGCTGCAGTCACCATCTGCAGTGATTTTGGAGCCTGAGAAAATAAAGTCTCTCACTGTTTCCATTGTTTCTCCATCTATTTGCCATGAAGTGATGGGACCAGATGCCATGATCTTTGTTTTTTGAAACTTGAGTTTTAAGCCAGCTTTTCCACTCTCCTCTTTCACCTTCAACAAGAGGGCTTTTGTTCCTCTTCGCTTTCTGCCATAAGGGTGGTGTCATCTACATATCTCAGGTTATTGATGTTTCTCCTGGCAATTTTGATTCCACCTTGTGCTTCATCTAGTCCAGCATTTTGCATGAGATACTCTGCATATAAGTTAAATAATCAGGGTGACAATATATAGCCTTGATGTACTCCTTTCCCAATTTGGAACCAGTCTGTTGTTCCATGTCAGGAATGTTGGTTCTTGACCTGCATAGAGGTTTTGCAGGAGGCAGGTAAGGTGGTCTGATACTCCCATCTCTTTAAGAATTTTCCAGTTTGTTGATATTCAGTCAAGAAGTAAATGTTTTTTCTGGAATTCTCTTGCTTTTTCTATAATCCAACAGATGTTGGCAGTTTGAGCTCTGGTTCCTCTTCCTTTCTAAATCTAGTTTGAACATCTGGAAGTTCTCAGTTCACTTACTGCTGAAACCTCGCTTGGAGACTTTTGAGCATTACTTTGCTAGTATGTGAGATGAGTGCAATTGGCATAGATTAAACATTCTTTGGTATTGCCTTTAGGATTGGAATGAAAACGGACCTTTTCCAGTCCTGTGGCTACTGCTGAGTTTTCCAAATTTGCTGGCATATTGGGTGCAGTACTTTCACAGCATCATCTTTTAGCATTTGAAATAGCTCGACTGGAATTCCATCACCTCCACTAGCTTTGTTTGTAGTGATGCTTCCTAAGACCCACTTGACTTCACACACCAGGATGTCTGGCTCTTGGTCAGTGATAACACCATCATGGTTATCTGGGTCATGAAGATCTTTTTTGTATAGTTCTTCTGTGTAGTCTTGTCATCTCTTCTTAATATCTTCTGCTTCTGTTAGGTCCAATATCATTTTTGTCCTTTATTGTGCCTGTCATTTCATGAAATGTTCCCTCAGTGTCACTGACTTTCTTGAAGAGATCTCTAGTCTTTCCCATTCTATTGCTTTCCTCTATTTTTTTGCATTGATCATTTAGGAAGATTATCTCTCTGCTATGCTTTGGAACTCTGCATTCAGATGGTTATATCTTTCCTTTTCTTCATTGCCTTTTGCTTCACTTTTTTTCTCAGCTATTTGTAAGGCCTCCTCAGATAGCCATTCTGCCTTTTTGTATTTCTTGTGGATGGTCTTGATCACTGCCTCCTATACAGTGTTACAACCCTCCATCCATAGTTCTTCAGGCACTGTATCAGATTTAATCCCTTGAATCTATTTGTCACTTCTGCTGTATAATCATAGGGATTTGGTTTAGGTCACACCTGAATGGCCTAGTGGTTTCCCCTACTTTCTTCAATTTAAGTCTGAATTTGGCAATAAGGAGTTCATAATCTGAGCCACAGTCAGCTCCTGGTCTTGGCTTTGCTGACTGTATAGAGCTTCTGCATATTTGGTTGCAAAGAATATAATCAATCTGATTTTGGTATTGACCATCTGGTGATGTCCATGTGTAGAGTCATCTCTTGTGTTGTTAGAAGAGTATGTTTGCTATGACCACTGCATTCTCTTGGCAAAACTCTGTTAGCCTTTGCCCTGCTTCATTTTGTACTCCAAGGCCAAACTTGCATGCTATTCCAGGTAATTCTTGAATTCCTACTTTTGCCTTCCTATCCCTTATGATGAAAAGGGCATCTTTTTCTGGTGTTAGTTCTTGGATGTCTTTTAGGTCTTCATAGAACCGTTCAGATTCTTTGGCATCAGTGTTTGGGACATAGATCTGGATTACTGTGATACTGAATAGTTTGTCTTGGAAATGAACAGAGATCATTCTGTAATTTTTCAGATGCACCCAAGTACTGCATTTTAGACTCTTTTGTTGACTGTGAGGGCTAATCCATTTATTCTAAGAGATTCTTGCCAACAGTAGTAGATATAATGGTCACTTGACTAAAATGTGCCCATTCCGCTCCATTTTAATTCACTGATCCCTAAAATGTCAATGTTCACTTTTGCCATCTCCAGTTTTACCACTTCCTATTTACCTTGATTCTTGGACCTAATATTCCAGGCTCCTACGCAATATTGTTCTTTGCAGCATCAGACTTTACTTTCGCTGACAGACACATCCACAGTGGAGCATATTTTATGCTTCAGCTTAGCCTCTCCAATCCTTCCCGAGCTATTTCTCTTCTCTTCTGCAGTAGCATACTGGGCACCTGCCAACTTGGGGAGTTCATCTTTCAGTGTTGTCTTCTTGCCTTTTCATATTGTTCATGGGATTCTCAAGGGAAGACTGCTGGACTGATTTGCCATTCTATTCTCCAGTGCACCATGTTTTGTCAAAACTCTCCTCCATGACCCATCCATCTTGGGTGGCCCTATGCCACATGGCTCATAGTTTCACTGAGTTAGACAAGATTGTGATCCATGTGAAAAACTTGATTAGTTGTCTGTGACTGTGATTTTCATTCTGTCTGCCCTCTGCTGGATGAGGATAAGAGGCTTGTGCAAACTTCCTGATGGGTGGGACTGGCTGTGGGGAAAACTGGGTCTTGCTCTGGTGGGCAAGGCCATACTCAGTAAACCTTTAATCCAGGTTTCTGCTGATGGGTGCAGCTGTGTTCCCTCCCTGTAATTTGGCCTGAGGCCAAACTATGGTAGGGATAATGCTAGTAATGGTTCAGTTCAGTCACTCTGTCATGTCTGACTCTTTGCAACCCCATGAATCGCAGCACGTCAGGCCTCCCTGTCCATCACCAACTCCCAGAGTTTACCCAAACTCATGTCCATTGTGTCGGTGAAGCCACCCAACCATCTCATCCTTTGTCTTCCCCTTCTCCTCCTGCCCTCAATCTTTCCCAGCATTAGGGTCTTTTCAAATGAGTCAGCTCTTCACATCAGGTGGCCAAATTATTGGAGTTTCAGCTTCAACATCAGTCCTTCCAGTGAACACCCAGGACTAATCTCCTTTAGGATGAACTGGTTGGATCTCCTTGCAGTCCAAGGGACTCTCAAGAGTCTTCTCCAACACCACAGTTCAAAAGCCATCAATTCTTTGGCACTCAGCTTTTTTTATAGTCCAACTCTCACATCCATACATGACCACTGGAAAAACGATATTCCTTGACTAGATGGACCTTTGTTGACGAAGTAATGTCTCTGCTTTTTAATATGCTTTCTAGGTTGGTCATAACTTTCCTTCCAGGGAGTAAGCATCTTTTAATTTCATGGCTGCAATCACCATCTGCAGTGATTTTGGAGCCCCCCAAAATAAAGTCAGCCACTGTTTTCACTGTTTCCCCATCTATTTGCCATGA
>NW_011494826.1:455524-476099 GCF_000754665.1 Bison bison bison | reverse complement strand
CACTGTTTTCACTGTTTCCCCATCTATTTGCCATGAAGTGATGGGACCAGATGCCATGATCTTAGTTTTCTGAATGTTGAGCTTTAAGCCAACTTTTTCCCTCTCCTCTTTCACTTTCATCAAGAAGCTCTTTAGTTCTTCACTTTCTGCCATCCTCCTGTAAAAGGGCTTCAAAGCACACCATGGCTCCCAGGACTGGTGTAGTCGATGCCCCGACCCCACGGCAGGCCATTGTTGACCCACACCTCTGCCAGAGACTTTTGGACATTCACTTGCAAGTCTGGCTCAGTCTCTTGTGGGGTCATTGCTCCTTTCTCCTGGGTTCTGGTGCACGCAAGCTTTTGTTGTGCCCCCAAGAGTCTGTTTCCCTAATCCTGTGGAAGTTCTGTGATTAAATCCCACTGGCCTTCAAGGTCAAATTAGTGCCTCCAAAATACTTCATAAATTTTAATACTAATATTACAAAAAAGAAATGCTTAAAATCATAGATCAAAATTTGTATCTTAAGAAGCTAAAATGATGAATTAATTTAATAGAAACATGTAGAAGGAAAAAAATTATTAAGAGCAGAAATCAATAAAATAGAAAGTAAGCAATAGTGAAAGTTGACAAAACCAAAATTGATTCTTTGAAAGATTAATAGAAGTTGATAAATTCCTGACAAGACTATTGAGATACTAAAAAAAGAAAAAGAAAAATTGCTGATAGGGAATGTCACTGGAGGTCTTATAGACACTAAAGGATAAATAGGGATTGATGAGTAAGTTTCTCATAGTAACTCCAATAACATAAATTAAATGTGAAATGGACAAATTCTTCAAAAAGCACAACTTATCAAAACAGCCCCTAGAATCACAGAAAATGTGAACAACTTTAAATCTATTAAAGAAATTTAATTCATTATCAGAAACCTCCCCAAAAGGAAAGCTCTCCTTCTAGGTGGTTTCAATGATATATTCTATCAAATATTTAAGGGATAAAGAACATCTATTGTACACAAACTCTTTAATAAAATACAGGAGAGGGAAGTGCTTCCTGACATATTCTGTGAGGCAAGTATAACCCAGATACCAAAATCTCACGATGAGATTACAATAAAAGAAAAGGATATGAATTTAGACAAAAAATTCTTAACAAAGTAGGAGCAAATCAACTTTGGCAATATCTGTGGATAATTTTGGAGAAGGAAATGGCAACCCACTCCAGTGTTCTTGCCTGGAGAATCCCAGGGACGGGGGAGCCTGGTGGGCTGTCGTCTCTGGGGTTGCACAGAGTTGGACACGACTGAAGCGACTTAGCAGCAGCAGCAGCAGTGGATAATTTAATGCATGCTTATCCTTACCCCAAGGTTCAGTTATACCATCTGTCATATCTAACATAGAAAACCATGTACATATGTGTAAAATACATAGGTAGGAAGAAATGAGAAGAGTTGAGAAGTTAAAGTTCATGTTGAGAAATCAAAGTGAATGTTTCAACGTCTATATTGAAATATTCATTGCAGTATTTTTTGTAATAACAAAGAAATTTAAAGTGCCCTAAATACTTGCTGGTTGAGAATAGCACTATGTAAGTATATTGTGGAATATTTATTGTAGAAGGGGAAAACTTGAAATACATCCATATTTAATAAGTTAGGTATCAAAAACACACTATTAATTGTAAAAATAAAAGCCTCAGAATAATACAAAAACAAGCTATTGAATTGGAGGAAAACTAAAAACACTCAAAACTCTATTTTATATTTTCTAATAGAATATAAATATATAGACATAGTAATGCATACAAAAGTATCTGGAAAGTGACACATCAAACTGCTAAGGGTTATTTTTGTGAAAGCAGAAAAGATAGTAGGACTGGAGACACATCAGGGTTGTATCAAAGGGAACTCCATATCATCTACAGGATTTTAAATAACATTCTGAAATTAAAAATAACAGAGGTCATGTATTATTGTATAATTAAAAAGATTGATATAATATTCCAATAAAATGATGAGAAGTGGAAAAAGAGAGGAGAGCTAAAAAAAAAGAAACAGCGCTAACAATGTCAATAACTAAGTGAATGGCACATAAAAAAGCAAAAGATATATATGTGCACTACCCCAAGTCACAAAGGTGAATGATGAAGGGCTAAAAACAGCAATAAAAATATATAGGTAGGAAGAAATGAAAAGAGAAGTCAAAGTGAATGTTTTCCTGATCTGTCAAAGCAAAAGTCAATATGTAAAACCCCAGACATGGTGATAAACTCAAGAATCAGAGTTGAAGTTAATCCTCCTAAAAAGCAGGATTCCATGGGGGCAGGGGACTTTGGCATCATGATAGATTCTTCTCTTACTTTAATTTCTTTCATCACTATACACTATACATCAGTATACACTACACTATATATCACTATTATTTTGAATTTAAAAAGGTTACAAAAATTCAAATTCACAGCATTATATATAAAGGTCTTAATTTTCCTATGTTCCTCTTTAGTGTAGTGATATGAAAGAAGGGATAATTAAATACTTACTTGAAGAGTAAGATATCACTTTTTGTTTTACCTTTTTCTAAGTTTTTATTTTTAATAAACTTTTCATTTTGGAAGTTTTAGATTAATAAAAAAAATTGAAGATAGATAGTACAGAGAGTTCTCATATCAAATTTTTCCTAATATTATCATCTCATAGTAGTATGGCACATTTAATAATTAATGAACCAATATTAATAGATTAGTATTAACTTAAGTCCATACCTTATTCAGACATCCTTAGATTTTGCCTAATTTTCTTTTTCTACTTCAGGATCCCATGGAAGATACCATATTACATTTAGTCATCATCATTAGGCTCCTTTTTGCTGTCAGAATTTATTTTTGATGACTGTGACAGTTTTGAAGAATACTGATATTTTGTGTAACTTCCCACACTTGGCATTTGTCTGATGTTTCTTCATGATTAGACTGTGGTTGAGAGTATTTGGAAGGAAGATGCCAGCGGTATATTGCCATTCTCATGATGTCATATCAAGGGAACATACTATCTGCATGACATATTACTGTTGATGTCAACCTTGGTCATGTGGCTAAGATAGTATTTATCAGGTTTCTCCACTGCAAAGTTATTCTTTTCCTTCTTTTCTTTGGAAGACAGTCACTATGTGGAGTCACACCTAATGAACAAGGAGTTATGATCCACATCCTTGAGGGCAAAGTGTGTGCATAAATTATTTATAATTCTTCTGCAGGGGAATGTTGCTTATTCTCCTTAATATACTTATATGATATACAAAATATACTCATGTATATTTTATGCTTTGAGTTATAACCTAATGCTTGGGGGGTGAGGGAATGTCATTGAGCACTTTCTGTATAAGTAACTTTGTCAGGACCATGGACAGTTCTACATGGGCTTTTTCTCATGTTAATAGACATTCACACTATAAAGAAGTAAGAATAGAGATGCTTTAATTATCAGAGAGCTCTTGGAAGACTGCCATGCAACCTCCAACTAGAACAGTGAGACACTCAACTAAAACAGCTCTGATCTCATCACATCCAGTTGGTGTTTTGAACCAACATGACAAAATTCACATGCTGTTGCCACGGACACTAATCTAAAAGGTGGCTGAGATCTTACTCTTACTGATGAAACTCCCTTTCCACTTATGTCATTTTTAAAATGATGCTAATTGATAAGACAAAAATGAATCAGGCCACATTTGAACTTGCAAATGTAAAATTTTCCAATTTGAAATAAAAACACCATAACATTTCCAACTCTACACGGTGAAGCCCCAGGCTGCTCTAGTACCCTGCCTGTGCAAGGACCATCTCAGGTAGGACTCTTTAGCCTTTAGCCTCCTCTCAGTCATGTTTACATACTCTGTTACTGCCACCATCTCCTGCATTCCAGTTCCATAACTCATTAATTGCATGATTCTGAGTAGAAACAATCTTTGTCCAAACGTATGTCCATCAAGTTTACCATTAACAATTATAACACCAGCAAGTGCCAAACATACTCAACACACAAAACAGAGCAGAGAACTGGACTCAGGAGCTGCCCAGCAGAATCAGGATCAGGATTAAAATACTAAAACATATGCATGAGTCCAAAATAGTAATGTTCTCTGCAGGAAAAAAGAAAAATTCCCTGACGAGGCAGAGATTTTTAGGGGTTCTGTCAACTTGAATTTCTCCTGCTTTAGAAATTGCTTGTATGAAGTCCCTTTAAATATATGAAAAGAGGACAAAATTGATAAGCAAGCAACAGTCAGACTTTCATTCATTTGTTATTTTCCTTGCATTGAGTTCAACAATAACAGGGAAAAAAGATGTCATTTACCCAAAGGCATGGCAGATGTTTTCATGTTAAGAGTTTCTTAGGCAGATTGTAGCCCAATTACATGGCTAGGACTTAGCTCTAAATCCCACCATTCAATCACTGCCTCCAGTTCCTCCTTCATTCTCTCTTTAGTTCTCAATTGTCCTTCTTGCTTTTGAAAACTTCAAGATAATTTTGAGAATAGAATATTCCTATCAAGTTCTAGCATTTTCCTTTAATGTAATAAATATCACTTGGGAATTACTCCCTATAGAAGCCTTTAAGACACAGGACACACTAAACTTCAGGGCAGGGAAGTACACAGCAGATAAGCCTGTGAGCAACTGTAAGCCTGGCTCCCTATGTGGAGTCCTGAGGAGCCCAGGTCAGTTCTGGGACTGTATTGGGACCCTGTGCCAACTCTACTTATTATCACAATCTATCACCAGTTTGCAAATGAATCTTGCTGTTCCCCCTTAATGGATATTGCCCCATATACAAAAGACAATAGAATGCACTGGTTTAAAAAAAAAAAAAAAAAGACTATTTACTAAGCTTTAGATTGTACTTACACATAGAGAAACCTGAAGAGTTAAAATCCTCTGTAACACCTTCACAACAATGCTGAAAGACATTTTTCATAAACTAGTTTATGACATTTTTGTATTAAACAAATTTTAGCTAAGCTATTATTTTGAGTTTGGGGTTTGAGTATTTAAACTCTAGCCCAGCTAAACTTTGCTTTCACCTTTGATCACAGACTTCAACATTCTCTTTCTTGATTCTGTTTAGTTCCCAATTATTTGTGTGGATATGCATTGGTGAAGGGACATGAACTCCATTAATAGCAACAGAAAATGAAATGCCTGAGATATTTGGAAAAAATGAGTTAATGAGCCACAGCGTCTTAAGAAGTATCAAGTTATCCTTACTCTTATTCAGCTCCAGTCTCTCCATTCTTTCATTTTACATTCAGAATGTGCCTAAGATTCTCTGCTCTCTTAATCTGACAGATCAACTGTGAGGGTCAAGAGTGAAAGAATCATGCATACTGGAAACAGCCCAGCCAGCAATCTGATATTATTAATAAAACCTGCTCATTTCCCATAAAGTTCTGCCTCAAATTATTTTTTTATTCAGCCTTTTTTACAAACCACCCTTATTCTACTCATATCCCTGCCATTTCTTCCAGTACTTAAGTATTAAAAATAAGAAAGTTTCCTGGATTTAAAAACAAGGCTAAACCCTGATGCATAACAAAGGCTTTCTTTCTATTGATATCTTTTTTACCTCTTCACCCTTATAATACCTCTGTTCTTCCTAACTTGACAAGTACAATGTGACCTCTTCTAATTGCCACCCTACAAATTTATTCTGAAATTTATTATTTCTTGGCTTTGGAAGTCATTTTTCCACCACATCCTAGTGTTTAATGTGCTCTCTCCTGCCATGGGCTGTGCTCCTCTACTCTGTTGTGAGAGTGACTCTGGTTGTCATACTGCCCTACAAAGCTCTTCTGAAGGGCATATTTCCTTGATGCTCATTTCTTCTCTGTGGCATTGTGGTAGAGGATGAGACATTGTTTAGCCCACCAAACCTGACACTAACGAGCTTGCAGAAGTTTGTAGGAGCAATGAGGAAGGCTGATTCATCTGCATCCAGCCACCATCAATTACATTATTGAATAAGGGACACCACTGTCAACTACAAGGACTGATCAAATGCTTAATTAGGTCCCTAATGAGAACTGCTTAAAGCAGTCTCTGAATGCTTATATTAATGCAGTTACCATCCCAGCATGATGCCTGGAAGGGAGGTCACAAGTCCTCACTTTTGAACTGAAGTGTTCTGTCCAAAATACAAGACAAATCGAAGATTAAAAAACAAACAAACAAACCTAAACTGGGACAGAGTTTGGTTCACCTATGTCTACAGAATACTAGGAATAGCTTTGTACCTTGACCTTGGGTGAGTCAGCAAATTTCACCAGTCTCCATCAAACTTTAATGGAGAAATCTCCATAAAATCTGTAAATGGAGAAAAGTTCTAACTTATGGCATAGTCAGTTCAGTTCAGTTGCTCAGTCATGTTTGACTCTTTGCGACCCCATGGACTATAGCACACCAGGCTTCCCTGTCAATCAGCAACTCCCAGAGCTTGCTCAAATTCATCCATCGGGTCAGTGATGCCATCAGACTATTTCATCCTCTGTCATCCCATTCTCCTCCTGCCTTCAATCTTGCCCAGCATTAGGGGCTTTTCTAATGAGTCAGTTCTTCACATCAGGTGGCCAAAGTATTGGAGTTTCAGCTTCAGCATCAGTCCATCCAATGAATATTCAGGACTGATTTCCTTTAGGATTGACTGGTTTGATCTCCTTGCAGTCCATGGAACTGTCAAGAGTCTTCTCCAACACCACAGTTCAAAAACATCAACCCTTTGGTGCTCAGCTTTCAGTGCTTTTCAGTGCTTTTACTACTATGTGTAGTGTTAAGGATTAAATAAGATCACACATATAAAAATTTTTGCATAGCACCTGAAACTTAGTAAATCTTTATTATGGAATTTCATCTGTACTAGATGCAGTTTATCTACAAAGCACTTTGATATTTCACATCAAATATGAGAGATGAGAGTACCAAGTATGAGATTAATGTGAAAGGACTAATGATAGGCAACTGTCTATGAATGGTTCTTCTAAGTGGAAGTGGGTCCTCATAGATCCAATTGACCCCAGTTTAATAAAATAGCCAAAATCACTTCGTGGCAAATAGATGGGGGAAACAATGGAAACAGTGAGAGACTTTATTTTCTTGGGCTCCAAAATCACTGCAGATGGTTACTGCCACCATGAAATTAAAAGACACTTGCTCCTTGGAAGAAAAGCTATGACCAACCTAGACAGCATATTCAAAAGCGGAGATATTATTTAGCCAACAAAGGTCTGTACAGTCAAAGCTATGGTTTTTCCAGTAGTCATGTATGGATATGAGAGTTGGACCATTAAGAAGGCCGAGGGCTGAAAAATTGATGCTTTTGAACTGTGGTGTTAGAGAAGACTCTTGAGAGTCCCTTGGACTGTAAGCTCAAAGCAGTCAAGGGAAATCCATCCTGAATATTCATTGAAAGGACTGACGCTGAAGCTAAAGTTCCAATACTTTGGGTACCTGATGTGAAGAGCTGACACATTAGAAAAGACCCTGATGCTGGGAAAGATTGAAGGCAGCAGGAAAATGGGACAACAGAGGATGAGATGGTTGGATGACATCACCAACTCAATGGACATGAGTTTGAGCAGGCTCTGGGAGATGGTGAAGGACAGGTAGGCCTGGCATGCTGCAGTCCATGGGGTAGCAAAGAGTCAGACTGACTGAGTGAGTGAACAGCAACAATACCCACTATACATGGAGCCCTCACAGTGGACCTCTATCCTAAACTTCACCTAACTCCCCCTCCCTTCTCCAGGTATGGCCTACATTTCTTGGTAACTTCGAGATATTCTTACTCTACCTTCCTCTACAAAAGGAGACCTGAATGGTGACTTGAATGTGTTAGGAAAAAAGCTAGTTCAGATATAATACAGTCATATAATATGGTTCAGATTCAAAAGGCTCTTACAATCCAGATACCAAGAGATATTGCTGAACTTTGGGAAATAATGCCTCAGCCCAAGAGTTGTATATGAATGAAATCTATAGAGGCCTGCAACATTAGGGGCACAGCTGCTGAGTTGGTTATAATAAACCAGGATTCTACAGTGGAACCATACGGCATGAGAAGTAACAACAGTTGTAAACAGATTGATTAGAGCATCTGTTTCTTCTACCACCTTGCCCTAAATGCTTTTGTAAAACTCAGTCTTCCAGAGTGACCTTTTTTCATTAAGGTTAGGTAAGGGCTTTAGTAATCAACTGGAAATATAAAGTCATAAAATTATATGTTTATCCAATTTGGTGAAGCAGATCTACTAGACAAATGGTTTTTTAGGTGATGTTTATATTTTCAGCTTTCATAAGCATAGATAGACCTAGTGACAATAGTGAAATGAAAGCATGAGAAAAACATAACTGAGAAAACACCGACATTTACAGAACATTCAGGATGGGGAACACGTGTATACCTGTGGCGGATTCATGTTGATATATGGCAAAACCAATACAATATTGTAAAGTAACTAACCTTCAATTAAAATAAATAAATTTATATTTAAAAAATATTAAAAAATAAAAAATAAAAGGATCTGAAGAAAAAAAAAAGAGCACCATGGTGAAACACAGTGTGTGGGTATCCGCTTTCTTCATATCCAACTGTGGGACCCCTAAGTCGCAAGCTCTGGACATTTGACCATGTTTCTGGCATATTAACATTGCTAATCATGTGAGGTCATTTTGAGAACATGGTTTTATTATGTAAACTTATACATTATGTACAGATAAGGAAAATTGAAATGGAAAGTGAAAGAACTTTATTTTTTCAACAGTACTTGTTCTCCAAATGCATTTGAATTTATACTTTATTTATCTTTATTTTTGAAACTTGCTACAGAAAAAATTTAAGGTGACTTCCTTTGGAATTATCTATATTTGCATATAGGTTAAAATGGAGCTTCTTGATAGTTGAGACCTAGTCCCCAACTGCAGGACCTTGAGTGTGGTAAGAGAAATAAACACACAAATGCATACTGAATAGGAAAAGAAAATGCAATGGTCAAACAAAAGAGTAATCCAAGATCTGTAGGTGTTCAAAGCGAGAGTGGATCTCATTTGTTTGGAGAGTTTGGGAAAACTTGAATAGAGTAGATTATGTTCAAAAGGTGCCTTAAAGTAACTGGATCTGTCCAAATAAGAGAATGACTTTTTAGACAGAAGGAGCAGACTGGAAAGATGTGGAGAAGTGGGTGTGTTCTGGGGAGATGGGACAGTCCAGTTGAGTGGGAACATTAAGTGCACTTAGAGAAATAGAGATGAAGCTGGAAAGGTCAGGTGAGTACAAATGAATGGCAGGCTCATGAGTGAGATACACCATTTGGTAGCAATAGAAACTGAAGCTTACCAACCAGGGAAAAGATACAATCACAACTGCCCTTAATAACATGATGAATTCTGAGATGTTGAGTCAAGCACTGTAGAGGGAGACAGAAGCTGCCATTTTTTAGGAAAAGGTTTTAAGGGGTTGAATAAGGCAACGGGACTAAAAGGAAAGGGTGATTGCAAGAATAAGGCAGAGAAATTTAATGAATGTGAGAATCTAGGAGAAGAGACAAGGGCAGAGTGAAAAGGACTGAATGATGGTGAGGACTTTAATAAAAATGTGAATGTGTTTTGTAAACTATACACATTATGGTACAAACAAATGGCTGGTGGCCTCATTAATAAACACTGGTGGACTTGACTTTAGTAAACCAGAAGGTGACCTTCCTCATGGGAAAGGTTATGTACATATTCCAGGGTCAGGTGTTAGTAAAACACTTATGTGGTAGTGTCCTTAAGGCAGATAAAAATGTGGTGCAGGTCTGGAGCTTCAAGGAGTACCAGGGACTAGAGGGATATTTGGATAGTGACTGCAGACAAGTTGGGATAGAATTAGGAAAAGGAATTCTATCTCTGTGGGACATGGTGTAGAAAAAAGAAAAGATCCAGAAATGGTCTTTTGAGGTATGTAGACATTTATAGCACAGAAAGGATATAGAAAAATCTAAAATGATCATTTAGAGCAGGGGCCAGCAAATTTGTTCTGCAAGTGACCAGAAATATTTTAGGAAATATTCTTGGCTCTGTTATTCATAAAGCCTTCTGTTACAACTACTGTCTGCCGTCATAGTGTGAAATCAGCCACAGACACTACATACACGTGGCTATGTTCCAATAAACATTTACTTACATAACAAGAGTGGGCTTACATGGTTGCTCAGAGAGTAAAGAATCTGCCTACAATGCAGAAGACTTTGATGCTTTTAAACTGTGATGCTGGAGAAGACTCTTGAGAGTCCCTTGGACAGCAGGGAGATCAATCAGTCAATCCTAAAGGAAAACCATCTGAATAGTCATTGGAAGGACTGATGCTGAAGTTCCAGTACTTGGGCCACCTGATGCAAAGAGTTGACTTATTGGAAAAGACCCTGATGTTGGAAAAGATTGAGGGCAAAAAGAGGAGGGGGCTTTGGATGAGATGGTTGGATGGCATCATTGACTCAATGCACACGAATGAGCAAATCTGGGAGAAAGTGAAGGACAGGGAAGTTTGGCATGCTGCAGACCATGGAGTCACAAAGAGTTAGACACAACTTAGTGATTGAACAACAAAAATAACAAGCAGAAAGCCAAATTTGTCCTGTGGGTCACAGTTTGTCAATTCTTGCCTTAGACAGGAGAACCACGATAATACGGCATCTCAAAAGAGAATTTCAAAAGAAATGGTGGAAATTAAATTATGTTGTAGAAAAGTTCAGGAAGTATAAGGAGTGAGAAAAGGCCATTTTATTTGAAGATCATTAGTCATGCTCCACAGAGCACTTCCCATAAACTGGAGGAAGCAGAAGCCTAACTGTCAAAGGGTAAAGAAGTAGATGATGAAAAATGGGATGCATGCCACTGTGACTTGCCTTGTGAGAACCCAGGTGGGAAAGAGCAAAGAGCTGGGGGAGCTAGCATTGGAGGAGAGGAAGAAGACTGAATGATATCTTCTAGGACCAGAATGATTTAAATATTTTTTGTAGGTTTGAGGGAGAGAGTGGGAAGAGAAAAGACACAAGCAAGAGTCACTCCAAATATTTATTTCAAAATGGAAGCCTTGCATTTGCATAGAATAGAGGGGAGCATCCTCAAAAGACTCATAAGTGCTTTATTTCTGTAGTAGTGCTATGAGATACAGAAAGGGAGAGTTGTGCTCTACCAATGCAGTAGAACAGAAAGGTCAAAAGCAAGCACTGATATCAGACTAGTCATGTTCTAATTCCAGATTTTTCTTCCCTTACCAGCAGAGTGTCCTTGGGCAAATTACATCACTCCTCTGAAGCAAAATGGGAGTGATATTAAGCAGGTTGTTGTTATTGTTTGGTCGATAAATCATGCCCCACTCTTTTTCAATCCCATGGACGGTAGACCACCAGGCTCCTCTGTCCATGGGATTTCCCAGGCAAGAATACTGAAATCATTGTTGCTATTTCATTCTCCAGGGGACCTTTCTGACCCAGGGATTGAACCTGCATCTCCTGCACTGGCAGATTCTTTACCACTGAGCCACCACAGAAGCCAGATATTAGTGATACTCATTTCGTAAAATTGATGTGAGGATTAAGTGAAATTTAATCATAATGCAATTAAAAAAGACTTAATACACACAAGAGGTGTGGCTCTTGTTAAACCTCTGTTAATACTGGCCTGAATTTTCTTGCCTACAGTATGGTCACAGAAACTGAACAAGGACTGTGTTGCTCACTTCTGAATTTATGACACTGGATCCAGCAGAGACTAGTATGTAAAGTAAATATAAATCTCAGTTATAAATTAGATATGGTGAAGTTTGACTATGAACAGGCATTTTTACAAGTCAAAAGAAAGGGCACTTTAGAAATTTCATGGCATTTCAATATAGGAATCTTAAGTTAATAAGGAAAAAATCTAAGAGGTAAATCACTTAGCAATATCATCCCAATAGTTGAATTCTGGAGTAATATTAGAACTTGGCCAAAGGGAAACCTTAGGGGTTATTTATAACTTCTCCACATTTGTGCAATGTTTTCTTTTTATGGTACTGGTAAAAAAGCGCGTTGAGGGTGAAAGGAAAGTATTGATTAGATCCTCTGGCAAACTTTGAGTCTCATTTCCTTTGCAATGATTTTCTTATCCTTGGTGTGAATGAATAGCAATCTAGGAAATTCATCATTTTGGGTGATGTTGTCTTTTCAACTGGATCTGAAATCTAAATATAGACTTGATTGTTTCACTTAGACGTTAAATTCAAAAGTCACTTTTTGATATTGATCATAAAAATTGACCCCATGCTTTTCAATCTGACTGTAGATATTGCTAGAGCTGGCTATGGGTGTATGTGTGGAGTCAGGCATGTGTACACATGAGGCCAAGACACCTCTGGTATACAGTTATACCAGGTATAAAGATTTAAGCAGCTAACTAGAATTTCATTTATATCTTCCCAATTTAAATTCTATACAAGTGGGAAAAATGTAATTTGCCAGCTTGTTAATCTCTCCAATAGATTCCCCAACAACAGACCTATATTTACTTTATCCAGTTTGCATTAGATATGAAATACTGTCATTTTCTCTATACTCCCAGAGTCAAGTAAGTACTTAACATATGTTTCTGTTGAAGAAATTGTGGTGCTCATTTCATTTCTACCATAGACTGGTAGTTTAGTGAGAAAGCTTTATTTTAAGGTATTGAAGTGATTTTCCTGCTCTGATATTTTCCTATTGCAATTTATATCTCAGAAAAAAAAAAAAAAACATTAACAAAAATCATTAAGTTGTATCTTTTCCAGTAACTTGCATTGCTTTCTTCCTGGCTGCTTTCCAAAATCTCTTAGACTGGCATGCAACTTTATTAAAATGATCTTAGAACAGATTTCCAACAGAAGTAGGAGTTAGTATTTAAACTAGGAAACTTCACCTTGAATAAACTTTGTGAAAAGGCTCTCACCAGGAGAAGTAACAACATATGTCATCTAAATATGTAAAAGATGTTAGGAGAAAAATAAAATCATCAGCTATTCCTGTAACTAGCACATGGCATGTTCCTGCTGATTTGTCCTACTGGGAAAAAAAAAAAAAAAAGATCATCCTTGTGGACTCCCACTTGTGCTTATTTCACACCTTTTAGGTAGTCTCTGTTTTCCTTGGAGACAACAGTGGCAAGCACAGTGATCTGGGTTTTTGATTCAATGCCTAGCAATTCTATCCAATTTACAAAAGCCACTCCAACCAGGAAAATTAGCTTTATCATTTCCTGGTGCTTAAAGTGTTTCACCCCTTAGAGCCATGTTTTACTAGAGAGAAGAGAAAAGAAAATGCAAATGCACTGGTGCCTACTTTATGATCATGTCATATGGACATGCCCAAGAGCTTAACAAACTTAATTCCTCTGATTAACAATCCAGGTCCACTCCGTTGTACAGAATGATTTTGAACAAAGACACTGGTATCAGTCAAAATAGATGCAGGCTCTAATGCTGGAGAAGAGACTGGAAGGCTGCTATGTAAGAGTTTAGCCTTTCCTTTACTGGATAATGGGTAAGTCCAAGGATGCCCCTTGAGACAGAAGTTCAAGGCAAGAACTCTGCTCCAGCAGTACAGAAGCACTTTCACAATTCAAAGACTAACAAAATGGATGTCAGACCTCCTTGTGAGTTCATCTTTCCTCCATTACACAGACACACCCCTAATATTTACAAGACAATCCCCTAATTCCTAGGGGTAATTATTTATAATACATGTTAATCTATCTCCAATTACGATTTCTTGTTTGTATGTGGATTTTCTCATTATAGCATTGACATAATAAGAAAATCCCAGTAAGTTCAGGATCTGTCACATTCAAATGGATGAATCAGTTCCCCTAAATTATTAGCTCATTTATACTGTATATAGTTGCCTAAATGTAAACACTCTGGAGTGACAGAATTATCACATTTATGTAACCCTTGAAATTGAAAGTTAGTCCATTCTATTTCTTCTAATTTTAATAACACCCTTTATTTCATTATATGAGATTTTTATTCTTAACAATGTTAGAAAAAATTCTCCTCTGGATTTTCTGATAGGTTCAGAGATCAGCAAAACTTGCTTAATATTTGTCTGCCTCAGAACTTTGAGAGCCCCATTACAATTATGCCATTGAAAATCATAACCTTCAAACAATAAAATAAAACTTGCAATAATATATACAGATGTGTGTGTGTGTGTGTGTGTGTGTGTGCTAAGTCGCTTCAGTTGTGTCCAATTCTTTGTGACTCATTAGACAGTAGCCTTCCAGGCTCCTCTGTCCATGGGATTCTCTCAGCAACAATACTGGAGACACCCTCCTCCAGGGATCTTTCAGACCCAGGGATCAAACCCGCATCTCCTGTGTCTCCTGCTTTGAAGGTGGATTCTTTACTGCTGAGCCACCAGGGAAGCTTATACATATACATATATCTGTACTAGGTGCTTTCAAAGTCTGTATACCCAATTAAATGTTTTCCAGCTTTATTGAGATATAATTGACATATAACATAACACAAGTTTACAAGTACAATGTGATGGTTTGAAACACATAAATATTGCAAAATGATGACTATAATAGTGTTAGTTAACGTCTCCATCACCTTACATAATTACCTCTTTTTTTGTGTGGTGAGAACTGTAAAGATCTACTTATTAAGAAACTTTCAAGTATACAGTAAATATCAACTATAGTCACCATGCTATACACTAGATCCTCAGAATTTACTCATAATTGAAAGTCTGTAACTTTTGACAAACAGCTCCCCATTTCCATCAACCCCCAGACCCCAGAAACTACCATTCTGTTCTTTGTTTCAATAACTTAGAATTTATTAGATTTCACATATAAGTGAGATCATGCAGTGTTTCTCTTTCTCTGACTTATTTCACTTAGCATAATGTCAATTATCTTTCTTGTTAAAACAGAAAGATATTATTAGAAAATATTTCAAAAAGTGCTTGAAAATATACCAAAGTCAACTAAGAGAAAAATAAAAAGAACTTAAGTGTTGTGAAATACTGACATGAAAAATAAAACACACTAAACATAAAATTAGGACCATCTATTTGGTAAAATGTTAGTTACAAAAGTAAATGTAGGAGGGAGACAGAAGACGGTGGTAGGGGGGTAAGACCAGAAGATCGCCAGCCTCCCCACAGGTACATCAAAAACTCATCAAGAAATGGAACAACTCCTACAAAGCCACCTCTAGGTGACAGCAGAAGGCCCCGGCTCTCCAGTGGGGCAGACTAAGCTCCCTGGAATGAGGTAGGAGAGAGGATGGAGATTAAAAAAGGGAAGAGATGGAGAACTTCTGGACAGGAGCTTGTGCCCCAAGGGAGGGAAAGAGTCGTGAAGGAGGAAGATTTCCTGTGCACTGGGAAATGGGCCCAAGGGGGAGCTGTGGAATCTCGGAAAGCTGGGCAAAGCAGGGACCTAGAGGGCAGAAAATAGAAAAAGCTGCACTTCTCAGCCCATAAACAGCTCAAGGACTGTGGCCCTGGCCAGATGGCAGGAATGGGGAACCAAGAGAAACCCCATTCCACAGAGGGCGGGCCCGGGACAATGAGAGAGGCACAGCATACAAACATCTTCAGGGAGCACAAGCCCTGCAACACAGAGGCCAGGCTTGGGGACTGGAAAGAAGAACACGCAAGCCCTGCAACACAGAGGGCGGGGCTGGGGACTGGAAAGAAGAACACGCAAGCCCTGCAACACAGAGGGTGGGCCTGGTGAACTGAAAAAGTACACACGAGACCCGCCATGCAGAGGCCAAGATCAAGGGGCCGAGGGAAGCCCACACAATGAAGACGGTAGGATCAAGGAGACAGGAAAAGATCCACGCAAGCCCCTACCTAGTAAGCTTCAGTCTGCAGTTCAAGGCAGGACCAGGGGACAGAAGCACTGGCAAAGATTCCAGGGACAAGTAGTGGGCTGGCGGCAGTGAAGATATGCTGAGTGGGCCAGTTTGATGAGGCTGCAGAAATATATGTGTCTAACACTGCAAAAGTCAGAAGGACTGCCCAAAGATATACTGAACCCATAGACACCCCCCAAACCTACTACTGGACATTGCGCTGCCCTTCAGAGAGAGAAGATCCAGTTTGGTCAACCAGAACACAGGTACAAGCTCCCCCAACCAGGAAAACATCACAGGACACTAACCCAACCCCATCCAGGGGCAGACTCAACAACCAAGAAGAACTACAATCTTGAGAACTTTTTTTTTTCTGTTTTAAATCATGCTGTTTATTCCTTCTACATATTTCTGCTTTCACATTAGCCTTTTGTGTTGCTATGGAATTTTCCTCTTAAATATTTTTTTAAGATTTTTTTTTCACCCTTTTTTTTCTTTCTGAGTTTGTTTTTAATATATTAGACTGCTTTTCTTATAGTTCTTTACCAGCTGTAGCTATTCCTGAATGTATATAAACCTTTTTCACCTGTATCTATTTATCTTTGCATTTCTATGTTTGCTTTTCTATCTTTTTTTTAATCTTCTCTTCCACACCTTCCTTTTCTCTTTTCTCTCCCTTCTCCTTTTTTCCCTCTCTTTTATCCTTCACTCTTTGTTTTTCACTGTGTAGGTTAAACTGTTGTGCTCTCTCTGCTGTATTCCCCAGCTGGCACTCTGCTCAGGCTCAGTTTTCCAGGCTGAGCGTGAGTTAGCTCTGCGCTTAATTGGTTGTTATCACTTTTGGTTTCCCTTGCTCACCAAGGCAGTCTCCTGTACTCTTATCATTAGAACACTTCAGCTATAACAATGTGTGTGGAAGTGTGTGTATATGTCCCATTATTTCTGCTAATTACCTGCTTGATCTTGTATTTACTGTCTATCTGGGTTCATCTTTTATTTCACGTCATGTTTTGATTTTTGTCTCGGTGTGTTTGCTCTAACCCCCTTTAATCCCATATCAAGCGACTTATGGAGCCCTGATCCTGACCAAGGATTGTACCTGAACCAGTGTGGTGGGAGCATTGAGTCCAAGATCCTAGACTGCCAGAGAACTCCTAACCCCAGGGGCTATTAGCTACTGAGAACTTTGACACCTGTACACAAACCCTATTATCACCCAGCTGTTGACAGGATCCACTCCAGGACACTTTACCCAAACAAGAAGCAAGACAAAAAACAAAAGCAATCATCAACAGACAGGAGTCCCATAGACACTCCAGAATACACCACCTCACACAGCCCTGCCCATCAGAGGAAAAAAAAAAGAAGAAAAAAAAACCTTACCTCCTTCCACTAGAATATAGGAACAAGTCACCCCTAACAAGAAGTCAACACAAACCACTCAAACAACCTTTCCCTCCAAGGGCAAAAATCAAAAAGCAGGAGTACAACCCTAAAGCCTAGGAAGAGGAGACTTCAAGTGGAACAAGTCAGAAAAAATGAAAATACAGAGAAATACACCACAAATGAAAGAAAAAGGTAGAAACTCACAAGACCAAATAAACAAAGAGGAAATAAGCAATCTATCTGAAAGATAATTCAGAATAATGATAATAATGATGTTCTGAAGACTGAAAATAGAATGGAGAAATGCAAGAAACAATTAACACAGTTAATACAATTACCAAGGACATAGAATAAATAAAGAATAAGCAGACAGAGATGAATAATGTAATTACTGAAATTATAATTACAAACTACATGTAAAAGAATCAAATTAGAATATGTTTTAATACCATGTAAAAAATAAACTCAAACTAAAGAACCAAATGTAAGATCAGAAATTATAAAAGTCCTAGAAAAAAATATAGGCAGAATAGTCCTTGACATAAACTGTAATAATATTTTTTAATTTACTTAAGGCAAAGGAAATAAAAGGAAAAATAACAAGTGGAACATATATAAACTTAAAAAAAATTTGCACAGCAAAGGAGACCATCAATAAAATGAAAATAAACTCATGGAAAGACAGAAAATATTTGCCAATGATATAACATATAAGGGGTTAACATCCAAACGTATAAGTAACTTGTACAACTAAAAAAAATTAATAAATACATATAACCCAATTAAAAATGGGCAGAAAACCTGAATAGATACATTTGCAAATAAGACATATAGATGGCCATTGGCACATGAAAAGATATCAACATCACTAATCATCAGAGAAATAAAAATCAAATACTATCACCTCATATCTGTCAGGATGGTTACCTCCAAAAAGATCTAGCTCAACACTCTGTGATGAGCTAGATGGGTGGGAGGGGGGATGGGAGGGAGACTCAAGAAAGAGGGGATATATATATATATATATATATATACACACACACACTTACAGCTGATTGCTGTTGTTGTACAGAAGAAACAAACACAACATTGTAAAGCATTACACTTCATTTAAATTATTTTAAATATAAGAAAAAGACCACAAATACTAATGCTGGTGAGGGTGTGGAGAAAAGAGAACATTTCCACACAATGTAAATTGGTGCAACCATTATAAGAAACAGTATTGTATGAAGGTTCCTCAAAAAACTAAAAATGGAACTACTGTATGACCCAACCTTCCCACTCCTGTATTTATACCCTAAGAAAATGAAAGCACTAATTGAAAAGATACATGCACCCTAATGTTCATAGTATCATTATTTATAATAGCCAAGATATGAGAGCAACCTAAGTATGCATCAACAGATGAATTAGATGAAGAACTGGTATTTATATACATTGGATTACTTCTCAGCCATAGAAATTGATGAAATTTTTTCATTTGCAAAAATGTGGATAGAATTGGAAGTACTATGCTTAGTGAAATAAGTCAGACAGAGAAAGACAAATACTGTTATGTTTCACTTATATGTGGACTCTAAAATATAAGACCAACAAGTGAATATAACATAAATAGACCCAGAGATACAGAGAATAAGCTAGTGGTTATGGAGCAGGGAGAAGAAAAGGAGGAGCAAGACAGACATAAAGGATTGAAAGGGACAAACCACTATGTATAAAATAAATAAGCTACAGGAATATATTGTACAACCCAAAGAATATAGTCTATTTTATAAGTTTTAATGAAGTATAATCTATAAAAATATGGAATCACTATGTTGTATACCTGAAACTAATATAATACTATAAATCAATTATATTTTAATAAAAAAGTAAAATAATAAAAAGATCCAGTAACTTAGTTGGATTGCTATAAATGAAAACATTTTTATACAAGAGTGTGCTGCTTCATTTTTTACTGTGTATTTTCAAGACATACGGATTTACAGGTTTTTTTAGGTAACAACTAGTAGAATTAAGACTATCTATATTCCTTTCACATATGTGAAGATAAGCACAAATAGACAAAAACCCACATAGTGAAAATGGAAAATAAAATGACCATCAAAGTTTAAAGACAGTAATAGAAACAACATAAATATAAGAGCTTACTATCAATTATATAAGCTATCGCTTGTAACTATGAATGAAAATTATTTTGGTTTTAACACAAAGGTACCAAAATTCTTTATTTATAATACTATATGAAATACTTCTTCATGGATCACAGTTTTGTCATGGTGAAGGGGCTTGCATAATTCAATGAAACTATGAGCCATGCCATGCAGGGCCACACAAGATGAACAGGCCATGGTGAAATTTTCTGACAAAACGTGGCCCACTGGAAGAAGAGATGGCAATCCACTCCAATGTTCTTATCTGGATAACCCCATGGACAATGTGAAAAGCAAAAAGATATGATACCAGAAGATGAGCCCTCCAGGTCAGCAGGTGTCCAGTACGCTACTGGAGAAGAGCAAAGGGCAATTGCTAATAGCTCTAGAAAGAATGAGATGGCTAGACCAAAGTGGAAATGACACTCAGTTGTAGATTTGACTGGTGGATTAGAGATACCAACGGAACATTTCATGCAAAAATGGGCTCGATAAAGGACAGAAATGGTATGGGCCTAACAGAAGCAGAAGATATTAAGAAGAAATGGCAAGAATACACAGAAGAACTGTACAAAAAAGATCTTCATGACCCAAATAATCATGATGGTGTGATCACTGACCTGGATCCAGACATCCTGGAATGTGAAGTCAACTGGGCCTTAGAAAGCATCACTATGAACAAAGCTAGTGGAGGTGATGGAATTCCAGTTGAGCTATTCCAAATCCTGAAAGATGATGTTGTGAAAGTGCTGCACTCAAAATGCCAGCAAATTTGGAACACTCAGCAGTGGCCACAGGACGGAAAAAGGTCAGTTTTCATTCCAATCCCAAAGAAAGGCAATGCCAAAGAATGCTCAAACTACCACACAATTGCACTCATCTCACATGCTAGTAAAGTAATGCTCAAAATTCTCCAAGCCAGGCTTCAGCAATATGTGAACCATGAACTTCCTGATGTTCAAGCTGGTTTTAGAAAAGGCAGAGGAACCAGAGATCAAATTGCCAACATCTGCTGGATCATGGAAAAAGCGAGAGAGTTCCAGAAAAACATCTATTTCTGCTTTATTGACTATTCAAAGCCTTTGACTGTGTGGATCACAATAAACTGTGGAAAATTCTGAAAGAGATGGGAATACCAGAC
>NW_011494826.1:454946-455424 GCF_000754665.1 Bison bison bison | reverse complement strand
GCAGAGTACATCATGAGAAACGCTGGGCTGGAAGAAACACAAGCTGGAATCAAGGTTGCCGGGAGAAATATCAATAGCCTCAGATATGCAGATGACACCACCCTTATGGCAGAAAGTGAAGAGGAACTCAAAAGCCTCTTGATGAAAGTGAAAGAGGAGAGTGAAAAAGTTGGCTTAAAGCTCAACATTCAGAAAACGAAGATGATGGCATTCGGTCCCATCACTTCATGGGAAGTAGATGGGGAAACAGTGGAAACAGTGTCAGACTTTATTTTTCTGGGTTCCAAAATCACTGCGGATGGTGACTGCAGCCATGAAATTAAAAGGCACTTACTCCTTGGAAGGAAAGTTATGACCAACCTAGATAGCATATTGAAAAGCAGAGACACTACTTTGCCAACCAAGGTTCGTCTAGTCAAGGCTATGGTTTTTCCTGTGGTCATGTATGGATGTGAGAGTTGGACTGTGAAGAAAGCTG
>NW_011494826.1:439265-454846 GCF_000754665.1 Bison bison bison | reverse complement strand
TGATGCTAAAGCTGAAACTCCAGTACTTTGGCCACCTTATGCGAAGAGTTGACTCATTGGAAAAGACTGTGATGCTGGGAGGGATTGGGGGCAGGAGGAGAAGGGGACGACAAAGGATGAGATGGCTGGATGGCATCACTGACTCAATGGACGTTGAGTCTAGGTGAACTCTGGGAGTTGGTGATGGACAGGGAGGCCTGGCGTGCTGCGATTCATGGGATCACAAAGAGTTGGACACGACTGAGCGACTGAACTGAACTGAACCGAAAGTAAAGTCCAATGCCATAAAAAAGAGTATCACATGGGAACCTGGAATGTTAGGCCCATGAATCAAGGTATATTGGATATGGTCAAGCTGGAGATGGCAAGGTTAAGCATCAATATCTTGAATTAAAATGAACATCAAGAACTAAGTAAACATTAACAACATCAGTGAACTAAAATGGATGGGAATGACTGAATTTAATTCAGATGACCATTATATATACAAGTGTGAGCAAGAATCCCTGAGAAGAAATGGAGTAACCCTTATAGTCAACCAAAGAACACAAAATGCAGTATTTGGATGCAATTTCAAAAATGACAGAATGATATTGGTTCATTTCAAGGTAAACCATTCAGCATTACAGTAACCCAAGTCTATGCCCCAACCACTAATGCTGAAGAAGCTGAAGTAGAAAGGTTCTATGATGACCCACAAGACCTTCTGGAACTAACACCAAAAAAAAAAACAAAAAAAAAAACGTTCTTTTCGTCATAGGGGGCTGGAATGCAAAAATAGGAAATGAAGAGATAGCAGGAGTAACAGGCAAGTTTGGCCCTGGAATACAAAATGAAGCAGGACAAAGCTGACAGAGTTTTGTCAAGACAACATGCTGGTCATAGAAAATACCCTCTTTGAACAACATAAGAGATGACTCAACACATAAACATCACCAGATGTCCAATACCAAAATCAGATCGATTATGTTCTTTGCAGCCAAAGATGCAGAAACTCTGTACCATCAGTAAAAATAAGACCTGGAAGCGACTAAGGCTCAGAGCATAAGTTCCTGATTGCAAACTTCAGGCTTAAATTGAAGAAAGTAAGGAAAACTACTAGGCCATTCAGATATGACCTAAATCAAATCCCTTATGCTTATACAGTAGAGGTGACAAATAGATTCAATGGATTAGGTATGGTAGACAGAGTGCCTGAAGAATTATAGATGAAGGTTCCTAACATTGTACAGGAGGCAGTGACCAACACAATCCTAAAGAAAAAGAAAGGCAAAAAGGAAAAATGGTTGTCTGAGGAGGTTTAACAAAGAGCGGAGGGAAGAAGAGAAGGAAAAGGCAAGGGAGAAAGGGAAAGGTATACCCACGTGAATGCAGAGTTCTCGAGACTAGCAAGGAGAGATAAGAAGGCATTCTTTAATAATACAAGACACAGAGGAACATGATAGAATGGGAAAGACTAGAGATTGCTTCAAGAAAACTGGAGAGATCAAGTGAACATTTCATGCAAGGATGGGCATGATAATGGGCAAAAACAGTAAGGACCTAACAGAAGCAGAAGAGATAAAAGAGGTGGCCAAGAATACACAGAACTATACAGGAAAGGCCTTAATGAATGAGATAATCCTCATGGTGTGGTTACTCAGCTAGAGTTAGACATCCTGGAATATGCAGTTAAGTGGACCTTAGGAAGGATTATTCTGAACAAAGCTAGTGGAAGTGACAGAATTCCAGCTGAGTTGTTTAAAATCCTAAAAGATGGTGCTGTTAAAGTGCTGTATTCAGTATGTTAGCAAACTGGAAAACTCAGCAGTGGTCAAAGGACTGGAAAAGGTTAGTTTTTTTCCCAATATAACCTATCCCAAAGAAGGACAATGCCAAAGAATGTTCAAATTACTATACATTTGCACTCATTTCACATTCTAGCAAGGTTATGCTCAAAATTCTCCAAGCTAGGTTTCAGCAATGCGTGAACTGAAACGTTCCAGATGTAAATGCTGGATTTAAAGGGCCAGAGGAACCATAGATCGAATTGACAAAAGTCATTAGATTATGGAGAAAGCAAGGGACTTCCAGAAAAACTTCTACTTCTGCTCCATTGACTACACTAAAGCCTTTGACTGTGTAGATTAAAAAAAAAAAAAAAAATATGGAAAATTCTTTAAGAGATGGGAGTACCAGACCACCTTACTTGTCTCCTGAGGAATCTGTAGGCAGGTCAAGAAGCAACAGTTTGAACCAGACATGGAACAATTGACTGGTTCAAAATTGGGAAAGGAGTACAAAGGCTTTATATTGACACCCTGATTTTTAAACTTCTATACAGAGTACATCATGTGAAATGCCAGGCTGGATAAATCACAAACTAGAATCAAGGTTGCCAGGAGAAATATCAACAACCTCCAATATGCAGATAATACCACTCAAATTGAAAAGGAACTAAATAGTTTCTTGATGAGAGTTAAAAAAGAGGGTGAAAAAACTGGCTTGGAATTAAACATTCAAAAACCTAAGATCATGGCATTCAGTCCCATCACTTCATGGAAAATAGAAGGGGAAAAAGTGGAACCAGTAACAGATTCTATTTTCCAGGGCTCCAGATCACTGAGGATGGTGACTGCAGCCATGAAATTAAAAGACACTTGCTCCTTGGAAGGAAAGCTATGATGAACCTATACAGTATATTAAAAATCAAAGATATCACTTTATTGACAAAGGTCCTTATAGTCAAAGCTATGGTTTTCCTATTCATCGTGTACAGATGTGAGAATTGGTCCATAAAAAAGGCTAAGCACTGAACAATTGATTCTTTCAAATTGTGATGCTGGAGAAGACTCTTGAGAATCCGTGGACAGCAAGGAGATCAAAGCAGTCAGTCCTAATGGAAAACAACCCTGTATATACATTGGAAGGACTGATGATGAAACCGAAGCTCTAATACTTTGGCCACGTGATGCAAAGAGCTGACTCATTGGAAAAGACCTTGATGCTGGGTAAGATTGAAGGCAAAAGGAGAAGGGGGCGGCAGAGGATCAGATAGTTAGATAGCATCACTGACCCGGTGGACATGAATTTGAGTGATCTCTGGGAGATAGTGGAGGATAGAGGACCTTGGCATGCTGCAGTCCATGGCGTTGCAAAATGTCAAACAGGACCTAGTGTTTGAACAACAACAATTTGAAATACACATATGATAGAGGTAGGAGAAAAACTGAATACGTGAAATATATTCACATTTTATTTCACTCTTTGTCTTTTTCAAAAGATCTCCCATAAAATATAACCTGGCTAACTGCAGAGCAAGATTGTAAGCAATTATCTTCTTTACACTTTCCGACAGCAATTATTTTTATTAGTATGAAAGACATTAAGAATTGTGGTGGAAAAAAAAAAAAAAGAATTGTGGTGATAGTAAATGCCTTCACTTTTTGCATAGGACATTGCACCATTGCAAATGCGAAGGGCATTTTCACATCTGAGATTATATTTAAATAATTTCTCAAGCTAGAAATAGATTTTTCTTTTGCATGCAAAAAGAAAACTTAAATTTGAAATTTAAAACATTGTCAAAACATTTATAATAATGTTAAATGTCAGGGAAAGCAATTTAGAAAACTCTGTCTCTATAGTTCTGAAAGAGTCCTGCAACCTAGCTTTACTAAATAAGTTAGTCTATGCTCATTATATGCACTCCTGATTCTCATATCTCCCTGATATCCTCTACCCTGTTGGAAGTCAAATACCTTTTTCTAAAAGAACTTGCCTCCACAGATTCTTATCACAGGGAGAAGTCTCTTTAAAAATGTAGACTAGCATCATAGCAGCAGAGAAATGTGGTAGAAATCTTCCTGAAATTAAGTAGTAATTATTTCATTCATAGTGGTAGGGAGTTAATTTCTCTTTAGCATTGCACTAAAGTCCATTAAGAGAACTTTTCTCATCGTGGGAATCAATTAGAATGCTTTTGAGCATTCTGAAACCTTTCTAAGTAGAAGCCAGTAGGATAAATGTTAAAGGCGAAGCTGATGCACATATATCCGTATAGCTAAAGGAATGGTATTTGGTAATCATATTTAAATTATAGAAAGCTATATTAACATTTTAAAGTTATTTCCCTTCCCCACATCAATACATTAAGTGTAATAACCACTTTTCTGTATTAAAGGTAGAAAACTAACTCCACTTTCCTTCTCCCAATGTTTAAAATTTAATAATATTTCCACTCTTGATGTTTCAGGTTTTTAATGTGGTAATAGAAAGGGGAAAAGAAGACTATAATAGAAATGGTAGAAAGATCAGTTCAGTTCAGTCACTCAATTGTGTCCGACTCTTTGCAACCCCATGGACTGTAGTACACCAGGCTTCCCTGTCCATCACCAACCCCCAGAGTTTACTCAAACTCATGTCCATTGAGTCAGTGATGCCATCCAACCATCTCATCCTCTGTCATCCCCTTCTCTTCCCACCTTCAATCTTTCCCAGCATCAGGGTCTTTTCATATGAGTCAGGTCTTCACATCAGGTGGTTAAAGTATTGGAGTTTCAGCTTCAGCATCAGTCCTTCCAATGAATATTCAGGACTGATTTCCTTTAGGATGGACTGGTTGGATCTCCTTGCAGTCCAAGGGACTCTCAAGAGTCTTCTCTAACACCACAGTTCAAAAGCATCAATTCTTTGGTGCTCAGCTTTCTTTATAGTCCAACTGTCACATCCATACATGACTACTGGAAAAACTATAATTTTGACTATATGGACCTTGGTTGGCAAAGTGTTATCTTTGTTTTTTAAGACTCACTGTCATAGGTTTGTCATAGCGTTCCTTCCAAGGAGCAAGTATCTTTTAATTTCATGGCTGAAGTCACCATCCACAGTGGTCTTTTCTTGGAGCCCAAGAAAAAGTCTGTCACTGCTTCCACTTTTTCCTCTTCCATTTGCCATGAAGTGATGGGACAAGATGCTATGATCTTAGTTTTCTTCATGTTGAATTTCAAGGCAGATTTTTCACTCTCCTTCCCGCTCTTATCAAGAGGCTCTTTAGTTCACCTTCATTTTCTGCCATTAGAATCATATCATCTGTACATCTGAGGTTGTTGATATTTCTCCCAGCAATCTTGATTCCAGCCATGATTCATTCATCTCAGCATTTCGCATAATGTACTCTGGATAGAACTTAAATAAGCAGGATAACAGTAAACAGGTTATCATACTCCTTTCCCAATTTTGAACTAGTCAGTTGTTCCACGTCTGGTTCTAACTGTTGCTTCTTGACCCACATAGAGGTTTCTCAGGAAATGGGTAAGGTAGTCTCATGTTCCCATCTCTAAGAATTTCCCACTTTGTTGTGATCCACACAGTCAAAGACTTTAGTATAGTTAATGAAGCAGAAGTAGATGTTTTCCTGGAACTCTCTTGCTTTCTCCATGATCCAATGAATGATAGCAGTTTTATCTCTAGTTTATCTGCCTCTTTGAAACACATCTTATACATCTGGAAGTTCTCAGTTCACCGCTGAAGTCCAACTTGAAGGATTTTGAGGATAATCCTGGTAACATGTGAAATGATCCCAACCATACAGTAGTTTGAACATTCTTTGGCACTGACCTTCAAGACTGGGATAAATATTGACCTTTTTCCACTCCTGTGGCCACTACTGAGCTTTTCAAATTTGCTGACATATGGAGTATAACACTTTAACTGCATCAAATTTTAGGATTTGAAATAGCTCAACTAGAATTCCATCACTTCCACTAGCTTTGTTCATAGTAATACTTCCTAAAGCCCACTTGATGTCACAATCATAAATAACTGGCTCTAGGTGAGTGAGCACACCATTGTGATTATCTGGGACATTAAGATTTTTCTTGTATAGTTCTTCTGTGTATTCTTGTCACCTCTTAATCTCTTCTGTTTCTGTCATGTCCTTTCTCTTTCTGTCCTTTATGGTGCCCATACTGGCATGAAATATTCCCTGCCTGCAATGTGGGAGACACGGATTCGACCCCTTGGTTGGTAAGATCCCCTGGAGAAGGAAATGGCAACCCACTCCAGTACTCTTGCCTGAAAAATTCCATGGATGGAAGAGCCTGGTAGGCTACAGTCCATGGGGACACAGAGTCGCATAGGACTAAGCTTCTCCATCTTTGGCTGCAAAGAATGTAATCGATCTGATTTTGGTATTGACCATCTGGTGATTGCTATGTGTAGAATCATCTCTTGGGTTGTTGGGATAAGTTATTTTATTTGACAAGCATGTTCTCTTGAAAAAAGTCTGTTAGAATTTGCATGCCTCATTTTGTACTCCAAGTCCAAAGAAAGTGAAAGTGAAGTTGCTCAGTCGCATTTGACTCTTTGTGACCCCATGGACTGTAGCCTACCAGGCTTCTCCGTCCATGGGATTTTCCAGGCAATAGTACTGGAATTGGTTGCCATGTTCTTCTCCAGGGGACCTTCCTGACTCAGGGATTGAACCCAGGTCACCTGCATTGTAGACAGACGCTTTACTGTCTGAGCCACCAGGGAAGTGCAAGTCTGAACTTGCCCATTATTCCATGTATCTCTTGACTTTCTACATTTGCAGTCCAACTCCCTAAGATGAAAAGGACATTTTTGGTTTTTTGGCTGTAAGTTTTGTAGGTCTTCATAGAACCAGTCAACTTCAACTTCTTTGGAATCAGTGTTTGTGGTATAGACTTGGATTAATGTAATGTTGAATGGTTTGCCTTGGAAATCAACTGAGACTGTGCTGTTGTTTTTTGAGAATGTGACCAATTACTGCATTTTGGACTCTTTTGTTGACCATGAGGGCTACTACATTTCTTCTCAGAGATTCTTGCCCACAGTAATAGATATAATGGTCATCTGAATTAAATCCACCCATTCCCATCCACTTTAGTTCCATTTATTTCATTTAATATAACCAGTTAGAATCCTAATTAAACAATAAGAACAATCTAGAGATTAATTCTGAGTGTTTTCAAGGAAACAATTCATATGGTAGGGGCCAAAAAAGTACAAGAATGGTAGGAAATTTGACCTCTTCAGAAGAAATTAACATAACTTCATCAATTATCTATAGTTATAAGATACATAATGCTTATTTAAAATGAAATAATAATTTTAGAAAAAAGCAAATATCATATATAACTCTGATATAGGCAAAGGAATTGAGAAAACTTATTACAGCTAAAGAGGGGAAAGATTTAGGGAATACTAGAAAAGAAAACATCTAAAATGAGATAATAACACTACATGGCATACAGTCCCATTACTTCATGGCAAATAGATGGGGAAACAGTAGAAACAGTGTCAGACTTTATATTTTGGGGCTCCAAAATCACTGCCAATGGTGATTGCAGCCATGAAATTAAAAGACGCTACTCTTTGGAAGGAAAGTTAAGACCAATCTAGACAGCATATTAAAAATGAAGAGACATTACTTTGTCAACAAAGGTCTGTCTAGTCAAGGCTATGGTTTTTCCAGTAGTCATGTATGGATATGAGAGTTGGACTATAAATAAAGCTGAACACTGAAGAATTGATGCTTTTGAACTGTGGTGTTGGAGAAGACTCTTGAGAGTACCTTGGACTGCAAGGGGATCCAACCAGTCCATCCTAAATGAGATCAGTCCTGAGTGTTGATTGGAAGGACTGATGTTGAAGCTGAAACTCCAATACTTTGGCCACCTCATGTGAAGAGTTGACTCATTTGAAAAGACCCTGATGCTGGGAAAGATTGAAGGCAGGAGGAAAAGGGGATGACAGTGGATGAGATGGTTGGATGGCATTACCGACTCAATGGACATGAGTTTGAGTAAACTCTGGAAGTTGGTGATGGACAGGGAGGCACGGCATGCTGCAGTCCATGGGGTTGCAAAGAGTCAGACACGACTGGTCGACTGAACTAAACTGACTGAATAACACTACAAAGTTACAGTAATCAAAATAGTGTGATATTGGCAATGAAAAGAAACATATGGATCGATGCAACAGAATAGATAGCCCAGAAATAAGCCCACAGTCCTGTGGTCAATTAATCTTTGACAAAGGAACAAGAATACACAATGTTAAAATAAAAAAAGTCTCTTCAGCAAATGGTGCTAGGAAAACTGTGTAGATGTATGCAAGCCAATGAAATTAGAGCCCTCCTTCATATCTTACACAAAAATAAACTCAAAATGACCCGGGTCTCCTGCATTGCAGGCAGACGCTTTACCATCTGAGCCACCAGGGAAGCCCCTAAACATAAGACATGACACCATAAAACTCCAGAAGAGATCATAGGCAAAACATTTTCTGACATAAATCATACCAGTGTTTTCTTAGGTAAGTCTCCCAAGGCAATAGAAATAACAACAAAAATAAACAAATGGGACCTAATCAAACTTACAAACTTTCACACAGCACAGGAAACTATAAACAAAATGAGAAGACCACTTTCAGAATGGGAGAAAATATTTACAAATGATATAACTAAGAAGGGCTTAATTTCCAAAATATAAAACAGCTCATACAACTCAACAATGGCAAATAAAAAAATGGGCAGAAGACCTAAACATTTCTTCAAAGAAGACATACAGATGGCCAAGAAGCACATGAAATGTACGCTCAACATCACTAACTATTAGAAAAATTAAAATTAAAATTGCAATGAAATACCACCTCATGGTGGTCAGAATGGCCATCATTAGAAGTCTACAAATAACAAATGCTGGAGAGTGTGTGGAGTAAAGGGAACTCTTCTACACAGTTGGTGGGAATGTAAATTGATACAGTCAGTATGGGGAAAACAGCATGGAGGTTCCTCAAAAACCTAAAAACAGAATTACTCTATGATTAAGCCATCCCACTCCTGGGTATGTATCTGAACAAAACTATAATTCAAAAAGATACATGCATCCTTGTGTTTATAGCAGCACTAGTCACAATAGCCAAGATATGGAAACCAGCTAAATGTCCATAAACAGATAAATGAATTAAGAAGATTTGGTGTATATGTGCAAATGAAATATTTGTTATTGTTGTTTAGTAGCTAAGCCGTGTCCAACTCTTTTGTGACCCCATAGACTGTAGCTTGGTAGGCTCCTCTGTCCATGGAATTTCCCAGGCAAGAATATTGAAATGGGTTGCCATTTCTATCTCTAGGGGATCTTCATGGACCAGGAATTGAACCCCATCTCCTGAATTGACAGGTGAAATCTTTACCACTGAGCCCACAGGGAACTCAGTCATAAAAAAGAATGAAATAATGCCATTTGCAGCAACGTGGCTGGAAATAGAGGTTATCATACTAAGTGAAGTAAGTCAGAAAGAGAAAGACAAATATCATATGATACCAATTATATGTTGGAAATCAGTATAAAAATTACACACTATAGGAAAATGAAAGATAATATATTATCTATAGGCTAAAATCTGGAACACCTTAATTGGTGTTCAAAATAAATTATATAGCCTTAATATATTTATTTGAATTGAAGAAAGATCAAATGTAAATATTCAGCTAAAAGCCTGGAATACAGACAACAATATCTCTTAATAAGTAGAAAGAAGTAACAAAGATAAAAGCAGAAGTTGATCATATTCAGTGTTGATTTGAGTATGAAGAAATAGGACTTTATACTTTTAAGGCTTCAGGTTGTTGAAGGCTTTTGCGAGGTCAACTTAGAAAAAATCTATTAACATTTCCAATTTATATACTTATATTTTTTGGGAAACCATCATATATTTTTAGTCACCCTTGTCCTCACATATATAATAGAAGTCTTTTCCTTCCAATATTATTTTTAACAGCAAAATTTGGAAAAGATATTAATACCTGTTAACAGCAGCTTGGTTAAATAAATTATGTTATCTTCATGTGTAAGCTATTTTGTAACAGTCAAAAGAATGAGTGGTCTGACAGAAATGCCAGAAATTTATTATTAAATGTAAAAATATACAGCAAATGGTATTTGCAATACAGTGCCATTTTATATGTTTTAAATTATATATATAAATGTTGTTTTTAAAAGTATCTTCATACCAAAATTTAGAAGAGTATGTACCAGACAATAAATACATGTTACCTATGAGATAGAGAATCGGTGAATGTACAGGCATACCTCAGAAATATTGCAGAACTAGCTCCAGACCACTGCAATACAGCAATTATTGCAATAAAGCAAGTCTCATGAATTTTGGGGTCTCCGAGTGCATATATGGAGAAGGAAATGGCAACCCACTCCAGTGTTCTTGCCTGGAGAATCCCTGGGACAGGGGAGCCTGGTGGGCTGCCATCTATGGGGTAGCACAGAGTCGGACACAACTGAAGCGACTTACCAGTTCATATAACGGAGAAGGCAATGGCACCCCACTCGAGGACTCTTGCCTGGAAAATCCCATGGACAGAGGAGCCTGGTAGGCTCCAGTCCATGGGGTCGCTGAGAGTCGGGCACGACTGAACGACTTCACTTTCACTTTTCACTTTCATGCGTTGGAGAAGGGAATGGCAACCCACTCCCAACCCATTCTTGCCTGGAGAATCCCAGGGACAGAGGAGCCTAGTGGGCTGCCGTCCATGGGGTCGCACAGAATTGGACACGACTGAAGCGACTTAGCAGCAGCAGCAGCAGTGCATATAAATGTTGTTATGCTTACACTATGCTACAGTCTATTAAGTGTGTCATAGCACTATGTCTATTAAAAAAAAAGTACATATCCTAATTTAAAAATTAATGCTGTTGGAAATGTGATGTTGATAGCTCTGCTTAATGCAGGATTGCCATAAACCTTCAATTCATTGGGAAAAAAAAACAACCAGTATCTGAAGCACAATAAAGCAAAGCACAATGCAATGAGGTATGTCTATATTGAAGCACATGAATCTTTTAAACTATAAATTATACTTTTATAATTTACAAAAATCATCAGCATTAGTTCTCCTTGATATGTCAAAAAGCCTGGGCTCCTGTCCCAACTCTATTTCTGAACATGTGACTTTTAGCAAACCATAAACTCTGAATTTTGAATTTCTCATTTGTTAAATAGAGATAATGCAGGCTGTCATATCTACATAGCAAGCCATTGGGAAAGATAAATGGAAAGTGACCACTGTACAAATGCCAGGAGAACAGGAAAGTGAACTAAAAACAAACATGGAATGCCTTCCAAAGACATAAAAAATGTCTTTTATAATCTACTCTCTGCAGATGGAGACATTGATTCTTTTGACAATTGAAAGCATCATAAAGAAATGTCCCAATTTTTGGAAGAGTTTCAGAAGGACAGATGTTAACTCTTCTCTAAATGTTTGATAGAATGTGTCTGTAAAGCCATCTGGTCCTTTACTTTCATTTGTTGGAAGTTTTTAAATCAAACTTTCAAATTCAGTACTTGTGATTGGTCTGTTCATATTTTCTATTTCTTCCTGGTTCAGTCTTGGAAGGTTGTATCTTTCTAAGAATTTATCTATTCCTTCTAGGTTGTCCATTTTACTGGCAAATAGTTGCTTCTTGTAGTTTCTTATGCCCTTTGTATGAATACTTCTGTGGTATCCATAGCAACTTCTCATTTTTCGTTTCTGAATTTATTGATTTGAGCCCTCTCACTTTTTTTGTGATGAGTTTGGCTACCTAAGGAGGCAAAAGACCTATACTCCAAAAGCTATAAGATACAAATGAAATAAATCAAAGAGGACACAAACAGATGAAAAGATACATCATGTTCTTATATTAGAAGAATCAACACTGTCAAAATGCCTATATTCCCCAAGGCAATCTACAGATTCAATGTAATTCCTATTAAATTACCAATAGCATTTTTCACAGAACTAGAAAAAAAAATTACAATTTTTGTGGAAACACAAAAGACCTGAATATCCAAATTAATCTTAAGAAAGAAAAACTGAATGGGAGGAATCAGGATCCCTGACTTCAGGTTACACTACAAAACTGGTCATCAAAACAGTATGGTAATGGCACAAAAACAGAAATACAGGTCAGTGGAGCAGAAAAGGAAGTCCAGAGATAAACCCACACACCTGTGTTAAGCTAATCTACAACAAAGGAGACAGGAATATATAATGGAGAAAAGACAGTCTCTTTAATAAGTGGTGTTGGGAAAATTGAACAGCTACCTGTAAAAGAAAATGAGGTTAGAAAACTCCCTAATGCTATTCACAAAAATAAATCAAAATGGACTAAAGACCTAAATGTAAGGCCAGATACTATAGCTCTTAGAGGAAAACATAAGCAAAACACTCTCTGACACAAATCAAGCAATATATCTTTTGATACGCCTCCTGCTGCTGCTGCTGCTGCCAAGTCGCTTCAGTCGTGTCCGACTCTGTGCCACCCCATAGACGGCAGCCCACCAGGCTCCCCCGTCCCTGGGATTCTCCACGCCAGAACACTGGAGTGGGTTGCCATTTCCTTCTCCAGTGCATGAAAGTGAAAAGTGAAAGTGAAGTCACTCAGTCGTGTCTGACTCTCAGTGACCCCATGGACTGCAGCCTTCCAGGCTCCTCCATCCATGGGATTTTCCAGGCAAGAGTCCTGGAGTGGGGTGCCATTGCCTTCTCCTAGTGTAATGAAAACAAAAGCAAAAATAAATGAATGTGATCTAATAAAGGCTTTTGCACAGCAAAGAAAACCATAAAGAAAATGACAATCCACAGATAAAATGTTTGTAAATGATGTAACTGGCAAGGGATTAATTTCCAAAATCTACAAACAGCTCATGCAGCTCAATTAAAAAAAATTTTTAAATGGGCAGAAAATCTAAATAGACATTCCTCCAAAACAGACATACAGATGACAAAAGAGTACATGAAAAGATACTCAACATCATTAATTATCAGAAAATTGCAAATCAAAATTACAATGAGGTATCACCTCACATTGGTCAGAAATAGCCATCACCAAAAATATCAACAAACAACAAATTGCTAGAGAGGGTATGGAGAGGAGGGGACCCTCCTACACTGTTGGTGGGAATGTAAATTGGTACAACATTATGGAGAACAATATGGAGGTTCCTTAAAACTAAATATAAAATTAGCATATGACCCAGCAATCCCTCTCCTAGACATATATCTTGAAAAAAAAATCCCAATTCAAGAAGATACATGCCACCCATTATTCATCAGAATGCTGTTTATGACAGCAAAGACATGGAAGCACTCTAAATGTCCATCAATGGGGAATTGGATAAATAAGATGTGGTACAATAGAATATTAGTCACAAAAAAGTGAAATAATGCCATTTGCACCAATGTGGGTGGATCTAGAGAATATTATACTAAGTGAAGCAAGTCAGAGAAAGACAGATATCATACAATATTGATTATATGTGGAATCTAATAAAATCAATACAAATGAACTTATTTGAAGAACATAAAAGGACTCACAGATCTTGAAATCAAACTTATGGTTACCAAAGGGGAAACATAGGTGGAGTGATAAATTAAGAAACTGGGAGGAACATACTCAGATTACTATATATAAAATAGACAACTAATGAGGACCTACTGTATAGCACAGGGAACTCTACTCAATATTCTGTAATAACCTATATGAGAAAAGAGTCTGAAAAAAATGGATATATATATATTTGATTCACTTTGTTGTTCATCTGAAATTAGCACAATATTGTAAATCACTTATACACTAATAAAAAAATTTTTTTTAAAAAGAGATGTCCTAGAGAAAAAGCCCGAAGAAGTTGTCAACCTTAAGAAGCAGGCTGAAGGAGGAGAGGGCCAGGATGCTGTCTTAAGGAGGCCCAGGGGAAGGTGACTGCATGATTTAACTCTGCAGAAATCAACAAATCAACCCTTATTTTAAGAGCCAGTACCTGAGTATTGTTTTAAGTCACAGAACTGTTATAAAGCTACCTCTGCAAGAGTTTGTTTTCACTCTTAAAGAATTTTGGTCTTAATAGGTCATTGGCCTATTTGATATTTGTTAGTAAGAAGAAATTCATTTCAGTACAGTAATTGGACTCCAGAAAACAATGGAGAAGTGAGTTGTATGAAGATTACTTAATTTGGGTATAATTCTTTTCTGAAATTTATACCATAAAGAAATTTCCACAAGCGTCTTGCTAGCCCACAGCAATAAATACATATAGAAGATGAATGTCCTGAGAAAGAGGAAGTAATTTTAAAGCTGTATATTTTGATTAATACTTTTATTTTAAAATGACCTTGTTACATTTGGCTTCAGGACTTTGAACTTTCAGAGTACAAAGAGAGACAATAATATTTAATACGTTACAAGCCTACAAGGCAAAAACTATGATTATTCTCCATTTACTGTATCACCTCCAAGCCAGTGGTGCTAAAGATACATTAAATTATTAGAAAACTTGGGCTTAAAGGGAAGTCTTATGAGATGGAGATCATCCTGTAAGCATCACAGAGCATTTACAAGACCTCTGGTGGTTAGTGCAAGCATCTGAATAAGGAAAAGTTTCATTGGCGATAAGATTTACTCCAGTTCTTAAGGCATGCTTTTAGATCTCCAGGTGACGGGGGTATGACCGTGCTTTTATTGTGCCCCTGTTGAACCTCCTGTGTCTAGTACTGTTTGGCACATGACTGGCTCTCAATAAACATTTGCTAATCATGGAAAAAGCAAGAGAGTTCCAGAAAAACATCTGTTTCTGCTTAATTGACTGTGCCAAAGCCTTTGACTGTGTGGATCACAATAAACTGTGGAAAATTCTGAAAGAGATAGGACACCAGACCACCTGACCTGCCTCTTGAGAAACCTATATGCAGGTCAGGAAGCAACAGTTAGAACTGGACATGAAACAACAGACTGGTTCCAAATAGGGAAAGGAGTACATCAAGGCTGTATATTGTCACTGTGTTTATTTAACTTATATGCAGAGTACATCATGAGAAACGCTGGGCTGGAAGAAGCACAAGCTGGAATCAAGATTGCCAGGAGAAATATCAATAACCTCAGATATGCAGATGACCACCACCCTTATGGCAGAGAGTGAAGAGGAACTAAAATCCTCTTGATGAAAGTGAAAATGGAGAGTGAAAAAGTTGGCTTAAAACTCAATATTCAGAAAACTAAGATCATGGTATCTGGTCCCATCACTTCATGGGAAATACATAGGGAAACAGTGGAAAGTGTCAGACTTTATTTTTCTGGGTTCCAAAATCACTGCAGATGGTGATTGCAGCCATGAAATTAAAAGGCACTTACTCCTTGGAAGGAAAGTTATGACCAACCTAGATAGCATATTGAAAAGCAGAGACATTACTTTGCCAACAAAGGTCTGTCTAGTCAAGGCTATGGTTTTTCCAGTAGTCATTCCCATTATTTATCAAGTCCTAAAATTTTTCCAGTAGGCATGTACGGATGTGACAGTTGGACTGTGAAGAAACCTGAGCACCAAAGAATTGATGCTTTTGAACTGTGGTTTTGGAGAAGACTCTTGAGAGTCACTTGGACTGCAAGGAGATCCAACCAGTCCATTCTGAAGGAGATCAGCCCTGGGATTTCTTTGGAAGGAATGATGCTAAAGCTGAAACTCAAGTACTTTGGCCACCTCATGCGAAGAGTTGACTCATTGGAAAAGACTCTGATGCT
>NW_011494826.1:399295-439165 GCF_000754665.1 Bison bison bison | reverse complement strand
CATGCGAAGAGTTGACTCATTGGAAAAGACTCTGATGCTGGGAGGGATTGGGGGCAGGAGAAGGGGATGACAGAGGATGAGATGGCTGGATGGCATCACTGACTCGATGGATGTGAGTTTTAGTCAACTCTGGGAGTTGGTGATGGACAGGGAGGCCTGGCGTGCTGCGATTCATGGGGTCTCAAAGAGTCAGACACGACTGAGCGACTGAACTGTACTGAACTGAACCGAAAAGCAGTTTATCAGTATTTGCTTGTAGTTGAACAAAATTTTCAAACTCCAACCTCATGCCTTGTCTATTTGTCTTCAATTTTCCACTATCTCCCCATTTGTCTTGATTCACTGAGTCATCTACACACATTTGACTTATCCTTTTCTTGTGTTTATTCAATCGTTCATCTTTTGAGCATCTGCTATCAGCCAGGCTTCTTTCTATGTTCTAGAGAATGTGTATCCATGCCCTCTACTTTCAAAAAACTTATGATCTAGCCCCCAACACACCACCCACCTTAAATCCTCATTAATAATAATCTCAGAGCTGTATTTTCTCTTTCTGATATGTCTGCATCTGACCCGTTATTCACCCAAAGCATATTTATCTTTCTCTTCAAGTGATTATGTGTATGTGTGTATACTTTACATTCCGTGCTCTAGATATTTATTAATCTAGATATTTATACCCATCCATTATGCATTACTAACAGACCATGATTTTGTTCTAAGGAGTTAGCTTCATATAATTCCTAGCTTTCATTGTAGCTGAAATAGTCATGTAATAGTTTCTGGATAAGGATATATAAGCAGAAGTTGCAGGGTGGAAGTTCCACAAAAGCTCTTTAAAAAGAAGCCTGAGATTGATGAACCTAGAGCCTATTATACAGAGTGAAGTAAGTTAGAAAGAGGAAAACAAATATTGCATACTAATATATATATATGAAATCTATGAAATTATTTTCAGGTCAGGAATGGAGACACAGACATAGAGAACAGACTTATGGACATGGGGAGGGTGAGGAAAGAGAGGGTGAGATGTATGCAGAAAGTAATATGGAAAGTAATACATTACCATATGTAAAATAAATAGCAAATGGGAATTTGCTGTATGACTCAAGAAATTCAAACCAGGGCTCTGTAAAAACCTTGAGAAGCTAGATGGAAGGGAAGAGGGAGGGGAGTTCAAGAGAGAGGGGACATATGTATATCTATGGCTGATTTCAGAAATCAGATTGATTATATTCTTTGCAGCCAAAGATGGAGAAGCTCTATACAGTCAGCAAAAACAAGACCAGAAGCTGACTGTGGCTCAGACCATGAACTCCTTATTGCCTAATTCAGACTTAAATTGAAGAAAGTAGGGAAAACCACTAGACCATTCAGATATGACCTAAATCACATCCTTTATGATTATACAGTGGAAGTGAGAAATAGATTTAAGGGCCTAGATCTGATAGATAGAGTGCCAGATGAATTATGGAATGAGGTTCATGACAATGTACAGGAGACAGGGATCAAGACCATCCCCATGGAAAAGAAATGCAAAAAAGCAAAATGGCTGTCTGGGGAGGCCTTACAAATAGCTGTGAAAAGAAGAGAAGCGAAAAGCAAAGGAGAAAAGGAAAGATATAGCCATTTGAATGCAGAGTTCCAAAGAATAGCAAGAAGAGATAAGAAAGCTTTCCTCAGCAAACAATGCAAAGAAATAGAGGAAAACAACAGAATGGGAAAGACGAGGGATCTCTTCAAGAAAATCAGAGATACCAAAGGAACATTTCATGCAAAGATGAGCTCATAAAAGGACAGAAATGGTATGGACCTAACAGAAGCAGAAGATATTAAGAAGAGATGGCAAGAATACACAGAAGAACTGTGCAAAAAAGATCTTCATGACCCAGATAATCACGATGGTGTGATCACTGACCTAGAGCCAGACATCCTGGAATGTGAAGTCAAGTGGGCCTTAGAAAGCATCACTATGAGCAAAGCTAGTGGAGGTGATAGAATTCCAGTTGAGCTATTCCAAATCCTGAAAGATGATGCTGTGAAAGTGCTGCACTCAATATGCCAGCAAATTTGGAAAACTCAGCAGTGGCCACAGGATGGGAAAAGGTCAGTTTTCATTCCAATCCCAAAGAAAGGCAATGCCAAAGAATGCTCAAACTACCGCACATTTGCACTCATCTCACACGCTAGTAAAGATATGCTCAAAATTCTCCAAGCCAGGCTTCAGCAATACGTGAACCGTGAACTTCCTGATGTTCAAGCTGGTTTTAGAAAAGGCAGAGGAACCAGAGATCAAATTGCCAACATCCACTGGATCATGGAAAAAGCAAAAGAGTTCCAGAAAAACATCTATTTCTGCTTTATTGACTATGCCAAAGCCTTTGACTGTGTGGAACACAATAAACTGTGGAAAATTCTGAAAGAGATGGGAATACCAGACCACCTGATCTGCCTCTTGAGAAATTTGTATGCAGGTCAGGAAGCAACAGTTAGAACTGGACATGGAACAACAGACTGGTTCCAAATGGAAAAGAGTACGTCAAGGCTGTATATTGTCACTGTGTTTATTTAACTTATATGCAGAGTACATCATGAGAAACGCTGGACTGGAAGAAACACAAGCTGGAATCAAGATTGCTGGGAGAAATATCAATAACCTCATATATACAGATGACACCACCCTTATGGCAGAAAGTGAAGAGGAACTCAAAAGCCTTTTGATGAAAGTGAAAGTGGAGGGTGAAAAAGTTGGCTTAAAGCTCAACATTCCGAAAATGAAGATCATGGCATCCGGTCCCACCACTTCATGGGAAATAGATGGGAAAACAGTGGAAACAGTGTCAGACTTTATTTTTCTGGGCTCCAAAATCACTACAGATGGTGATTGCAGCCATGAAATTAAAAGACGCTCACTCCTTGGAAGAAAAGTTATGACCAACCTAGATAGCATATTCAAAAGCAGAGACATTACTTTCCCAACCAAGGTTTGTCTAGTCAAGGCTATGGTTTATCCTGTGGTCATGTATAGATGTGAGAGTTGGACTGTGAAGAAGCGTGAGTGCTGAAGAATTGATGCTTTTGAACTATGGTGTTTGAGAAGACTCTTGAGAGTCCCTTGGACTGCAAGGAAATCCAACCTGTCCATTCTGAAGGAGATCAGCCCTGGTATTTCTTTGGAAGGAGTGATGCTAAAGCTGAAACTCCAGTACTTTGGCCACCTCATGTGAAGAGTGGACTTATTGGAAAAGACTCTGATGCTGGGAGGGATTGGGGGCAGGAGGAGAAGGGGACGGCAGAGGATGAGATGGCTGGATGGCATCACTGACTCAGTGAACTCTGGGAGTTGGTGATGGACAGGGAGGCCTGGTGTGCTGCAATTCATGGGGTCACAAAGAGTCAGACGCGACTGAGTGACTGATCTGATGGCTGATTTATATTTATGTTTGGCAGAAACCAACAGAACTCCATAAAGCAATTATCATTCAATTAAAAATAAACTTAAAAAACATACAAAAATTTTAAGATAATTAATTTAAAGAAAAAAAAAGGAGAAGCCTCTGCGGAAATACAGATTTTACCCCTGCCTCTTACCCCATCTTACAATCTGGAATATGGACTTAATGTTATAGGTATTTCATGACAAAACCACAAGACAAGAAGGCTATGGAATAATGACATACGCCAGGGATGGCTAAGCAGAAATACAGAGCAAGCTTCAATCTCTGATTGCACTGATGCTATACCAATCCCAGGTTGCCAGTCTCCAGATTTCTCATACATGTATGTTTATTATAAACAATTGTGATGCATGTGCCTTCCTTCCCAACCACACCTGTTTCACTTCTGCTGTAGACTCTTCTACTGTCAAGCTCATCTACTTATTGCCACCAAAATGGACCATTAACTCTGTGCCTTTGATTCTTTTGTTCCCTCCTACTGGATATAAGCTCTCTTCCATTCCTTTCTAGATATCTAACTCCTACCCTCTTGTGTAAGGTTAAGACTACAAAGTAGAAAGAATATGAGCTTTTTCACCAGGCTGGCCTAGGTTTAAATCACAGGTCCCTTGTTAACCAACATGATGATCCTAGATGTTAACCTCAGTGTCTCTCTGTCTCTTCCTCTATAAGATGGAGATGAAAGTATCTATTTCATAGGGTGGTTTTGAATGAGGGTTAAAAACTATAGCCTGTGAGCCAAATCCAGTCCATGGCCTATTTTTGTAAGTAAAGTTTTAATGGAACACTGAGCTATCCATTGCTTACGTATTTATAACTGCCATCATGCCAAAACAGTAGGATTGAATACTTGTGGTAGAGACTCTGGCCTACAGAATCAAAAAGATTTACACTCCAGCCTTCAATGTTGAATTCCAAGAAATAAATAAATGTTGAGAGCCCAGGATAGCACTGTTATGGAGTAGTCTACTCAGTAAAGGTAATGATGAGGCCTTGGATGGAGGGAACATGTGTCAAGGGAAGTGTTGTCCAGAAGACTGATGGACTAGGTCTTCCAGGAAGTCATTACAGATAGAGTCAAACTCTCAGCTTCCATATCCAGAAACAATTTGGCTAGTGTCTAAAAATAGGATCCTGTCTCAAAGCAGATAAAAAACAAATAAAGCTCACAAAAGACTAATGGGTAAAACGGTATGAACTTGTTACAGGAAACCCTTGACATTGCTAGAAAGAAAAGTTCTTTCAACTAATTGGAAGTAACTCTAGTTTAGCTATAGTAAAATGTCACTGTTTGTATTAAGAAATGAATTTGGATTTCTGAAGCTGACAGAAAAAAAAAGATATTCAGCCAGTGAGTAAGCACCTACTAAGCACCTATGCATATCTCAATGAGGCTTTTGTTCCCCTGCTTATCTAAATCTTGGGATGTAAAGGTGGCACCAGTGGTAAAAAACCAATTGCCAATGCAGGAGATGTAAGAGACATGGGTTCAATCCCTGGATTGGGAAGATCCTCTGGAGAAGGAAATGGCAACCCATTCCAGTATTCTTGCCTGGAGAATCTCATGGACAAAGAAGTCTCGCTAGCTACAGTCCACAGAGTCACACAGAGTTAGACACAACTGAAGCAAAGCTAGCAGGCAAGCAGTGTGATAGAGACTTTATTTCTAAGTGTAAAAATATCACCTGCTTCCCTAGAATTAAAAAAAAAAACTCCAGCTGATCATGTTTTGACAGAAGTAAATAGGAAATGAAGGAAAATTAAAGTAAAAGTGATATTTCTTAGCCAAAATAAGAAAGTTTTCAGTGACCAGAAGAGTAGAACTTACTAATATATAGACTCATTATACTTATTCCAATGGGGAAAACTATAAAGTATACATAGGGAAAAGTATTATATTTTGTAACAAATAGCATATGCTATAATGGTATTTGCAAATTTGAGAACTCACAAAAGAAGGGAAGGAAGAGGGGGAGAGGGAGGGAGTCAATGAGGTGAGCAAAAAGAAAGTGGTATGAAAAGGAGAGAGAGGGAGAAAAGAAGGGGAGAAGAAAGGAAGGAAGGAGAGAAGGAAGAAAGGAGAGGGATAGAGAACAAGAAAGGAGGAGGGAGGGAGGAAAGGACTCCTAACAAATTTCTGGAGAGCACATTCTGTTCTCCCAAAATTGTTTCCTTAAACTGTAATCTTAACATAAGCTTCACCAAAAAGAATATCTTATGGTCAAACACATTTTGGAAATGCTTAATATTCATTCTCTCATGGAGAATAATCATGAACATCAGCATATCTAATGCTCTGAAAGGCCTGTAGGAAAAGTCAAACTTGCACATTTGACTTGACCTAGCATCGCTTCAAACTCAATTCATGTTGACTGAACACACACACACACACATGCACACACACACACACACCATAAAAGCTACAAGTTTGTTCAGTGTCTCACTGATGACTATAGCCCAGAAAACAGCTTCTCAGAAGTCTCAGAGAAACTGTTCCAAAGAAGTGTGGTCAGAGAGGTTAGTATATATAAATGAATTTGGTGGAGGGGGATTTGCACAGTCAGCCACACACTCAGTAGAAGGCAGCTGCTATTTATGGAGAGCAGATGTCTCCACTGATGATTTTAGTGCTTTTCTAGGTATGAGAAGATGCAAGAAACTCGTTTCATAGAATTTTCTCCTGACAATATCTATCAGAAGGCCTGTTTTAGCACTTTTCCTTCGAACAGAGTGGCTCATTCCTGATCTCCAATTTGAATTCTTCATAAGGTGTGTTGGAGGTGTGAAATGAAAATATCTCTTGCCATGTTAATCAACAAGAAATGTCACAGCTACCAGTGATTTCTGGCCTCCAAATGTGAATGAGGGCTCCCAAAACTGCAATCCAGTGTATGCTGCCACTCCCATGGTGATTGCTGAAGAGCTAGGGGAATGCACGAAGCAAGGTGAACAAGGAAACAGGATGGGCCCAGATAGCTGTTGAGTAACTCCAGAAGTTGGTGATGGACAGGGAAGCCCGGGGTCCTGCAGCCCACGGGGTTGCAAAGAGTCGACATGACTGAGTGACTGAACTGAACTGAGCCGAGGTGTGTGAACTGAGAAACTCCAGGTATTTAAGTTGGATTTAGAAAGGCAGAGGAACCAGAGATCAAAATGCCAACATCCACTGCATCATCGAAAAAGCAAGAGAATTCCAGAAAAGCATCTACTTCTGCTTCATTGACTATATTAAAGCCTTTGACTGTGTGGATCACAACAAACTGTGGAAAATTCTTCAAGAGATGGGTATACCAGACCACCTTACCTGCCTCCTGAGATTTCTGTATGCAGGTCAAGAAGCAACAGTTAGAACCAGACATGGAACAACACACTGGTTCAAAATCAGGAAAGGAGTAAGTCGAGGCTGCATACTGTCATCCTGCTTATTTAACTTATATGCAGAGTACATCACAAGAAATGCTGGGCTGGATGAGGCAAAAGCTGGAATCAAGATTGCCAGGAGAAATATCAATAACCACAGATACACAGATGACACCATCCTTATGGAAGAAAGCAAAAAGGAACTAGAGAGCCTCTTGATGAAAGTGAAAGAGGAGAGTGAAAAAGTTGGCTTAAAACTCAACATTAAAAAACTAAGATCATGGCATCCAGTCCCATCACTTCATGGCAAATAGATGGGGAAACAAAGGAAACAGGGACAGACTTTATTTTCTTGGGCTCCAAAATCACTGCAGATGGTGACTGCAGCCATGAAATTAAAAGATATTTGCTCCTTGGAAGAAAAGCTATGACAAAACTAGACAGCATTTTAAAAAGCAGAGACATTACTTTGACGACAAATATCCATCTAGTCAAAGCTATGGTTTTTCCCGTAGGCATGTATGGATGTAAGAGTTAGACAATAAAAAAGGCTGAGCAGCAAATAATTGATGCTTTTGAACTGTGGTTTTAGAGAAGACTCTTGAGAGTCCCTTGGTCTGCAAGGAGATCCAACCAGTCAATCCTAAACAAAATCAACCCTGAATATTCATTGGAAGGACTGATGCTGAAGCTGAAACTCCAATACTTGGGCCACCTGATGCAAAGAACTGACTCATTTAAAAAGACCCTGATGCTGGGAAAGATTGCAAGCAGGAGGAGAAGGGGATGACAGAACATGAGATGGTTGGATGGTATCACCAACGATGGACATGAATATGAGCAAGATCTGGGAGTTTGTGATGGACAGGGAACCCTGGCGTGCTGCAGTCCACAGGGTCACAAAGAGTCAGACACAACTGAGCAACTTAACTGAACTGATGTGAAAGGAATGAATTCAGTGAGCCCAGAGGCTTGCATGTTCTCATACATAGAATGCTAAATTCTTTAACTTGATACCTGATCTTTGATGTTCAGACTGCCCCTCCCTTTGTTGCAATCTTGTATATAGTCTGACTTCTCCCTGCCTCTTTGGAGCAGTTTTCTCAGAGCTATTGAAATTCTGTCTCCTGGCTTCAAGTCCTAAACATTCCCACCAAATAAAATAATTCTCTACTTTCAGGTTGTGACTAAATTTTTTTGTCGACAGAGGTCAGTGACTGCTGAGACTAATGAACTAATCCTTGTAGAGCTTCATGAGAAGCAAGAATCTTTGGTTGGCATTCACCACAATGACCTTTAAAGCCTACTAATATCCAAACCAAAAAACATTTAAGTGTTTTTAAGTAAAGCATACCAGTGACATATTCTTAAACAAAATGCATCCAGAATTTCATGTGCTTTTAAAAATTGTGTTCTTGTCCACAAATGATCAGGTTTGAATTCTATGAACATCCAATAGAGGCTTGAAGTTTGTCATTATTAAGCAATATACTAACAACTCTTGCCCTGGTTTCAACTAACTAAAGTTATAAAACTATGACTTTTTTTGTCTCTCCATTTCTTCTCATTTTTCATAAAGTGACAAGGGCAGATGAAACAAGAGAGTTAAATCTCACTCAAACATCTCTAGGCTAAAACAGCACTATTTCATAAGATGAACTGTTAGTAGTATCTGGTGGTTAGTAGTATCTGGTGGTTAGTAGTATCTGGTGGCTTATATACTCATAACTGGCATGTGAAGATATATTTCTCAAAAGTCAAACATGCCAAGGGAGAAGCTCTATACAAGGTAAAAAAGGAACTCAAAAATGTTGTCAATACTTCCTGGGTATCAGGACAGTCTCCAGTGAAAAGGCATACCTTGAGTCAGTATTGAAAAATAAGTCACCGATTCCCAGAAGAATAGGGAGATGGAGAGGAGGGCCTAGAGGCAGAATGAATAAAGGCAAGAGTCACACGCTTTTGAGGAAATGCTCCATCAGTACACAGTACAGTTCATACGAATTGTTTAAATTGAAACTATTATGTTAACCTTTGATGTTGTAACATTTGATAGGTCTATATATAATTAAAACCTAGCTTAGGCATTGTGATTTGTATTTGTAAAAAAATATTTTTTAAAGTCTTGGACATGGAAAGACTCTCCCTGTACAGGCAAATGCCACAGCTTTGGAGATAGAGGCTTGGCACTAGAATGCCCCTGGCTAAGGAATAAAAAAAGGTGAATATGTTAACCATGTTGGTGTGCATTGTGTCAGATAGCTTCATCTAAGAGAGTCCCTTGGACTGCAAGGAGATCCAACCAGTCCATCCTAAAGGAGACCAGTCCTGGGTGTTCACTGGAAGGACTGATGCTGAGGCTGAAACTCCAATACTTTGGCCACCTCATGTGAAGAGTTGACTCATTGGAAAATATCCTGATGCTGGGAAGGATTGGGGGCAGGAGGAGAGGGGGACAACAGAGGATGAGATGGCTGGATGGCATCACTGACTCGATGCATATGAGTTTGGGTGAACTCTGGGAGTTGGTGATGGACAGGGAGGCCTGGCGTGCTGCGATTCATGGGGTCGCAAAGAGTCAGACATGACTGAGCAACTGAACTGAACTGAAGAGGTCAAAGGGAGACTCAGACCAGCAATCATGGTCCTGGCAGTAGAAAGCAAAAATTTGCAAACTACCACTTTGGGCTTAAGTGCAAAATAACCTTTATTAAAGCATAGATACCCTCTCAGAAGGAGAGCAGGCTATTTTTGGGAAGTGAAACCAGCCCTCGCATACAGGCTTAGGGTGTTTATTAGCAGTTGTTCTACAAGGAGACAGGCGTGATCATGGGTGAGTGCCAGGAGATTGCTATTTAATTGACTGTCCCGAGTTCTATAACAAGTTTGTTATTGAGTATGCCCTTACCATTGATTTGTTCAGGAGAGCCCAACCAAGGGAGGGCAAAGCCACATATAGATTTTATTATAATGTTTGTATAATGAGTTTGGGTTTACTAGAATTTGTACACTTTTCTAGTGTGGGTATGCACAGCCCAGAGAAATTCTCTCCTGTTACTGCTCCCTCTTTACCAGGATAAGTTGCCAACCATCTGGCCACTTTCACTGATTCTGGGTGAGGTCAGGAGAGTGTCTTCAGATGGTTGGGGCCTAATCAGACTATTTCCCTCTTGTCTTTAACTGCCATCACCTCTTTGCTGCTACTTGCAAGGAAGGGTTCCCAGATGGTTGGGGCTTGGCTTGGTTACTCCTCTCTTGTCTTTTTGCCTCTGTCACCTCCTTGCTACTAATGTCTAACTACCTACCTAACAAATGGAGATTTGGAATGGAGGTCAAAGTCCACTTTGTCTGCAAGTAGAACTAGATACTCTTAATTTAATATTTATACTGCTTGGCGATTTGTGAGGAAACCCTAGTTATACTGGGCAGATGGTAAGGCTTGGAAAATGTAAACTCTATGTTCCCCACATGAGATGATCAATCTGGAGCTTTAGGAAAACATTTATGCTGAGAACCAGAGGACATTTAGGACAGAAGCAGTCTAACACAGGTGGCCATGGGTCTGTGTACCCAGAAGAGATGGAGGCCACTTCAGGACAATTATGAGAGGATCTAACAGAGTAGTGACTTAGGGTTTAGAAGCCTGGGAGAGGGTCAGTTCCAGGATGAAACATGAATGTGAATTCATCTGAAATGGGGAATATATGTTTGTAAGGTGGGTTCCTGAACCCAATTTCAACATGTTGGATCAGGCAACAAGTAATTCTCAGACACCCCCTGGATGCCCTACAATTCAACTCAGTTACGACACTATCTACCCAGAGGCAGCAACAGATCCCACAAGTAAAGGGCTCAGTCCTACAAGACTGTCCCCCCTCCCCATTTCAGATGCCAGTCACAAGTCCTCGTGTCACCTGTGCTTCTGACCAATGCTCCTCCAACTCAAGATGCCAATCACAAATCCAGGTTGTTACCTGTACTTCTAACCAACTAGCTATAAATCAGAGGTTCCCAAGTTTCCTCCTTGGCTTTAATTAATTTGCTAGAGTGGGGCTTGCAGAACTCAGAGAAACATCTTCCATACTAGATCACCAGTGTGTTATAGAAGGATATAACTCAGAAACATCCAGATGGAAGAGATGCACAGGACTAGGTGTGGGGAAATGACTCATTGAGAATGCCACTCTCTCAGCACTCAATGGGCCCTTTCCTCACACCTTGTCCTGTGCACCTGGAAGCTCTCTAAACCATCTCCAATTGGGGGTCTTATGGGGTCTTCATAATATAAGCATAATTGTTTGAATCATTGACCATTGGAAACTGATTCAACTTCCAGCCTTTCTTACCTCGCTGGACATTGAGGGAGTAGGACTAAAAGTTCTGACCCTCCAATCACTTTGTTGAGTCATTGGAAACCAGCCCCATCTATAAGTGTCCTCAAAAGTCCTTGTTAATATGATAAAAGACACTTTTATGGCTTTCATCGCATAGGCAATTCCAAAGGTGTTGAGAACTCTGTGCTGGAAATGGGAGGGAGACCAAATATAATTTTTTATTTGTATTACAAATCACAATGACACAATGCCTAAGCTAGGTTTTAATTATGTATAGACCTATCAACTGTTACAACATCGAAGGTTAACATAATAGTTTCAATTTAAACAATTCGTATGAACTGTACTGTGTACTGATGGAGCATTTCCTCAAAAGCGTGTGACTCTTGCCTTTATTCATTCTGCCTCTAGGCCCTCCTCTCCATCTCCCTATTCTTCTGGGAATCGGTGACTTATTTTTCAATACTGACTCAAGGTATGCCTTTTCACTGGAGACTGTCCTGATACCCAGGAAGTATTGACAACATTTTTGAGTTCCTCTTTTACCTTGTACAGAGCTTCTCCATTAGCATGCTTGACTTTTGAGAAATATATCTTCACATGCCAGTTACGAGTATATAAGCCACAAGATACTAAGAGTTCATCTTATGAAATAGTGCTGTTTTAGCCTAGAGATGTTGAGTGAGATTTAACTCTTTTGTTTCATCTGCTCTTGTTACTTTATTAAAAATGAGAAGTAATGGAGAGACAAAAAAGTCATTTACTAAACACCTAAGCTTATCTATCTGAGTAATGCATTAGCAAGCATTATAAACAGAACAGTCTGAAAGAATAAAGTGACAATGCAGAGTTGATACATATCAATCTATTAACAAAGATCTGATGAATCAATAAAGAAATCTATCCAAAATACTAAAAGGAAGGCTTCAAAGGTACTTCATAGGAGATAGATTTTCTTCTGGGCTAAGTAAAACATACAACAAAGAAATGCTGGGCCTTTTCTGGGGATCAAGAAAGGGCTTACTGCAAAGCCTATACTTTGACTTGGAATTTATGACATTTTTCTTTCAGCTTGGGATATTAAACTTGCAAAAGTTGGAGAGCTCTGAAGCAAAGCCGGAGGGTAAGGAGGTGGGTTGGTTGAAATCTAGCCCTTGAGCTGAAGAGCCATGGATATATTGTTCTGGGCCGAACAGGGTAACATATCTATAGGAAGAGAACTGGACTGGAAGGCAGAAGAACTTGGTTCCAAGTTGATTTTGACACTAAACTGCAGTCTCAGTTTTTCAAAGATCATTTCAAATCTAAATACACTTTTTCAGAATTATATCTCCCCAGTATACCTCAAGTTAAATTCTGTAAATGAAAACACGAGCTAAAATTGGCTATACAAACATAAGCTGAAACCAGAAGGGAAAGAGACACGTGTACCCCAATGTTCATCGCAGCACTGTTTATAATAGCCAGGACATGGAAGCAACCTAGATGCCCATCAGCAGATGAATGGATAAGAAAGCTATGGTACATATACACAATGGAGTATTACTCAGCCATTAAAAAGAATACATTTGAATCAGTCCTAATGAGGTAGATGAAACTGGAACCTATTATACAGAGTGAAGTAAGCCAGAAAGAAAAACACCAATACAGTATACTAACACATATATATGGAATTTAGAAAGATGGTAACAATAACCCTGTGTACGAGACAGCAAAAGAGACACCAATGTATAGATCAGTCTTATGGACTCTGTGGGAGAGGGAGAGGGTGGGGAGATTTGGGAGAATAGCATTGAAACATGTATAATATCATGTATGAAACGAGTCACCAGTCCAGGTTCAATGCACGGTACTGGATGCTTGGGGCTGGTGCACTGGGACGACCCAGAGGGAGGGTAAGGGAGGGAGGAGGGAGGAGAGTTCAGGATGGGGAACGTGGGTATACCTGTGGTGGATTCATTTCAATATTTGGCAAAACTAATACAATATTGTAAAGTTTAAAAATAAAATAAAATAAAAAAATTGAATCATGGTACTAAATATCCTCTCTGGTTTCTTCCAGCTCTGAAAAATCTAGGGTTTCCCTGGTGGCTCAGACAGTAAAGAATCTGCCTGCAATGTGGGAAAACTGGGTTCTATCCCTGGGTCAGGAAGATCCACTGAAGAAGGGAATGACTACTCACTGCAGTATTCTTGCCTATGAACTCCCACGGACAGAGGAGCCTGGTGGGCTACAGTCCATGGAGTTGCAAAGAGCTGGACATGACTGAGTGACTAAGATAATATTGGCTCTTGTTTCCAAAATAGTATGTGTATTTTTTAAAGAATAGCATATAAGTATTAACTTCCTAAGATGCACTTCCTAACTTCCCTAAGCAGATAGACTGAAATTTAAATAAAATTGTCAAATGATTGGCATTTTTGTAAAGAACAAAAGTGACATTTATTAGGGGACCCAGAGAAAAGCTCCACTTGAGTTTCAACACTTAGTGAAAAAATGTGTCCATATTTTTCTTTTATTGCTCTAACTTCCCAATATCAATTGATAGTAAAGGATCATAACCCAGGCCTTGGTGCCCTGAGTGTAGAAAGGGCAACAAAATGCATTTCATCTCTTTTATCTAAACTAGCCTTTCATAGAGTGGAGAAACAGATTTTTCAGTAGAGCTCCAACTAGCCAAAACACTCCAGGGTCTGACTTTCCACTGATGTTTCCTACCAAACATCTAACCTCTTTTCTTCAGGTAGTAAAATATTTCTTGATCAGAAAAGAGGAGGCCACTAGGCCGAGGCTCAAATAGAGCAAAGGCAGCATATTTATAGAACAAGAGGGTCAAGATGCAATTTGTTTCATGTTTTCAGGAAACCAATTAACAGTAACAATGGTATTATTATCATCTGTGTCATATTTTACAGACATAGCTCATGTTCATCATCATTTTTAATCAGTGATTGAACTCATTTAGCAAAACTGATTGTAATATATATTGATATTCATTAAAAGCAGCCTCTTATTTTTTTTATTTTCTCAAGATTTTCCTGAGAGGAGCCAGTCTACTTAGTAAAACAGCAGAACCTTGTGAAATATTAATAAGGGAATTTAAAAAGTATTCCTAAGGCTGGACTCAATCTCAGTAAAAATCAGTTTCCCACTTTCATCTGTTTCTTCAAGATTCATGGGAAGCAGGTGTGCCAGTTGGATCAGGAAATTCTAGAGTAAAATGAATTTTCTTACTAAAAATGTAGACTTCATAGCTTGTCAGCAAACATAAGTTTGAGATATTTTGTGCAAATATTTCCCCAGAATAGCCCACAATATGCTGCCTGGGAAATGTTTGAGAAAGAAGGCTGAATTCAGTAGAGAAAGTTTGTGATCATGGAAGACAAGATGCTCTGTAGAAGTTTCTGATTTTTCAGATCTTGTACCCATTTTCTTCTGTCCTGCGCATTTTCTCTCTTCTTTCTGATGCAGCAGCTCAATGGGGTGCATCTATATTTAGTATTTCCTTTGTATAAATGGGAACCTGTAATCTCCTCATACTTGGCAAGGATGATTCACTTTGTTGTTTTCTTGCTGTTGTTGCTAATTGGAGAATTACCTCAGGGCAGCCTTGTGCACAAAATGTGGTTCTGCTCTAGGCTGAATCTTCATTAGATTAAAAAACTTGGTAATAAAGACCATTCCAAAACCACAATATTTTAACTTGAAATATTTAATGCAAAATATGTAATGATGAAAAACTTATCATTTGGTGATTTTTTAGAAAAATTTTCAAAACACAAAACTGAACAAATAAAAAATCTAAGTCCAGATTTATTTTGAATAGTAACTACATGACTATTTGGGCAGTCATTTTACAGATGGGTGAAAAGCATCACCCTTAAATATTTATTAAGTTTCCATTTACCTGAGAATTGTGTCCTGGGGAATAAAGTAGTATCTATCCACAAAGAATATGCTATTGTATAGTAAAAGAAGTCATATGGCCTGAAAGTTTAATAGAATACAAGAACTGAATAGTAAATTAACCTAAATTATTACTTGAGGAATTTCCACAGTTGAGTTCAGAAAAAAATGAATTCATTAGGGGCAAATGTCTGTTTAGGATATGTAAAAGTTTCACAAAGATAGATTAAAAAATTAGCCTAAAGTTGTCTAGACTTTGTCCAGGGAGAGGAGAAAGAAGAACACTTCTTGGATCAGAAGTTCATCCAATACTAATTAAGTGTATACTGCACTCTGTGCCACACTCTTCTTTAGGTCACAGGCCCACGAAGGTGGGCAGAACAGATATAATCCCTGCCCTGGTGGAGTCAGTACCTCATCCCGTAAAACACAGCCAAGGCAAATACTGGGAACAGTGAATGGCCCAGCAAGCAAACGTGGAAAACTCCTGTAAGTAGAGGGTAGGGACTAAATGTCAGTGGGTGCACTGGATGAAATGGGAGAGAGTCTGTGCAAAACTGTTTCCAAGGGTCATATGGTCAAGTAAATCTTCATACAAGCAGATTCTGTTTTCATTCTGACCCCTCAAGCATAGCACACAGATGAAAGTGTCAGGGGAGTGTATAATTTCTTCGGTTCTGTCTTGTCACAACAAAAATTTGAAGCAACAGACCAGTGTTACAGCCCTCAGACAAACCAGTGTTACAGCCTTTGGACAGACCAATGTTACAGCTGTCAGATGGACCAGTGTTACAGCTTCATGTTACAGCTCAGTTTTATTTAGAAAGTAAAGGAAAATACATCCTCTAAGTGTGAGGGCATGCTGACCCAAAAGACTTGAAGAGAAGAGAGGCCTCCTGGCCAAATTTTGGCTCCTCTTTTTATGTTTTTTTCTTCTCCTTCTGGGCCTGCCCTATGTAAGTTGGGCTAGCCAGGAGTGCTATTTGTTCTACCTGAGGTCCTCACTCCATTCCTCGGAACTTCCTTTGTTCTATCTTCACGGGCTTTTCCTTTACTTGTCTTTTAGCCACCACCATTCTGGACTCCTTTTCCTATTCTAACTACCTAACAAAAGCAAGTAAAAATGAACAAAACAGGTAAGAAGTTGGGAAGGAATTCTACAAGAGCACTCAAACTGGGGCAGGGAGGTTCAGAGCTTACACTAATTTCCAAAGTCTGGTTTAAACCTTTTAACTTCATCGAACAGTCCTGTTCTTACCTCCCCAGCTATTGTTCAGTTTCATGCTGAAGTGGAATCAGATTGATCACATTGGAACTCCTGTTTTTAGTAGCTGTGTTAACATGTTGCTTACACTCATTGAGCCTCCATTCCTCCATTGTAAATTGACATAAAGACATAACTGTTTTGAGGATTAGGTAAGACAATGGATGTAATGAGTGTTGAAAGAGAAGGTGGTTCAGGAATGCATGTTCCTCTCCTTCCCTGCCCTTCACCTCTAATCTCTGCCCAGTCCCCCCCATAGTGATGCAGGAATAATGGTCCAGGTTCACCAAGCCCTAGGGAATATTCCTCTCTGAAAACTAAACTGCTGCTCTTGAACTACTGTATCTATATAGACAAGAAAGAGAAATTACAGATTTGTGAGCAGAGGTCTGATTTCTCTGCCTCATTCCCATTTAGGCATTTCATGCTCTAATATAGCAATTCTATATGAGTGTGGAAAGCACAAGTTGTCAGTGGAGGGGGGGCGGGGAGGTGGCGGTGGGAGGTAAAGACAGTTCTGAATCTCCTGAGCCAATCTGTTGATGTTACAGGTATGAGGTGCAGGCAATTAAACAACTGACTGTACTGCAAAAAGTGGGGTCAGAATTTAGAATGACATTCAAAAGGTTTTTAGGCTCCTATTCTCTGCCCACTCTGCCCCAAGGCTATACTACTTGTTTGAAAACTAATCTCCATTTATGCCTTAAATTGGTTAATATCTTATTCCCAGACTATCTGCACTTAGAACTCTATCTTTAATTTATAAAATGAGCATACGCTTGTTTAAGGAATATCAAAGTTTATAAGAAATAAGGAGGTGTTTTTGATAAGTGAGAGAGTTGCCCTGAAATTACTGTCTGTATTTGGGGAGAAAGTGGTGTGAGCAGGTAGTTCTTGGGCCCAGCATAATGTTTGTCCTGGAGGCAAAGGTAGAGGTTTTGTGTGTAGATTCCTAGAAACTTCGCTGTCCATCACTCCTACCGCCAAGCAGTATAGGCCACTGAGTACTGCTGCAGAAAATAACCCTTTACCCTGCAACAATGAAAATCTATACCATGAATAGATTAGATGGTTTTTATTCTAATTATTCGGAGAAGGCAAAGGCACCCCACTCCAGTACTTTTGCCTGGAAAATCCCATGGACGGAGGAGCCTGCTAGGCTGCAGTCCATGGGGTTGCTAGAGTCGGACACGACTGAGCGACTTCACTTTCACTTTTCACTTTCATGAATTGGAGAAGGAAATGGCAACCCACTCCAGTGTTCTTGCCTGGAGAATCCCAGGGACAGGGAAGCCTGGTGGGCTGCCATCTATGGGGTCGCACAGAGTCGGACACGACTGAAGCAACTTAGCAGCAGCAGCAGCAGCAGCATTCTAATTATTCAGTTCAGTTCAGTCACTCAGTCATGTCCGACTCTTTGTGACCCCATGAATCACAGCATGCCAGGCTTCCTTGTCCATCACCAACTCCCAGAGTTCACTCACACTCACGTCCATCAAGTTGGTGATGCCATCCAGCCATCTCATCCTCTGCTTTCCCCTTTTCCTCCTGCCTCCAATCCCTCCCAGCATCAGAGTCTTTTCCAATGAGTCAACTCTTCACATGAGGTGGCCAAAGTACTGGAGTTTCAGCTTTAGCATCATTCCTTCCAAAGAAACCTATATGCAGGTCAGGAAGCAACAGTTAGAACTGGACATGAAACAACAGTCTGGTTCCAAATAGGAAAAGGAATACATCAAGGCTGTATTCTAATTATAGGTTGGGTCCAACTCTGTGCAACCCCATGGACTGTAGCATGCCAGGTTTCCCTGCCCTTCACAATCTCCCAGAGTTTTTTCAAACTCATGTCCATTGAGTCAGTGATGCTATCCAACTATCTTATCCTCTGTCACCCTCTTCTCACGCTCTCCATCTTTCCCAGCATCAGATTTGATGGTAACTGGTGGAGGGGTGGGAAGGGGTGGAAGCTATTATTTTAATAAAATCAAGTGATAGCTTCTCTTTACTCTAGGTCCAATTCACATAAGAGGCTGTAAATCTCAAGGTAACTGCCTCTCTTGATCCAGGACTCAGAACAAACACTCAGGCAATGGCTATTACCAAGTCCAGGCTTGCTCTGCTTGTCATAAGACAGATTAATGAGTCAGAGACAAGGTCTTGAGGCAAGGAATATGACTTAATTCAGAGACGTGGCTGACTGCGAAGATGGCAGACTAATGTCTCAAAATAACCATCTTCTGAGAGGGTGGAGGGGGATCTGGATGACAGATCTTTTTTCTATATCAGAGATGGGGGGGTGGGTAAGGCAACAAAGCAAAAAAGTACTTTAATCTTGCAAATATCTCCTAGAATGGCAAGCCTCAGACAGGGAATGTGTTAATTACTTCCTTCCTGCCATCTATAGGTAGCCGGGATTCTGAACAAAGGCACTTTAGTTACAGGTCAGGCTAAGGTGCAGGATTCTCTGAGGCAGGCTATACAGTTATAATAACAAAAGCAATGAAAAGAAAGTCAAAGAAACAGTTCCAACATGGAGTCAGAATTGACTTTTCCCTGCAACATGGTGAGAAACTGGTAAATTTGGCATCATATACTTTTTTCATGGAAGTCAAACTGTTGCAGTGAATTTAAAAAAGTTTTTCTTTTTCTCTTTTTGAGTCCTTCTCTACTTTAACTGCTCCTAATCTACAGCCTGAGTTGATAACTAAGTGTCTTCTTTTCAGAAGACTAACTTCTTATGCAAACTAAATTCCACAAATATTGCCCTGCAACTCTGCATGAGCCACGCTCTGCATCAATTATCTTTTAATTTTATGCCAGCCACATCCTGATGCTTCACTTTATGGTATTATAAAGCACCCCTTGTATTTTGTTTTTCCCTCCCTTTATTTATGCTAATCACATCTTGATGTTTAACCTTATGCTACACTCTTTGCAAACCACCCCTTGTAGTTTGTTTTCCCCCTCTTTGTATTACAGAAAGAAAGTCACAATGCAGTCCGCAAAGGACAATGGACCCAACTCCAGCACCAACTGCCAGAACCAAATTACAAGGTCTATTGACTGTTTCCAAACAATGCAAGAGGAAAGAAGAATACAGGATGCTACACCTTTGTCCCTTCTCTCCAACCCCTGACTGTGAGCCTCAACCATATGACCCTCTCAATTTCCCATGGAGGGGAGACACAGTCCTTGAGGCACCAACTACTGTGTTCTCTCCCTCTGCCAACTTGAGGATTACAGCCATCTTTCTTTCTATTTCCTCCAAACTCTGTCTCCATATTTTTTATTCAGCTCCAGTGGGCAGAGAAAGCCAAGATTCTGGAGGTAACAAGACCAAAAAGAATTAACTAAGGAATTGTGACACATTTGAAGTGCAAAAAATCCTGAAATCTAAAACAATTATTCATATTTCTTTCTCTATTATTTCTCAACAGACTGTAAAAAATAATCACTAGAAAATTCAATTAAATGGAGTTTGGAGGCCAGAAGGCAGGGCTCTTGTGCCCTGTGATCATAGCAGAGACCAACAGAGAGAAGAAAGACTCCTCTTCTTTCCTGGCAAGGACTCAGCCAATGAAAAGCCATAGACTTTTTGCTTGCTGTAGCCCTCCCAACTTCCTTTCCCCCTTTATGAAAGTGTTCTTCTCTCCTTGCTGTGCAGGGATTTGCATGTGGTTGGCCATAGGTACAGACTTAAAATAGCATTCTTTGCTCAACATGAATAAATGCATTTTTGTTGGAGAAATACTTAGTGGTCTATTTTACACCAACAAATAATAAACACTGTTTAAATATGAAAACTTGATATGTATATGTGTGTGTGTGTGTATGCATATACACATATATCCTGGGATTAAAGGTTAATGGAGTATTAAAAAGGAAAAAAAAAAAAGCAAAACTATAACAGTGTTTCTGATTTTAAAAAATTAAGATATTAATTTCTATTAGTCCTGGCCCAGGGTTAAAGAAGCCAGGTGTAGGTAACAAGCCAGGTACCATAAAATTTATTCTACAATTTTACATCAACTTAAATTGGGGTTGGTGTTCATGATCATACCCCAATGGAGAGGGAAAAAGGGGTTGTGCTTTTGTGCCACTCACATAATCAAATTTGTGAAAAAAATTAATGTTCAAAGCTAAAGTGGAACTAGCATAATAAGGTTATTTATATTATAAAACAATCTTTTGCAACAAAATTTAACTGAAGATACTCAGTCACCCAGCCTTCCCCCAGGGAGAAGCCACTTAATATTACTACTGAAGTACTTTAAAGAAACCACTGGCCACAGTTACCTGTAGGTTTCAAGGGTGGGGGAGGAGTAGGGAGGTTGGAAGAAAAGGACCCTGGAATCCCTAAATCTGGATTGAGGTTACTGATTCAATCTGATTGAATTGACTGTCCTATCTGTGTGGCCTTGGAAGAATCATTTAACTTCTCCAAAATTAGTGTCTCCTTTCTGATTGGATAGTAAGTAATTGTCAACAGAGCTGTGTGAGTATATGGGTTTTGGAAGTGAGAAATGGAATTGTTGATGTTGTTTAGCTGATAAGTCACATCTGACTCTTTGCAACCCCATGGACTGCCACACACCAGGCTTTACTATCCTACACTATTTCCAAGAGATTGCTCAAACTCATGGCCATTGAGTCTATGATGCCATTCAACCATCTCATCCTCTGTAATCAACTTCTCCTCCTGCCTTCAATCTTTCCCAGCATCAAGGCCTTTTCTGAAGAGTTGGCTCATCCCATCAGGTAGCCAAAGTATTAGAACTTCAGCTTCAGCATCACTCCTTCCAATGAATAGTCAGGGTTGATTTCCTTTAGGATTGACAGGTATGATCTTTTTGCAGTCCAAGGGACTCTCAAGGGTCTTCTCCAGGACCACAGCTCAAAAACATCAATTGTTTGGTGCTCAGCCTTCTTTATGGTCCAACTCTCACATCCATACATGATTATTGGAAAAATCATAGCTTAGGCTATATGGACCCTTGTTGGCAAAGTGATATCTCTGCTTTTTAATATGCTATCTAGGTTTGTCATAGTTTTTCTTTCAAGGAGCAAGTATCTTTTAATTCCATGGCTGCAGTCCCTATCCACAGTGATTTTGAAGCCCAAGAAAATAAAGTCTGCCACTATTTCCATTATTTCCCCATCTATTTGTCATGTGAGACTGGACACCATGGTCTTAGTTTTTTTAAAGCTGAGTTTTAAGCCAGCTTTTTCACTCTCCTCTTTCACTTTCATCAAGAGGCTCTTTAGTTTCCTTCAATTTTTACCCATTAGAGTAGTGTTACCTGCATATTTGAGATTACTTATATTTCCCCTGACAATCTTGATTCCAGCTTGTGGGTCATCTAGCCCTGCATTTCACATGATATACTCTGCATATATGTTAAATAAGCAGGGTGGCGGTATACAGCCTTGATGTATTCATTCCCTAATTTTGAACCAGTTCTTTGTTCCATATCCAGTTCTAACTATTGCTTCTTGGCCTTGTTGTTTCTCAGAAGACAGGTAAGGTGGTCTGGGATTCCCATCCTTTAAGAATTTTCCACAGTTTGTTATTATCCACATAGTCAAAGACTTTAGCGTAGCCAATGAAGCAGAAGTAGATGTTTTTCTGCATTGCCAAAAAACACACAGCCCTATCCATCAGCAGAAAATTGGGTTAAAGATTTACTAAGTATGGTTTCACCACCAGAGCAAGACCCAGTTTTCCCCACAGCCAGTCCCTCCCATCAGGAAACTTGCACAAGCCTGTTATTCTCATCCATCAGAGGGCAGACAGAAGGAAAACCACAATAACAGAAAACTAACCAACATGATCACACGGATCACAGCTTTGTGTAACTTAGTGAAACTGTGAGCCATGCCATGTAAGGCCACCAAAGACAGACAAAATGGCCACTGGAGAAGGGAATGGTGGTGAGTTCTGACAAAATGGTCCACTAGAAAGGGGAATGGCAAATCATTTCAGCATTCTTGCCTTGAGAACCCCATAAACAGTATGAAAAGGTAAAAAGATATAACACTGAAAGATTAAACCCCTCAGATTGACAGGTGTCCAATAGACTACTGGAGAAGAGAAGAGAAATAACTCCAGAAAGTATGAAGACACTGAGCCAAAGTGGAAACGATGCCCAGTTGTGCATGTGTCTGGTGGTGAAAGTATAGTCCTATGCTGTAAAGAATAATATTGCATAGGAACCTGGAATGTTAGGTCCAGAGAAAACACTGACATTTTAGCAATCACTGAACTAAAATGGAAGGGAATGGGTGAATTTAATTTAGATGATGATTTTATCTACTACTGTGAACAAGAATACCTTAGAATAAATTGAATAGCTCTCATAGTTAACAAAGGAGTCTGAAATTCAGTACTTGGGTGCATTCTCAAAAACAACAAAATGATCTTGGTTCATCTCCAAGACAAAACATCCAACATCACAGTAATTCAAGTCTTTGTCCCAACCACTGGTGCTGAAGAAGTTGAACAGTTCTATGAAGACTGACAAAACCTTTTGGAACTAACAACAAAGGTGTACTTTTCATCATAGGGGCTAGAATGCGAAAGTAGGAAGTCAAAAGATATCTGGAGTAAAGGTAAGTTTGGCCTTATAAAAAGCTGAGAAAAGAATAGAAATGAAAGGCAAGGGAAAAAAGGAAATATGTACCCATATGAATGTAGAGATCCAAAGAATAGCAAGGAGAGATAAGAAAGCCTTCTTAAGTAAACAATGCAAAAAAATAGAGAAAAACAATAGAATGGGAAAGACTAGAGACCTCTTCAAGAAAATTAAGATACCAAGGAAACATTTCATGCAAAGATGGGCACAATAAAGAACAGAAAGCTTTGGACCTAATAGAAATGGAAGCTACTCAGAAGAGGTGGAAAAATACACAGAAGAACTATACAAAAAAGATCTTAATGACCCAGATAACTATGATGGTATGATCACTCATCTAGATCCAGAAACCCTGGAGTGTGAAGTCAAGTGGGCCTTAGGAAGCATAGTTACTAATAAAGCAAGTGGAGGTGATGGAATTCCAGCAAAGGTATTTCAAATCCTAAAAGATGGCACTGTGAAAGTGCTGCATTCAATATGTCAGGAAATTTGGAAAACTCAGCAGTGTCCAATAGGACTGGAAATGATCAATTTTTATTCCAATTCCAAAGAAGAGCAATGCCAAAGAATGTTCAAACTACCCTACAGTTGCCCTAATTTCACATGCCATTAAGATAATACTCAAAATTCCTCAAGCTAGGCTTCAACAGTATGTGAATTGAGAATTTCCAGATGTTCAAACTGGATTTAGAAATGCAGAGGAACCAGAGATCCAATTGCCAACATCCATTTTGTCATGGAAAAAGAAAGAGAGTTTCAGAAAAACATCCACTGCTTCACTGACTATGCTAAAGCCGTTGACTATGTGGATTACGAAAAAGAAAAAAAAATTGTGGAAAATTCTTAAAGAGATGGGAATACCAGACCATCTGACCTGCCTCTTAAAAAAATCTGTATGCAGGTCAAGAAGCAACAATTAGAACCAGACATGGAAAAATGAACTGGTTCCAAATTTGGAAAGGAGTATATCAAGGCTGTATATGGTCACTCTTCTTATTTAACTTATATGCAGAGCACATCATGCCAAACTCCAGACTGGATGAAGCTCAAACTGAAATCAAGGCTGCCGGGAGAAATATCAATAACCTCAGATATGCATATGATACCACCCTAATGGCAGAAAGCAAAGAGGAACTACAGATCCTCTTGATGAAGGTGAAAGAGGAGACTGAAAAACCTGGTTTAAAGCTCAGCATTCAAAAAACTACGATCATGGCATCTGGTCCCACTACTTCATGGCAAATAGATGGGGAAAAAATGGAAACAGTGACAGACTTTGTTTATTTGGGCTCCAAAATCAATGAAGACAGTGACTGCAACCACAAAATTAAAAGACTCCTTGGAAGAAAAGCTATGACAAACCTAGATAGCATGTTAAAAAGCAGAGATACAACTTTGCCAGCAAAGGTCCGTATAGTCAAAGCTATGATTTTTCCAGTATTCATGTATGGATGTGAGAGTTGGATCATGAAGGCTGAGCACTGAAAATTGATACTTTCAACTGTGGTGCTGGAGGAGACTCTTGAGAGTCCTTTGGACAGCAAGAAGATCTAACCGGTCAATCCTGAAAGAAATCAACCCTGAATATTCACTGGAAGGAGTGATGTTGAAGCTGAAGCTCCAATATTCTGACTACCTGTTGGAAAGAACTGACTCACTGGAAAAGACTCTGATGCTGGGAAAGACTGAGGGCAGGAGGAGAAGGGGATGACAGAGGATGTGATGGTTAGATGGTATCATCGACTCAATGGACATGCGTTTGAACAAGTCCAGGAGATAGTGAAGGAAAGGGAAGCCTGGCATGCTGCATCCATGGGGTTGCAAAGAGTGGGGCAGACTAAGACAAAAACAATATGAAAGGAATGAGTTCAGTGAACCCTGATTCTTGCATCTTCCCATACATAGAAAAAATTTAAATTCCATGAGATATCTGTTGTTGTTTTTTTTAATTAATAATAATCCTTTTATGTTCAGACTACCAGCCTTTTGTTTTAAAACTTCTATATAATGTGGCTCCTTTCCTCTCCTCCTCAGAGCAGTTCTCTCAGAGTTACTTGAGATTCTGTCTCCTCAGCTCGAAGTCCTTAAAATTCTCATGGAATAAAACATAAGTTTTAACTTCCCTGGTGGTTCAGATGGTAAAGCTTCTGCCTACAATGCGGGAGACCCAGATTCTATACCTGGGTCGGGAAGATCCCCTGGAGAAGGAAATTGCAATCCACTCCAGTACTCTTGCCTGGAAAATCCCATGAATGGAGGAGCCTGGTAGGCTACCGTCCATGGGATCACAAAGAGTCAGACATGACAGAGCAACTTCAGTTTCGTTCTTTCTTTCTTTCTCAACTTTTAGGTTCTGGCTGTTTTTTAAGTCAAAAGAAGGATGAGGCAGATAATCCTGTTGACTGTGAGGTGAGGGTATATAGCACCAGGATGCACATTCTATACAGGCACTAGGATCCCCTGTGCTAATTGCTAAGAAAGTGTGATGAATCTGATCATCATGTCTCTACCCTTAGATTATTGAGTCTACACAGAAAGACCCCAACACACCAGCAGGCAGGATAAAAACCAGCAGAGGAGTTAGCATCAATACTATGGGGCTCAGAGGTGAACTACATATCTTGGGGAATAAAAGCAGACTGTTGAGAAGAGGTGATAACAATGAAGCTAAGCCTGGAGTGTGTGCGTGCTCAGTCATGTCTGACTCTTTTGAGACCCCATGGACTGTAGCCTGCCAGGTTCCTCTGTCCATGGAATTTTCCAGGCAAGGATACTGGAGTGGGTTGCGATTTCCTACTCTAGGGGATCATCCCAACCCAGGGATGAAAACTGTGTCTCTTGTGTCTCCTGCATCAGCAGGTGGATTCTTTACCACTACACAACCTGCGGAACCCCCAAGCCTGGAGTATGTGTGGTCAAAATTACACTGACTTTCAACAGAAGTTTTATGGGACAAGTGATCTCTGGAAATTGACTTGTTTGACTGTACCAAGAGAGTGAAAATTTGTAATACACAGAGCCAACAAACCATACAGTGTAAGAAAATACAAGGGTTCAGGTTGAAAACAAATAGGCATCTTAGTATCATTTTGGCTTCTCTCTTCGTTTTCCTTCTCTCTGCAACTGTTCCTGCAAGGTGACTGGGCTGAGGGGGTGGGACCTAGGGGAGAGTGTGCAAGGATGCAGGAGAAAGAGATTTGAGGATCACAGCAGGTTAGCAGAGAGGCTGCAATTGAATGTCAGTTTATATCAGATGTGGCTCCTCCTGTTCCAGGTTTGGAAAGCATCAATTTATCACCAAGCACTTGAGGGTGTTTAATAAGCATTGCTTAATAATTAATGGGGTTTTGAATGTATCTTTTCTGCATAAGGAATGCATTTAGAAAAGGTGGAACCTAAAACCACATGCTCTTCAGGAGAGATGTGAAAATGGGGGGGAGATGTCTTAAAAATTCAGAGGGTATTGTTTTTCCATGGGTGAGCAAGAGAGAACAGACATTGTGATGGTATCTTTTTAGACTGCATTTCTCTGGAGCACAGACTTCAGAAACCTAGTTAGAGTTCTCAACCAGTGCTTGTACGTAAAAGAAAGCACTCTGGTGTCTGGATTTTAAAAAGGATTTATTGAAAAATCTGGATATAAGATTCAAGAAGACCAGCTTAGAAATAAACAGAAACTTAAGATTAGTCACAATGGAGACATTCACAGGATCACTACTGCTGGATCCTGCCCCAGTTCCAGTCTCACTCACTGGAGTGTGCCTGTGCTACACAATTAAGAGTCATCCTTCCACGGTAGAAACAGCTAATATGCTAAGCTTTGGTTATATTCCCATCCTGGCTGCCAGGGAACAGTGAGAGTTTTCCTGGCCTCCTACTTGTAGCCACGTATTGGAAATTCTCCAAAGTCAATAAGGGGATTCAGATGCTAGACATTCAGAAGGATGGCAAGTGACCACTGTAACAATATCTGGATGATACGAGTCCAAAGATTGCACTATTAACCATTTAAATCACAGATGAAGGTAAGAGAGAAAAGGAGAAGCTTAAATTCCAGAGTGAACATTCTTAGACTATAGAGAACAAGTGTGCATGCTGTGCTTAGTCGCTCAATAGTGTCCGACTCCTGTGACCCCATAGACTATAGCCTGCCAGGCTCCTCTGTCCATGGGATTCTCCAGGCAAGAATACTGGAGTGGGTTGCATTTCCTTCTCCATAGAGAACAAGAGAAAAGATGTTTTAAGATTTGAGTACTTTCATTCTGTAGAATGACTTTATAAAAAATGTCCCCTATAAAATAACATATATCTCCATTTTGGAGACTCAAAATGCTGATTAGCATATTACAGATTCTAAAAGCTTATTTCATTTCACATTTTTCAAACTTCTTTATCATTGAGCCCTCAACATCCACAGAATCAGTTTTCCAAGGTATGAATTCTGAGAACTATTGTTCTGATGAAAGGAGCAACCCCTTTAATTCTATAAACTATTTGAGATCATTTTATGAGAGTTAAGGCTTTTCTGGCTAGATAGAGGACCTCTCAAATACTCAGTCCTTGGATAACTTAATTGTTGATCATTATTCAATCTTGGATACTATGGACATTATAGCTGCTTGCTCTAAATCAGATTACAGATCTTTTCCAAAGATAAGGGCAGGTGAGAACTTTAATTCTCAGTAATTCTAGCTTGAGGGCCATCTCTAATGGTCAATGGATGAGTGAGGACTCCTCTTCCCTGACTCAATTAGCAGAGTTTTATAGAACATCAGAAGGCCCCTTGAAAAGGAGACAGTAATTATAAGGCTTTTGACTGGATGTGAAAGCCCTATTCTTCATCCCTTTTTTCTGTAGCAGCCCTGAGGCTTTCTTTCTGTAGCCCACAGCCCATGTGCCCTACATTCAAACAATTCCACAAAACTTCATGTCATCTATTTCTCTGTAATCAAGAACATGACAGTTGAGAGCATGAAACATCATTGAAATCACTTTCTTTCATTTTTACCCCCTTTAATTAAATGGAGATTTTTTAAAAAGTCCTTAGCAGGAGTAGACTCTAAGAGTGAGAGGTATCAAGTGTTTTATCATCATATCCTGCCAGCAATACTGTAGTTGGCTTTGTATCCAGGCAGCAGATTATTGCAGCTTGCCCGACAAACATGATTAATAACTCAGCCAGAGCTTTTGTACTGGATGTAGTGTTTGCCAAAAATGGCAGAACTCAACGGTGAAGGGGCACTGCAGTGACGGTTACTTTCCTGCCACATGACCCTTCTTTGTAATTAAAAACCAAACTCAATTATGTAGCAAACACTCAGAGACATGTCTTCTCCTCCCTGCTTTGAGTGATGATTGCTGATGCTGAGAGTATTTTCACAGCTCTAAAATAAAGTCAAAGGAAATGAAAATGCAGTTTCCACATTCACTGTTTACAGCCCCAGAGCCCTGTTGGGCTGGGGACCTTTATCACTGTGCATGGATATACAGGACTCTAAATGCCTTTGTTGGGTACCAGAGATGCCATGAACCTGTGCTCTGTGTCCCCTTTACCTGATACCATTTGAAAGCTTGCTGTGGCAGAGATTAAAGAAAACCATGAGGCATACTAACCGAGACACTCTCCAAATGAGGGGACTTGCTGGTGATAACCTCTAGGTTCAGTGGCTATTGCTGCTACTGAATCATTTTGTCAATTGCACCATTTTTTTCCCACTTTGGTACAGTTTGTTCCTTACCATTTAGTAGTAGTTTCTTCCCTGCTGTGGCAGCTTCCAAACAGCAGCTGTGACGCCACCCACAAGCATCCCAACAATGTCAACCAACTCCAGTAAACAGGCTGTGCAATTCTACCTCTCCTACGCACACGTGCAAGGGACTGATCATGGATGCAGATTTCAGCTGGAGGATGCCTCTGAGTGCGCAATCGATCCAGGCAAGGGAGGCGAAATCCTGCCTGGTTTGATTTTGAGGGAATAATCACTTTATTTATAAAGCTCCCCTCCTACCACTGACCTGGAAAGCAGTCACAATAGTGACTAGATAAAAACATTAATTAAGACATCATAAGCCTTCCTGAAGAAGCAAGAACAAAAATAAAGAAGTTTGCAAAAGTGGGGATTTCCAAAGTGTTGTCTAAAGAGAAAGCAAAAGAGAGAGATTCTTGAGAGAAGAGGGCCCAAGTTTTACAAGATCATCAAGGCAACAGAACTGCAGCCCTCAAGAGGGGTGTCTGTGAGAAAACTGGGAGCTGGAGAAAGAAGCCCAGATATGATGTGTGTGATTCTCCTGCTAGGTCTGCCATGTCTCCTGAAAAAGTGAACCAATAACACATTGAACAGATGGATCCGTTTAACGTTCCACTATTTCCTCTAAAAGTTGGTGGAATTAACTGGGAAAATGCATTTCATTATTTGTATGACACTTTGTGTATGAAATTCTCTAGGCAAGAATACTGCAGTGGGTAGCCATTCCCTTCTCCAAGGGGATCTTCCCCATGCAGGAATCAGGATACCAAAAGCGTGATGCAGCGGGAGAATGAGAAACAAGACACAAGAGTTCAGTGAAAGGTGAAGATCGGGGAACCAACGCTGCTCCGAGGTGAAGGTGCCGAAACTGAATCCATGCCAGCTTTATTATACTCTCAGCTGTAATGGAAAGAATGTGCAGGGAGTTAAGCTATAACTCATGTGGCCTTCAGGGCCGGAGAACAAAGTGATCATTAACCACTGAGTAACCAAGAAACAGTAATCAATAACAAATCAGTAACTAATATTCATATCTATAGATTTTCCTCCAGATACATAAAATATGTGACTCTGAGATGCCAGTTTGGAAACAGTCTGAGGTCGGTTTTCCAACCCCAGGATCATATCTTGTTTTCAAGATTATGAACTGTTCTCTTTGGACTTGTTCCAAGAGTCTCATGCCTTACAGCATTCAGTTAATCAATAATTACAAATTCCTTTTGCGGCCCTTGCCGGGGACTGCTTTTCTTTTATTCTTCCTGTCTCCTGCAGGATCTCCTGCATTGCAGGCGGATTCTTTACCATCTGAGCCACCATGGAAGCCTTGTGTGTGTATGTGTTTGTGTGTATATAAAAATAATCATCTAATTCACACTCTAAAATAACAAGCACGTGGCTTTTCAGCTCTAAGATTGTAATCATCCCTTGCATCTTTCAAGTGTTAGTCACTCAGTCATGTCTGACTCTTTGTGACCCCAAGAATTATAGCCTGCCAGGCTCCTCTATCCATGGAATTCTCCAGGCAAGAATACTGGAGTAAGTAGCCATTCCCATATCCAGGAGATCTTCTCTACCCAGGGATTGAAGTCAGGTCTCCTGCAATGCAGGCAGATTCTTTCCTGGATGATAGTCACTTCCCAGCAGAAAGATAAAATCAATCAATCTAAAATCATATCTGTAATAAAAGATATTGAGTAATATTGTGTAGGAGGGGTGATTATCCATATCTACATACAAACACATTTTTTCTTGTCTTGACTTGTGAATATCAGAATCCTTAAAATGTGATCTATCATGTAGGAAAGTGATAAAAAAATAAAACACCCTAGAAAAGACTGCCATTCATCACTACCATTTACCTTTTCACCCATTGGAAGAAAAAATTCTACTTCTCATGAATAAAGCAATGAATCATGTTTCAAATACTTCTGCAAATCATCCAACAATTTTATTTAAGGTAACTATAGATTTTCAGAGATCTTATACATTGCAGCATAGACTGAAGTCAGCTCACCAAGAGTAATGATTAGAAGAACAATAAACAAAAATCTAAATTTTTTTTTATTAATTTGTAGCATATATGGAAAAATGGACTTCATTAAGACACAGGTAAGCAAGATGGCCTCTTCACCTGATTTGACCCACTCTAGGCACCTATGTCTTCGTATTAATTATCATATTGGATCTACCTTGTCTATACAAAGAACCTAGATTTTTAGCAGGGATTTTAAAGAAAATATAATGAAAATTTTGTTGAGAATGCAATCTCTCATTTTGTAATGAGAATTGGAAGCCTAATCATATAGTTTATATACAGTGACCTAAAATGCTTTAGAATAGATTCAAATGTCAGATAGCAGCTCATCATCACTCAGAGACTGTGGCCGGGATAACTGTCTCTACATTGATCCAACCTATGTGTTTCTCATTATTCTTGTTGTAAGTGAGCTTTGATCTTTGTCGAGATGCCAATTTCTTATGCCAGGATCTCTGTTAACTACATCCAAGTCTTTGCTTATGCAGTGCCTCTGCACAGGCCTTGATTATTGAGTAGTTAATGCTGAAAATGTCTATATAGTGCTGTGCCTGTGCCTTTTATCCGAACTATTGCTTGGATGTTTGCTGCGGAGATCAGCATTCTGTGATTCTGGCTGCTGCCACCGATCCACATGCCCTACCTGAGAGTGAACTTGGAAAGAAGAAACAACATGCTTAGATGCCTCACTAAAGATGGATCCTGCTAATCCCACAAGCATGTCGTGAGAGTGAATCATGTCCAGTGATAAAGACTCATGCAAGTAAGAATCATGAAGCTTTTTAAATTATTTTTTACCAGTACTTAAACAGAGAAGACAGTCTTAGAGAAAATATGCTTCATGTTTGCTTGTTCTAATTCGAGAAAGTAAACCCAAAATGTGGCTCAAGATTTTATATCATGTATGGGTGTATCACCAAGAATCAAACAGGAAAAGCATTCATTTATTTAGCATATCTTTAGTGGGGAGAGGGAATCTATGATCAACACCTTCCATAAAGTTAAAAACTGTTTGTTCAAAGTTCTCCACCAAACTCTGAATTCATTGACTTCAAAGAAAGAAGGTAATTTTCTAAGATAAATATCTAATCCTTGTCTTTCTTTTGTTTATTGGGATTTCTGCTAATATTCACCATCAGATTCAACAGTCACAGGTTTTAGATAAAACTGTGAGGCTGATAACAAAAAATACACATAAAAATCAATCTTGTGATTTTAAATTCATATCTTATTGCAATGAATTATTTCCAGTTACTGGAAAGCTATGGGTTTTACGGATATAAGTGCAATATTAATAATATAGTTGTGATCATCAGCAAGGAGAATAATTTGTAATAATACTACAAATCTCATAGATGTAAAAACAGATGCTTTGAGCTACTGCTCTGTGCTGGAAAGCTTGCTAAGTGCTGAGAAAACAATGAATAAAGCACAGTTGTTTATTTCAGAATGCTCACGAATGGAACCAAAGAATGAGCAGGGGTTAAAAACAGTGATGGGTACCTCTGAAAGGTTTTTGGCAACAAGTAAACTAAAACCCCGGAGAAGGTGATGGCACCCCCTCCAGTACTCTTGCCTAGAAAATCCCATGGACAGAGGAGCCTGGTGGGCTGCAGTCTATGGGGTCGCTATGAGTCGGACGTGACTGAAGCGACTTAGCAGCAGTAGCAGCAGCAAACTAAAACCCAATTAACAGTGGCTTTAAGAGGAAGGAATTTATTCACTCATTTAACAAGAAATCAGCCCAGGTTGGGGATATAGTCAGCCCAGGTTGATTCTGTGGCTTAATCACAGCATAAGGGACCTAGAGTCTCTTTTAACTCCATCATCCTTTGGATATGAGTTTCAATCTCATGGTCATGAACTGGTGTAACTAGACCCACACCCTATATTCACATTCATGAAGAAGAAGGAAGCGACAAAGCTCGAAGAGAAGCATATGGTCAATCTGCCCCTTTAAAAAGTTTTCCCAGAAGCTTTAGAACTTTCCACATTTTAGTGGTCAGAAATGGTTCAATCACCTATGTTCTTTGGTAGTATGAGAAGGTAACTATTTTAATCGTAACATGAAGTTTTCTAATGAATGAGGAAAAAGTGGGGAAGTACAACCTGGTTAACAACTAGCAGTACCTAGCACAGGAAATACAGAAACACCAAAGGCTTAGCCAACAGAGATAAGAGAAGCTTTTCAGGAGGAAAGGACAATTAAATGTAGGACTGAAAAGCTCCCAAGAGCCAGCAAGGTTTACACACCAAGAGGAAGCACTGGAAATAATTGGGGGTAGGAAGTGCATTCCAAACAAAGGACATAGCTATTCCTAGCCCTGCAAGCAGTTCAGTATGACTGGAACACAGAGTTCACGTTGCGGAGCCAACACAGTGAAGACTAGAGACAGGTAGGTATGTGAAAAGTTTTCAAGAACCTTGTGGGCTGTGCCCTACTAAGCAGTTCTGGCTTTAAGGTGAACTTTAAGAGATGCCATTATATAATATGATGCTAAACCTTGTAGTTGGTTCATGAGCCTCACCTCATGTCATACTGCAGAGGGACCTTTGGTAGGATTACAGTCCTCATTCTTTCTCACTTTCTTTTTGAGCCAACCTGCTCCTCCACATGGCAGTCTTATAGAGGCAAGCCCTACCTTTGTGAAAGTGCTAGTTGCTCAGTCATATCCGACTCTTTGTGGCCCCATGTACTATAGACCACCAGGTTCCTCTGTCCAAGAATACCGGAGTGGATTGCCATGCCCTTCTCCAGGGGATCTTCCCAACCTGGGAATCAAACCTGGATCTCCTGCATTGCAGGCAGATTCTTTACCATCTGAGAAGGAGACCTGAAGTTATCCAGCATTGCCTATGATGAGTACAGTGGATCTAATTCTCAGGTACACTGTTAGGAAGCTCATCACAACCCCCACTTCCAAACCATCTTCTTCAACCCAACTTTACCAGTAGAAGTGCTTATATTTTAGTTTTCTGCTGTCTGTGCCCCTCACAGTTGGTTCTGATATTGGTCCTCTAAAATCTCAACAGTTGGTGACTTCCTATATCCTGCCCCAGTTTCTCTCAGCCATGCTGGCTCATCCATTTACTCTATCTCTCATCCTCAGCCACACAGTTCCTCTGTTCTTTCCTGCCTCAGTGAGCACACAGGTGCAGGGAGATTGTGAAACCCCTCCAGGCTAGTGGATGAGTTCTGTAATGCTCTGCCTGATGGTTAAGTGGTGAGCACTCCTCTCAGGAGCATTCTGTATGCCTAGTTGTTATTTCTCATTAGAAATAAATTTAGTTGGGAACTCTATGCCTGACACTCTCATCCTGCAGAATTTTGGCCAGAACTCTCTAGTGTTTCCAAAACAAAACTCTGCCTTAATTGCCTCTGGCAAAATATTTGAAAGTAAAATCCAAAAGCAAGGGAAGTATATTGCTGACATTGATGGTACCCAATTTGATACATTTGCCTGGTTAAGGAACTTATGTCAGAAAGAAATGAAAATAGAAATTCAAGTCACATGAGCCTTACTTGGGCATGTTCTCTGGATTTGTGCAGAAAAGTGCATGAGTATATTCACTGTCCTCTCTTGATGGAAAACAGAGTACAGCTGTACAAACACTGTTCAAACAGCTTCCAAGAATATCAACAGAGAATGGCGATGTCAAATAGTAGCTTTAATAAGAGCATTGCTGCTCAGAGATAGGAAACTTGCAAATGCTGAGTATGAGGTAGAAAATGCAGAAATAATCACACAGAAATAAATGCTGAATATTCAAGACAAAGGCTGAGATGGACCTATTTCACCCCAGGGATGGAAAACAAGTAGAATAACCTTTAGATCTCACCCTATGCATCATACAAAACACACAGCTATTCTTGGAAATTTCTCCCAATGAATTACAATTCAACTATAAATGATATTTTTAACACCAGAGTCACAAGAGTTTCTATTAATTGGTATAATTAATTAATTTGCAAATCAGTTGCTTTTCTGCTATTTTCCATCTGGTCCTTTGCCATGTCATTTAGGCATTGCATTGTCATGATAGACAACAGAGAAATTAATTCTCGTCACCTGTGATTCTTTTAGAAGACAGTATATATAAGTGAAGGATCCTAGAAAAGGGAGTCTAACAGAGGTCCCTAAATCATTTGAATTTGCTATTCCATTTGCCCATTCACATGGCTGCAGTTTTCCCCCAGTCAACTGGGTCCAAAATATAACTGGAAAGTTCCAGAAATAATCAATAAGGGCTTTCCTGGTAGCTCAGCTGGTAAAGAATCTGCCTGCAATGCAGGAGACCTGGGTTCGATTCCTGGGTTGGGAGGATCCCCTGGAGAAGGGAAAGGCTACCCAATCCAGTGTTCTGGCCCGGAGAATTCCATGGACCATGTAGTTCATGGGGTTGCAAAGAGTCACATGACTGAGTGACTTTCACTTTACTTTCATCTTGGACTGCATGCTGTTCTGAGAAATATGATGAAGTCTCACACAGCTTGGCCAAGATGTGAATCATCCTTTGTTCAGGGTAACCTGTCTGTTGGTCACTGAGTAGCCATCTAGGTTATCAGACGGACTGTTGCAGTAACACATCACAGTGCTATGTTCAAGGAACACATTATATATATATATATTTTACTTAATAATGGCCCTAAATCTCAAGGGAAGTGAGGCTAGCAATTTGAATGTGCCAAAGAAAAGCCAAAAAGTGCTTTCTTTAAGTGAAAATGCGAAAGTTCTCAGTGTAAGGAAAAAAAAAATACGCTGAGATTTCCAAGATCTATGATAAGAACAAATATGAAATTCTAAAGAAAGAAATAAATTCATGCTAGTTTTATTGTCTTTCCTCAAACCGCAAAAGTTATGTTGTGTAAGTGGTAAGATTGAAAGGTATTAAATTCATACAATATTTTGAGAGAGACAGAGACGACATTTGCTTAACTTTTACCAAAATATATTATTGTGTTTTATTTTGTTATTAGTTGCTGTTAATCCCCTACTATGCCTAATCTATTAATTAAGCTTTATCATAGGTATTTACGTATAGGGAAAAAAACATAGCATATACAGGATCCAGTACCATCTGTGGTTTCAGGCATCCACTGTGGCTTTTTAGAATGTATCTTCCATGGATAAGGGGCTTGCTTGCCTGTAATTGGTAGTTGTTCTTACCAAGTAAGAAACAACACTTTGTCTTATGTCCAGGGTAACCTCTAGTGAATACTTAGCCAGAAAACACTTCTTTCATTGACCTTTTCCTTAATTCTGCCTCTCTTCCCACTTCGGTCATATAGTTGTTTCATTCTTTTGCTTTCCTCCATATCCAGGATCCCTTCAAAACTGGATCTCAAAATATCTAGAGTATAAGTCATTCATAACTATGGAGAAAATGTAGTCGTCATTTAGAAGCGCTGGGATTGCAATGCCAGCACCAGAAGGCCTGGTTTTGAATCCTTGCTCTGCTGTGCCTCCCTGTGTGATTTGGAGTGAGTGAGTTCATCTCTCTAGGCCTCAGTTCACTTAACCTGACAAAGGGATGGTGGATAATCAGGCCCACTGCAGAGGGAGTTATGAGGTTTAAAGGAGTAACTAGAAAGTAGCCTTGTACAAAGTTCTTCATCTCTGAAAGCCTTACAATTTGGGAGCTTGTATACAAGTATATCATTAAGGAGTACACTAGAAAATTCTCCAAATATTCATGGACCTATTGAAAACAAAACAAGAATCTTAAAGAAACCATATTAAGAAAAGTCTCTATCTAGCATGTCAGTTTTACAAAAATTTAAATATATGTTTTACATTATTTTATCTAGGTAGGAAACAGTTATTTTAGATATCTATAGTAGTTATATGTGGATAATAAGATATACTTTAGAATTGCTATATAGGATTATAATTTTTGAACACAAAGAATTTATAAATAGATATAGAGTTCTTTATATGATGTTTTACTATCCTTTTATAAAAAGACCAAGAGTAAAATAAGCAAAATGATTTTTTAAATTTCACCTTAAAAAGAAAAAAACAGATTACTGAATTAACACTCCCAGTGCCAAAGAAATTTGACATGCCCTCAAAACAGTCTAGTTTTTATTTCTAAAAATATTATGACATAATAAATAGCAAAGATGAGAAATGGAAAAAAAAGAAAGAAAGTATCTTTGTGCAGAGGAATGCCAATAAATGATAGCTATTCATATTATGGTACCCATTTCCCATAGTCTCTGCATTATAAATCTTATTTTAAATTGGAATAAAGGAAAGATAAGGCAGAGAAACATTTGGTGGGGGTGAGAAATCAGACTATGCTACTTAAATATAAAACTAAACTAAAATGTCAAGTAAAACCTATGTTAAACCAATATTTCAGAATTTGTGATAAATGGAACTGGGGAAGGAGATTTACAAAAGACTTGGGACATCTTTTAGGACCCAGCAGTTATCTATGGATTACTCGCTTGCTGGATGTTCCAGGGTGCCCTAAGATGCCCACAAAGACTGGTGTTAATTAGATCCTATTTGTTCATGTTTTCTTTTATTTCTTTTTGCCTTAGGAGACAGAGCTAAAAAATATTGCTATGTTTTATGTCAAAGAGTGTTCTGTTTATGTTCTTTTCTAGGAGTTTTATGATTTCAGGCCTTACATATAGGTTTTTAATCCATTTGAGGTTTTTATATATGGTATGAGGAACTTTTCTAATCTTATTCTTTTACACGCAGCTGTCCAGTTTTCCAGAACCTAATTAAACTTAAAAGGAAAAAAAACAAATGGAAAGCCATTTACACAAAGAGGAAATCTGTGACAAAATGAGAAAACAACTTATGGAATGGGAGAAAATATTTGTAAATGACATGAATAAGGAGGGGTTAATATATAAAGTCTATAAATAACTCATTCAAGTCAATGTCAAATAAACAAAAATCCAATTAAAAATGGGTAGAAAACCAACTAGACACTTTTTCTAAAGAAGACATATAGATGACTAAGAGGCAATGTGAAAAGATGCTCAATATCACTAATCAGAGAAATGCAAATTAAAACCATAGTGAGATACCACCTGATACTTGTTGGAATGGCTATCATCAAAAAGAACACAAATAACAAATATTGTTGAAGGTGTAAAGAAAAGGGAACCCTCATACACTGTTAGTGAGACTGTAAATTGGTTCAACTACTATGGAAAGCAGTAGAGGATTCCTCAAAAAACTAAAACTAGACCCCTGTGTGGTCAAGCAATTTCACTCCTGAGTATATATTCATAGAAAATAAAAATGCCAGTTCATGAAGATATATTACCCCAGTGTCCATAGGAGCATTATTTACAATAGCCAAGATATGGAAGCACTCTAAGTGTCCATCAACGGATGAATGGATAAAGATGTGTCATATATATTTTTATATATATATATATATACATATACACATACACACAATGGGATATTATTCAACCATAAAAAGAATGATATTCTGCCATTTGCAATAACATGGGTGGACTTAGGGAGTATTGTACTTAGTAAAGTAAGTCAGACAGAGAAAGGCAAATACTACATGTTATCACATACATATATGTGGAATTTAAAAGATAAAAACAAACAAATGAATACAGTGAAACAGAAAAGGTCCACAGATACAGAGAACAGCTAGTCACTACCAGTGGGAAGAGGAAAGGGGGTGTGGAAGAGACAGGAGACTAGAAGACATAAATGACGGTGTAGAAAATAAATAATCAATAAGGATACAGTATGGGGAGATATAGTTATTATTTTGTAATAACTTTGAACAGAATCTAATCTATAAAAATATTGAACCACTATGTTGTACACCTAAAACTATATATTAATAATATTATAAGTCAACTATATTTGAAAAGGCCTCTTGAGAGTCCCTTGGGCAGCAAGGAGATCAAACCAGTCAATCCTAAAGGAAATCAACCCTGACTATTCACTGCAAGGACTGATTCTGAAGCTGAAGCTCCAATACTTTGGTCACCTGATGTGAAGAACTGACTCACTGGAAAAGACCCTGATCCTGGGAAATATTGAAGGCAAGAGGAGAAGGGGGTGACAGAGGATGAAGTGATTGGATGGCATCATAGACTCCATGGACATGACTTTGAGCAAACTCTGGGAGATACTGAAGGACAGGTAAGCCTGGCATGCTGCAGTCCATGGGGATCAAAGTTGGGTATGCCTGAAGGACTGAACAACAACAACAACATACTTAAAGAAAAGAGATTAGGGTTAAAAAGGAAATATGCCAAAGTCTGACCATATTTTAGTTGGCTCTAAAGTTGTCAGGTCAATGTAATGCATTTTCCATAATTTTTTAAAAGAATTTTTTCTTAATTTAGGACTATCAGGTAGCTAGGGAGAGAATTCAGGAAAATACATGAAACATTCTTCCAAAATAGAAATAATACCTACTAAAATTATTGACTTGCACAGAGCAGGTGCTCAGTATATATAGAAGGGAGTCCCTTCTGTCAGTAACCCTACAAGTAGGAAAGAAGAAATAATGACATTTGAAAAGAATCTTCCATAAGTTTTGCTGCTTAAGAAAAAGTTTCAACACTTTAATGAAAACATATTGCAGAGACTTTTTTTTAAATAGAGAAGTGTCACGAATGTTGGTTTTTAACTGTAAACAAACAAAAGAGATATTTAATCTCTGCAGAAACAGTGAGCTTTGCTTGTGGCAAATTCATAAAATTTCATAATTCCACCAGAGGCAAAGTGTCAGAGTTTTCCTCTTAGGAGCTACATTCAGGAGCTATATTCCCAGTTGGAAATGTGAAATTTTACCTCAGAAAGAAATATGGGTATGTTTTGCAAAAAGCTAAAATTGATCATCTTATTTTGATTCTAAGTGAGACCAAAGCATCTCATGTAGGATAAGGAATGATAAAGGAAGATGAGGAGGTAAGGTCTGGAAACAGGAGAGGAAGAAGGGATGGGTGATGAAAGTACTGCGCAGAAGAGATCCTCAGTTCAGTTCAGTCACTCAGTCGTGCCTAACTGTTTGCAACCCCATGAATTGCAGCACGCCAGGCCTCCCTGTCCATCACCAACTCCCGGAGTTCACTCAGACTCACGTCCATTGAGTCGGTGATGCCATCCAGCCATCTTATCCTCTGCCG
>NW_011494826.1:397502-399195 GCF_000754665.1 Bison bison bison | reverse complement strand
TATTCCTTCCAAAGAACACCCAGGGCTGATCTCCTTCAGAATGGACTGGTTGGATCTCCTTGCAGTCCATGGGACTCTCAAGAGTCTTCTCCAACACCACAGTTTAAAAGCATAAATTCTTCGGCTCTCAGCTTTCTTCACAGTCCAACTCTCACATCCATACATGACTACCGGAAATATCAAAAAAGAAAGGATATGGTGTATTATTTAAAACCCAGATTCAGCATATCAAATCCCCCAGCCAACACCCATGAGATCAGGACTTCTTTTCCTGGACTCTATTTCGGCTAAATCCAACCTCTTCTCTTTGTGCCTGCCTCTGGTATTTTCCTTTGATAAAAACTGTGCCAGATTTTATTATACAATTTCAAAGAGAAAAGATTTTGCTTTTGTATTTGGACTACATCTTTAAGATGTAATTTCCTAAAACAAACTTTGGAGAAGAGCATGAAAGTAAAACTTTTAAAGATATTTCACAAATATTTGATCCTTTTTTCAAAGGATTGCAAAGCCTTGTAAATCTTGAGCTTTTTTTCTGTGGGTTCCAGCTCTTTGCCTACAGAATTTTCAATCTACATCATGTATCAGGCATAGAAACTGGCCTTGGAAGGGTTGTACAGTGAAGAAATTTAAATATATGGTTTTAATCCCATTAATGAAGTATTGTTGTTGCAGGTAGGCTTGAGAGCATAAAATAAAGCTCAAAAAATGGCCTCTTTATTAAATAAGTCTTTTTTCTTATTTTTTAATTTTTATTTTATTTTATTTTTTTTACTTTACAATATTGTATTGGTTTTGCCATACATCAACATGCATCAGCCACGGGTGTACATGTGTTCCCATCCTGAATCGCCCTCCCACCTCCCTCCCCATACCATCCCTCCAGGTCATCCCAATGCACCAGCCGCAAGCCTCCTGTATCCTGCATCGAACCTGGACTGGCGATTCATTTCTTACATGATATTATACATGTTTTAATGCCATTCTCCCAAATCATCCCCCCCACACAGAGTCCAAAAGACTGTTCTATACATCTGTGTCTCTTTTGCTGTCTTGCATACAGGGTTGTCATTACCATCTTTCTAAATTCCATATATATGTGTTAGTATACTATATTGGTGTTTTTCTTTCTGGCTTACTTCACTCTGTATAATAGGCTCCAGTTTCACCCACCTCATTAGAACTGATTCAAATGTATTCTTTTTAATGGCTGAGTAATACTCCATTGTGTATATGTACCACAGCTTTCTTATCCATTCGCTGATGGACATCTAGGTTGCTTCCATGTCCTGGTTATTATAAACAGTGCTGCGATGAACATTGGGGTACACGTGTCTCTTTCAATTCTGGTTTCCTCGGTATGTATGCCCAGCAATGGGATTGCTGGGTCATATGGCAGTTCTATTTCCAGTTTTTTAAGGAATCTCCACACTGTTCTCCATAGTGACTATACTAGTTTGCATTGCCACCAACAGTGTAAGAGGGTTCCCTTTTCTCCACACCCTCTCCAGCATTTATTGCTTGTAGACTTTTGAATCGCAGCCATTCTGACTGGCATGAAATGGTACCTCATTGTGGTTTTGATTTGCATTTCTCTGATAATGAGTGATGTTGAGCACCTTTTCATGTGTTTGTTAGCCATCTGTATTTCTTCTTTGGAGAAATGTCTATTTAGTTCTTTGGCCTATTTTTT
>NW_011494826.1:370987-397402 GCF_000754665.1 Bison bison bison | reverse complement strand
CCATCTGTATTTCTTCTTTGGAGAAATGTCTATTTAGTTCTTTGGCCTATTTTTTGATTGGGTCGTTTATTTTTCTGGAATTGAGCTGCAGGAGTTGCTTGTATATTTTTGAGATTAGTTGTTTGTCAGTTGCTTCATTTGCTATTATTTTCTCCCATTCTGAAGGCTGTCTTTTCACCTTGCTTATAGTTTCTTCTGTTGTGCAGAAGCTTTTAATTAGATCCCATTTGTTTATTTTTGCTTTTATTTCCAATATTATGGGAGGTGGGTCATAGAGGATCCTGCTGTGATGTATGTCAGAGAGTGTTTTGCCTATGTTGTCCTCTAAGAGTTTTATAGTTTCTGGTCTTATGTTTAGATCTTTAAAACATTTTGAGTTTATTTTTGTGTATGGTGTTAGAAAGTGTTCTGGTTTCATTCTTTTACAAGTGGTTGACCAGTTTTCCCAGCACACTTGTTAAAGAGATTGTCTTTTCTCCATTGTATATTCTTGCCTCCTTTGTTAAATAAGTCTTTTCACTATCCCTGGAGACCCTTTGAACATTCATTTATTTTGTAACCCAGCCATCATTGTGTCTTCTATTCTTTAGATATAGGAAATAATGTGAAGATGATTAAACATCAGAAGATTCAAAGGTTTATTTTGAGTACATGAAAACTTCCCCAGCCCCAGATCAAAATAAGAACCTTCAATAATTACAGCTTCTCTTATCAGAATTGAATTACCTCTGAAATAAAGAAGACTGGGCTCATTCAATTTACCTTCACCACAAAACTCAAACTACCCATCCTAAACTGATAATAAGCAAATCTGTATGGCATACAAGACATTCAGTGGCATATGGCGTATAGTTCCGGCGTATAGGACACTTTAGGATGCAGAGAAGATGGATGCATGTGAAGACAGAAGATCATGTGCTTAGAGTCATGAAACAGGAAACATTCACCAGGAAGTCAGAAATTAAATACAACTTTATCCCATCTCACGGTCCAATAAAGCAGTTAGATAAATGCTGAACTGTCTGGAACAATGAATCATTCAGGAAACAGTGACGGTGCAAGTATCATATTCCACGCCTTGAATGAGATAGAAGGAAAGAACGGAAATATACAGTTCTGCTCCAGTTTGGAAATAACTGTTTAATGGAAATGACTGGGTTATTTCTCCTTCAGGACGAGTTTCATTAATGAGAAAGAGTTGACTGTAGAGTTTGAAAAAATAGAACCTTTCATACACATGGTAAGTAGTAAACCAAAAGGGTGATCCCAAGTTATTCAGTGCAGTTACCAGCACTCAGAAATAGATGATGCAGCAAGATAGAGTGAAAGTGAGCCTGCGTGACTGGAAAGGCCTGTAGTCCAGAGGGTACTCAGATAGAGGACTTTCTCAAGAGCAGACAAGCACTTACTAGTGTGTGCCACTAGATAACTGACGGAGTTGGATGAAAGAGTGAGATAATGAGTAAGAAATGGCAGGGACAGATCTACTGAAAACAGGGAACCACAGACAATGGGCAATGGGCAAAAACAAAAGAGAGAAGTCTCCTGAAGAACAGGGTTCAGTCAAATTAACACAGCCCCCTGACCACCTAAGGTTATCCTAAGTGCTTCTCAAGCTTAATTGTACATACAGTCACTGGAGGAAGAATCTTGTTAAAATGTAGATTCTGATTCAAGAAGGTCCGGTGAAGTCAGCAGTTCTGCTTCCAGGTAATGCTGGTGCTATTAATCCATGGACAACACATGAGTGTCAAAGTAGCTACGGGTTAATCTGGCGAGTTCAGTGAAATCATCACAAACCGATAGATGTAGTGCATCCACGTGCTTTAAAATAAGGAAACAGCCTGGTCTCTGGAGTAACTTTGGATGTGACTCACCTTCTGTCCACATGATTTGCATCTCTTCTTGCTGGGCCTGTAACTGAAAAAGTGTGTGATGAACGTGGCATCCGGATTTTCATTTGTCCATCTCCCTCATTTTCTAACTTTACAATCTAAGACAAATTTTCTGAGCCTAATTTCTCTAAAATGGTAATAACTATACAATCCTCAATAATGCTATTTTGAGAATCAAAAATGAATTAGCATATAGTAAGAACTAGCAAACATTAGTCCTTTCTTCCATCCTATGTTTTGTGGGGGGTTTTTGTGCTTAGTTGCTCAGTCATGTCCAACTATTTGTGACCCCATGGAGGGTTTCTCCAGGCAAGAACACTGGAGTGGGTAGCCATTCATTTCTCAAATAGTAAGTGTAACTATCACTGACAGCTGACAATGGACAAAGCACTTTCAATGACAATTTATTTTGTCCTTTCAAATTCCATAAACAAGAGCCATGTTATTACTCTCTAAAGATGAGGAAACTGAAGCTCAGAGAGATTTAGTGGTATAACCAAGAACCTAAGGCTTGAATTCCTGGAGAAGGAAATGGCAACCCACTCCAGTATTCTTGCCTGGAGAATCCCATGGACAGAGGAACCTGGCAGGCTACAGTCCATGGGGTTGCAAGAGTCAGACATGACTTAGTGACTAAACCACCATTTAGCACACCTCAAATTACATTCTCCATCTATCTTATCCTTAATAAAAACATTATAGCATGGCACATGTGAAGTGAAATCATGCATGTAAAATGACTATCAGAATTTCCTGTTTAATAGAGGTTTGATCTGATCCTTCCTAAAATGCCACTGTAATGATGACAAGTAATTTGCCATTGTATTACAGTTTTCTAGGGCTGCCATAACAAAGTACCACAAATTGGGTGCTTAAAGAACAGAGATTTATTGTCTCACAGTTCTTGAGCCTATGTCTAAAATTAAGGTGTCATCAGAATAGGTCCTCTTGAGGACTGAGTGAAAGATCTGTTAGAACTCAGATCTACAACCCTTCTCTCCTTGGCTTGTAGACAGCTGTCTTCTTTCTGTGTCTCTTCACATTGCACTCCCTCTGTCTGTCTGTCTCCAAATTTCTCCTTTTCATGAGGATACTAGTCATATTGGGTTAAAGCCCACCCTAATGACCACATTTTAAATGATTACCTCTTTAAAGACCTTATCTTCAAATAAGGTCACATTCTGAGGTATTGGGTTGCAATTTCAACATATGAATTTTAGGAAGGCACAATTCAACTCAGCCCGCAAAGCAAAAAATGGAAACAAAAGTCAGAGCTCTAGAAGATGAAACTATGGACAGAAGAATAGAAGATCTAAGAAATCTGAGTGCCTAGTGCACATGGAGTCAGGGACAATGGGATACAAGCAAGAAATAGAGCATCTCAAACACTGAACACCAGGAAAACCCTGGAAATGATCATAACTAATTCTCCCGAAGAGGGAAGAGAAGCAAAGTGTTGAAACAAGATATTTATTTGAAAATATATATTAGAAATAGTTATATCCCCTGGCATTCTCTGGTACATTAACAGGATTTATTTGATGGAGATACTGAACATGAATATCCTAAACACAGGGAGGATTAGGGAAGGGGAGGCTTCCTGCTGAAAATAGGCAAGTTGATTTAAAATCAGCATATTGAATGACAAGACCCCACACCTCTCTTCTATATTCTGCTTTAGGAATACTGGCAGCCAAGCAAATACTGCCTCAGGCATGTAATTGGTAGACTGTCCTCCAGAATAATTTAATAGATTCAGGAAGGGAAAAAAAAATGTTCATAAATATTGAAATATAGGGTCCCCTTAGGAAACTTCTATATCCCTGCCCTTTAGATTTTCAGTGAAGGCTACAAGTTGGTCAGCTTTGACCATAGACATCAAAATTTTGTCTTTTTAGGCTCTTCATTCTTTTTAAAAACTATTTTTATTGTAAAATACAACACATACAGAACAGTGCCTGAAACATAAGTAAATAGACTCAATAAAGTGTCACACAGTGAATACCTATGCAGCCACTAGACAAGTCAAGGAAAAATACACCTCTAGCAAACCAGAAACTACCACCCTTCACTCCCCATGGCAAAAACCAATTTCTGCCTCCTCTCAAATATAACTGATATTTTGTATTCTAAACACCACTGTTTTGTTTTGCCTGCTTTGGAATCTTATCTAAATGGATGTATTTAACACATATATTCTTTTTGTCTGGCCTTTCCCCCCCCCCCAGCATTATGCTCAAGAGATATTAACTTATTAATTTAAAAATGCTAAAAGTTGTTTTTTTACTGCTGTATAGTATTATTGGATGACAATGCCACAATTTAATGCATCCACTCTACTGTATCTGGCACATATTTTTTTCAACTTTATATTCATGAGATTTATCCATTTTGTTGCAGGTAACTTTAGTCCATTTTCCACGTTGCTGTAGATAACTATAGGCCAGTTTATTCAATGCTGTATAATGTTCCACTGTAAGAACACATTTTTATCAATTCTACTATTGATATGCCCATCATTAGTTTTCATTTTCTGCATAGTATAAATACTGATGCTTTGAATATTCCTGGATTTACCTCTTTATGCATATGTTCAAGTATCTCCATTGGGTTTTAAGGTATGCATATTTTCCACTTCATGTGGAAGTTATTTTTTCCTAGCTATTTCGTACCAATTTACCTTCCCCAAAGTAGTCCTAGAAGTTTCCTGTTCCCTCATGTCTTTACCAACATTGGGTAGTTACAGTCTTACTATTTAGAGTGACTTGCTGCTTCTGCTGCTAAGTTGCTTTAGTCATGTCCGACTCTGTGCAACCCCATAGACGGCAGCCCACCAGGCTCCCCCGTCCCTGGGATTCTCCAGGCAAGAACACTGGAGTGGGTTGCCATTGCCTTCTTCAATAGAGTGCCTTACTCTTAAATAAAACAGTATAATGAAGATTAACAGCTATTTGAGGAAAACCTCCAACATGAAAGACAAAGACAGTGAAAACAGAGACTGCAGAAGGCATGGACAATAAAGAAAACATACAAATATTTTTTAAATGTTTTAGTAGCCTCAGAGAAGTGAAAAGCCATTAATTCCATATAAAAAAGGAATGTTTTTATTGAATAGAGAATAAGAAAATACTAAAATTCATTGGAAGGATTGAAAGATAAATTTAAGGATTTCTCCCAATCTTAAGTGGGAGGATAATAAAATGAAATATTAAGGAGAATTTCAAAAAAAATCCAAGATGCCCCACTACTAATTTATAGGAGTTCCAGGAAGGAAAAAAAAAATAGAAAAGAGATGAGAGGAAATTATTGAAAAACAGTTACAGGAAAAATTCCTAGAACTAAAGAACATGCATTTCCAGATTAAAGGGGCTCCCCAAGTGCTTGTCACATGAACTGACACAAAATAGAAACCACACTAAGCCATGCTGTCAATTAATTTTGGAACACCAATGATAAAAAGAGGATTCTAAAAGATTCAGAGTATAAATCACAGACTATATACAAAGGAAGCATAATTTTAAAAATGCGTCAGTGGGGCTCTACAAGTGCAACATTGAAGTTAAAAAACAATGGGGAGAAACATACACTCCGAAATTGGGAGGTGAATAAGCCAGATATCCAAGCAAAAAGGAAGAGATAAAGCAAAAAGCTGACATAGCAAAAAGCACATGTGGTTTCATTACACTGATACACTGGGATAAAAGTATGGGCATGGTGTGTAAATGTAAGGATGTTTGCTTGTGTGTGTATCATGAAATGTAGTAAAATATATTCAAATATTCTAAAGATAATTATTTCCAACTGACGATTGTCTAACTGGCCAGGAGATCAATAAAGTATGAGAAGTAGAACAAAGACATTTTTGGATGATAAACATGTCTAATTGCATCCTATGCACACTTCTATGTACACTTTCTGACAAAACATGGTCCACTAGAGAAAGGAATGGCAAACTACTTCAGTATTCTTGCCTTGAGAACCCCATGAACAGCATGAAAAGGCAAAAAGATAGGACACTGAAAGATGAATTCGCCAGGTCTGTAGGTGCCTGATATGCTACTGGAGATCAGTGGACAAATGACTTCAGAAAGAATGCAGAGTTGGAGCCAAAGCAAAAACAACACCCAGCTGTTGATATGACTAGTGGTGGAAGTAAACTCTGATGCTCTGAAGAGCAGTATTGCATAGGAACCTGAAATGTTAGGTGCATGAATTAAGGCAAATTGAAAGCGGTCAAACAGGAGATGGCAAGAATGAACATTGACATTTTAAAAATCAGCGAACTAAAATGGACTGGAATGGGTGAATTTAACTCAGATAACCATTATATCTACTACTATGGGCAAAAATCCCTTAAAAGAAATGGAATAGCCATCACAGTCAACAAAACAGTCCAAAATGCAGTACTTGGATGCATTCTCAAAAAAGACAGAATGATCTCTGTTGGTTTCCAAGGCAAACCATTCAATTTCACAGTAATCCAAGTCTATGCCCCAAACAGTAATGCTGAAGAAGCTGAAGTTGAACAGTTCTATGAAGACCTATAAGACCTTCTAGAACTAACGCCCCCAAAAGATGTCCTTTTCATTATAGGGGACTGGAATGCAAAAGTAGGAGGTCAAGAAATACCTGGAGTAACAGGCAAATATGGCCTTGGAGTACGGAATGAAGCAGGGAGAGTGTGTTTCCTGAGAGAACACACTGGTCATAGCAAACACCCTCTTCCAACAACACAAGCGAAGACTCTACACATGGACATCACCAGATGGTCAACACCAAAATCAGATTGATTATATTCTTTGCACCCAAAGATGGAGAAGCTCTATACAGTCAGCAAAAACAAGACTGGGAGCAGACTGTGGCTCAGATCATGAACTCCCTATTGCCAAATTCAGACTTGAATTGAAGAAAGTAGCTAGGAAAACCACTAGATCATTCAGGTATGACCTAAATCAAATCCCTAACGATTATACAGTGGAAGTGAGAAATAGATTCAAGGGATTATATCTGATAGGCAGAGTGCCTGATGAACTATGGATGGAGGTTCATGACATTGTACAGGAGGTAGGGATCAAAATCATCCCCAAAAAAAAGAAATGCAAAAAAGCAAAATGGCTGTCTAAAGAGGCCTTACAAATAGCTATGAAAAGAAGAGAAGCCAAAAGCAAAGGAGAAAAGGAAAGATATAGCCATTTGAATGCAGAGTTTCAAAGAATAGCAAGGAGTGACAAGAAAGCCTTCCTCAGTGGTCAGTGCCAAGAAATAGAGGAAAACAATAGACTGGGAAATACTAGAGATCTCTTCAAGAAAGTTAGAGATACCAAGGGAAAATTTCACATAAATATGGGCTCAATAAAGGACAGAAATGGTATGCACCTAACAGAAGCAGAAGATATTAAGAAGAGATGGCATGAAAACACAGAAGAACTATACGAAAAAGATCTTCATGACCCAGATAGTCATAATGGTGTGATCACTCACTTAGAGCCAGACACCCTGGAATGTGAAGTCAAGTGGGCCTTAGAAAGCATCACTACAAACAAAGCTATGGAGGTGATGGAATTCCAGTGGAGTTATTTCAAATCCTAAAATACGACGCCATTATAGTGCTGTACTCAATATGCCAGCAAATTTGGAAAACTCAGCAGTGGCCACAGGACTGCAAAAGGTCAGTTTCCATTCCAATTCCAAAGAAAGGCAATGCCAAAGAATGCTCAAACTACTGCACAATTGCACTCATCTCACATGCTAGCAAAGTAATGCTCAAAATACTTCAAGCCAGGTTTCAACATGAAAGTACATGAACCATGAACTTCCAGATGTTCAACCTGGATTTAGAAAAAGCAGAGGAACCAGAGATCAAATTGCCAACATCTGTTGGATCTTGGAAGAAATGAGAGAGTTCCAGAAAAACATATATTTCTGCTTTATTGACTATGCCAAAACATTTGACTGTGTGGATCACAACAACCTGTGGAAAATTCTGAAAGAGATGGGAATACCAGACCACCTGACCTGCCTCCTGAGAAATCTGTATGCATGTCAAGAAGCAACAGTTAGAATTGGACATGGAACAACAGACTGGTTCCAAATTGGGAAAGGAATATGTTGAGGCTGTAAATTGTCACCCTGCTTATTTAGCTTATATGCAGAGTACATCATGTGAAATGCCGGCCTGGATGAAGCACAAACTGGAATCAAGATTGCCAGGAGAAATATCAATAACCTCAGATATGCAGATGACACCACCCTTACGGCAGAAAACAAAGAAGAACTAAAGAACCTTTTGATGAAAGTGAAGAGGGAGAGTGAAAAAGTTGGCTTAAAGCTCAACTCAGAAATCTTAGATCATGGCATCTGGTCCCATCACTTCATGGCAAATAGATAGGAAAACAATGGAAACAGTGACAGACTTTTTTTTCTTGGGCTCCAGAATCATTGCAGATGATGACTGCAGCCATGAAATTAAAAGATGCTTGCTCCTTGGAAGGAACGTTATGACCAACCTAGACAGCATATTGAAAAGCAGAGAGATTACTTTGCCAATAAAGGTCTGTTTAGTCAAAGCTATGTTTTTTCCAGCAGTCATATATGGATGTGAGAGTTGGACTATAAAGAAAGCTGAGTGCCAAAGAATTGATGCTTTGAACTGTGGTGTTGGAGAAGACTCTTGAGAGTCCCTTGGACTGCAAGAAGATCCAACCAGTCCATCCTAAAGGAAATTGGTCCTGATTATTCATTGGAAAGACTGATGCTGAAGCTGAAACTCCAATACTTTGGCCACCTGATGGAAAGAACTGATTCATTTGAAAATTTGCTGATGCTGGGAAAGTTTGAAGGTGGGAGGAGAAGGCGATGACAGAGGATGAGATGGTTGGATGGTATCACTGACTCAATGGACATGAATTTGAGTAAGCTCCAGGAGTTGGTGAGGGACAGAGAAGCCTGGCGTGCTGAAGTCCATGGGGTTGCAGAGTCGGACATGACTGAACTGAGCTGAACTGTACACTTTCTCAGGAAGTTAAATAGCAAGAAATACTTAACTGAGCCAAAGAGGAATACACTGAATCCAGGAAACCAAAAATGAAGGTCCTGAGAGATTGCATATGCCCTAGGTCATGATGGCAACCCACTCCAGTGTTCTTGCCTGGAGAATCCCAGGGACAGGGGAGCCTGGTGGGCTGCCATCTATGGGGTCACACAGAGTCGGACACGACTGAAGCAACTTAGCAGCAGTAGCAGTAGGTCAAGAGAGCAACTATTCTAGTGTTCAAGAGAACAGAAAATATAAGAAGTATACTCCTAAGAAGAAAAGGAAACCTGATAGATAAGCTGGTTTGTTTGATCTGATAGGAAACATAACTCCATGGAGTTTACAATTTTATTAAAGAATTTGTGAAAAATTAATAATAGTTATTTACATAGGAATCTAAACACACCAGTGTAAGAGAGAGATGTACCAAAGAGAAAAAGACCCTTTATAGCTTCAGGCGAAAAAAGTTATTTTTAAAAGGGCATAATCAGAGTACACTATTTGAGCAGGAAATGGTCTGTGTAATGATACTGATATAGCTATGTTGGAATGTATCCATACTGGATTGAGGAGCAGTGCTGGGGGAAGGCAGTAGGGGAGGGAAAGTAGATCCACCATGGTAAAAGTCTGCTGCTGCTACTGCTGCTAAGTCGCTTCAGTCGTGTCCGACTCTGTGCGACTCCATAGACGGCAGCCCACCAGGCTCCCCCATCCCTGGGATTCTCCAGGCAAGAACACTGGAGTGGGTTGCCATTTCTTTATCCAATGCATGAAAGTGAAAAGTGAAAGTGAAGTCGCTCAGTCGTGTCTGACTCTTAGTGACCCCATGGACTGCAGCCTACCAGGCTCCTCCACCCATGGGATTTTCCAGGCAAGAGTACTGGAGTGGGTTGCCACTGCCTTCTCCAGATGATTATTAAGCCTACAAATAAAACAGTACAATATTTAGATACAAATTAAAAAGTTGAATGGAGTGTGGTGTTTTGAGAGCAAGAGACTTTTGTTTTTTGTTGTCAAATGTCTTACTGTATTTTAAGTTTTTAAACTATTTCAATGAATTACTCTGATAAATTTATAGTTCAGTTCAGTCACTCAGTCATGTCTGACTCTTTGCGATCCCATGAATTGCAGCACGCCAGGCCTCCTTGTCCGTCACCAACTCCGGGAGTTCACTCAGACTCACATCCATCGAGTCAGTGATGCCATCCAGCCATCTCATCCCCTGTCGTCCCCTTCTCCTCCTGCCCCCAATCCCTCCCAGCATCAGAGTCTTTTCCAATGAGTCAGCTCTTCGCATCAGGTGGCCAAAGTACTGGAGTTTCAGCTTCAGCATCATTCCCTCCAAAGAAATCCCATAAGTACTAATCCAATGGCACCCCACTCCAGTATTCTTGTCTGGAAAATCCCATGGACGGAGGAACCTGGTAGGCTACAGTCCATGGGGTCGCAAAGAGTCGGACACGACTGAGCAACTTCACTTTCTTTCAATCAAAATTAAGTGCTTAGGGATTTCCTTGGTGGTCCATTGATAAAAAATCTGCCTGCCAATGAAGGGGACGTGGGTTCCACCCCTGGTTCAGAAGGATTCCACATACCTTGGAGCAACTGAGCTCGTGTACCACAACTACTGAAGCCCGCATTCTAGAGTCCGCTAGCCACAACTATTGAGGCCATGTGCTGCAACTACCACAGCCTACATGCCTAGAGCCTATCCTCCACAATAAGACAGGCCACTGCAATGAGAAGCCCGCACACTCCAAGGCAGAGCAGCCCTCACTGGCTACAACTAAAGAAAGCCCATGTGCAACAACAAAGACTCAGTACAGCCAAAAATAAATAAATAAGATTTCAAAATTAAAAAAATAAAATCAAGTGCTTAGTCTAGTGGATAAAATGGCTTCCCCAGGGGCTCATTGGTAAAGAATTTGCCTTCAGTGCAGGAGATATGGGTTCAATCCCTGGGTTGAAAAGATCTCTTGGAGAAGGGAAGGACAACCCACTCCAGTATTCTTACCTGGAAATCCCATGGACAGAGAAGCCTGGCAGGCTACAGTCCATGGGTTTGCAAAAGAGTTAGACACAACTGAACGAATAAACAACACTAGTATGTAAAGCAATGTAATGGCAATAACAACATTTACCATGAGTTAGACATAGTGACCCAAGTATTTCTTGAGTATTTGCCATGAAATTAAAAGCATAATTTAATACTTTCAATAACAGCTCACCATTTTATAGGTAAGAAAACAGGGTCACTGAGAGGTTTTGTTCCTTTACTCAGATGATAGCTAGTAGATGAAAGAACCAAGAGTTTACCACATTCTGCCTGCAGTGAAAATAAAAGTGAAAGTCGCATAGTCATGTCTGACTCTTTGCAACCCCATGGACTATACAGTCCATGGAATTCTCCAGACGAGAATACTGGTATGGGTAGCCTTTCCCTTCTACAGGGTATCTGCCCAACCCAGGGATCGGACCTAGGTCTCCCACATTGCAAGCAGATTCTTTACAAGCTAAGCCATAAGGGAAGCCCAGTATACTGGATTGGTAGCCTATCCCTTCTCCAGCAGATCTTCTCAACCCAGGAATCAAAACAGGGTCTCCTGCATTGCAGATGGATTCTTTATGGGACCTTAATCCCCAAGCTACATGGCTCACAGAAACAAAGGTTCACATCATTATAGGGCTAAAGGGCTTGCTAAGATATGACCCAGCAAAGTCTTCTGATTCTAAATCCTGTGCTCTTTTCATTAGTTATCTATTTCATCAGTTCAGTTCAGTCGCTCAGTCGTGTCTGACTCTTTGCAACCCTATGGACTGCAGCGTGCCAGGCTTCCGTGTCCATCACCATTCATCTATTTCATACATATTTCATGTATTTCATACATATTATCAATCATGCAACTGAGAACTTACTGTATAGCACAGGGAACTCTACTCAGTGCTCTACGAAAACCTAAATGAGAATGAAATCCAAAAAATAGGGGATATATGTACATGTATAGCTGCTTAATTTTGCTGCTTAGTAGAAACTAACACAACTTTGTAAAGAAAATATGCTCCAATAAAAAATCAATTTAAGAAATCCTATATTCTTTTTAATTTACAGTATTTCATTAGAAAGCTCATATTTTCTTTTCATATTAACTCAATTTGATTGGAAAACATTTCATTTTCAATGGAAACATTTACTTGAGTCAAAAAAAATTAAACATATTTTGCATGTGACAACTAGAAATTTCTCTCCTCAGTAAATCCTTACTGATTTGCTATACCTGGAATGTCCCTGTCGGCTTCCTTCAACCAGAAATCTCCACTACTCCAACCAGGATAACTTTGAATGGCTATCCAGTGCAATACCATTCAACCTGCTGCAGCAGGCTTACGCATGCCCTGGTCCCCAAAACAGAAAGGGGAGGAGAGCAGGAGTACTTAGAACACTAGTGCTGAAAGCTTATGGTTAACGCTGTTGGATTCATGATCTCCAAAGATTTAGCTTTAGGACCAGGGACCAGGCTTGATCACTCAAGAGCTTTTTTTGGTAGCAGAGTTTTATTAAAGCATAAAAGGCATAGAGAAAGCTTCTGCCATAGGCATCAGAAGAGGGACTGAAAGTGCCCCTCTTGCTAGTCTTAGCAAGGGAGCTATATACTTTTTCAGTTGGTTATAACAATAAATCAAAAGCATGTCTCAAGTTTGTAAAGATCTTACCAGACCCACCCTCACAATTTAAATTCTAAGATAATAGGATTAGTTAGAAGATTTTCAAGGAGAAATTGTCCTCAAGCAGGATACATTGTTGGTACATAATCCTTAGTACAGAGTTTAAGCTGAGTTGTTTTGTTGTATAATCATCAGCTCCTGGTTTAAAGAAAAAAACAAAAACACTTTATGTGGCTAAGACTAAGGAATGTAGAAAAAAAAAGTTTTTGTCCTTTCCTACTCTTCGAGAATTCTCGACACCTATCTCCTCCTTGAGAGCCCCAGACCCCTTTCTCCTCCTTGGGGACCCCAGATTTCTTATCAACCTACCTACGAATTGGCTCTCTCAGTACCAAAATTTAAAGCAGGCTTTTACTCTCGAAGCACCCACTAGTTAAGACAGAGTGTCATCTAAGAAATGAAACAGCTAATTAAGCAGGTCACACAAATCAAAATAATGAAAAAGAATTCAGTCCTTTCAACTATCAAGATTTTGAATGAAATGATTTAAAGGAATTCACTAATTAAGATCCATGTGATCTGACCTCCAGATCCAAACTCATCAGACAATGCCCTTCCCCCCGCTTGTTGATTAGACTCCAACCACAAAGGCCTCCTTGTTGTTCCCTGGGTACAACAAAATGGCTCCCAACTCAGTCTTAACACTTGCCTTTCTCTCTGTCTGGAGCACATTTCCCTCAGATCCTCCTGTGACTCACTTATCACTAATGGTCAGCTCAGATAGCACCTCTTCAAGCAAGACTTTCTTCACCATTCGCTATCAACTATACCACTCTAGACCAGTACACACTGTCACTATACCCTGCTTCATCTTCTTCAGAACATGTAATACTATTTAAATTTGTCTGCAAAATTTTTGTTCCCTGTGCTCCCCTAGAATATAAGGTTCATAATTTTGTTCACCTTGTTTATTCAAGATTCAACAGAGTCTGGCATACAGTAGATAGTAACTAAGTGATTAAAGATGGAAAGGAGTGAAGGGAAGCATTTCCCAAGATAGGACCCAGTCAGGTTATACCCGAGGGCATTTGCCAGTGTCAAAGCAAATTTATTCCAAACCTCTGCCCTGACATCAATATGGCTGGAAGTGGGAGTCAGAGATGCAAAACACCTAGCTAAGAAAATGGGGCCCAGACACCAATTAGCAACAGAGAAGCAAATAAAAATGGTACTTGTTATGTGTAGGTACTGAGAACAAAAGATATTTCAAGAAGACACATGCCATGTCTTCTAAATCAAGCAAACTTGCAAAGTAGAAAAGTAGTAGTTAGAAACCAGTGACCATTTGAAAACTAGAATTTGAGATTCAGCTTTTTTGAGGCTAGTGTCTAGGAATATAGCTATTCTCTATTTTAAGAAGTGGAACTGTCAGGGAAATGATCCAGAGTGGTAATTTAATAATAGTCTTCACTGAGAAGAGCTATCAAAGTTTCTCTGAAGAATTTCAAGGCTTATTTATATGAGCCAACTTAAAATGTCTAAGTCCAATTTGGAAAGACCTACAGTCATTCCTTCCAAAAGTGAAGCAACTTTCTCTAAGTGAAGAAGTTAATTCACGTCAGCCTAGTCCAAAAGACTCCAGCAGAGACAGGCAAAAACCTTTCAACTTAAATTATAGCACTAAGTAACAGTGAAATTTTGGGGTGGTTTGTAAAAGGTGGGGCCAGAAAAAGAGTTGCATGGCCCTCACCTCCCATAAGAGGCAGAGGACCCTCTGGCTTCTCACCGTCACCTGAAGCTCAGTAGTATTTCCACCGATGCAAACAAGACCACCTGGGCTAAGAGCTCTATGAGGCTCATAAATCAACTGCTTGCTTCTCTTCAGGGACTGGAAGAGCAGGACGAAAGGCAGGGAAATTAGAAGAGCAGAGATGCCACTATTGGTAAAATCATCCCTCCAAATTAAGCTGAATGGATTTCAGTACTCCTTTCCATATCCTTTTTTGAACTGAACATGGTACAGTGCAACACTAAGTAGAATCAGCCGATACAGCAGCACTAATTGGTCCCCCGTAGGGATAAGTTGGTCTACTTTTAATTTCATATTTTTGATTTGGAGATATATCCTTTGAGGTTATGAGCTTTCCCACTCTCCTATGTCTATTTTGTTAGCTAGTGCAGTGGTTTTCAAAATGTGCTTCTCACACCATTAACATCACCATCACAAGGAAGTTTGTTAGAAGTGAAAGTTTTGGGGTCCCACCCATACTCACAGAAAACTAGTCAATCTAATCACACTAGGACCACAGCCTTGTCTAACTCAACGAAACTAAGCCATGTCCGTGGGGCAACCCAAGACGGGTGGGTCATGGTGGAGAGATTTGACAGAATGTGGTCCACTGGATAAGGGAATGGCAAACCACTTCAGTATTCTTGCCTTGAGAACCCCATGAACAGTATGAAAAGGCAAAATGATAGGATACTGAAAGAGAAACTCCCCAGGTCAGTAGGTGCCCAATATGCTACTGGAGATCAGTGGAGAAATAACTCCAGAAAGAATGAAGGGATGGAGCCGAAGCAAAAACAATACCCAGATGTGGATGAGACTGGTGACAGAAGCAAGGTCTGATGCTGTAAAGAGCAATACTGCATAGGAACCTGGAATGCCAGGTCCATGAATCAAGGCAAATTGGAAGTGGTCAAACAAGAGATGGCAAGAGTGAATGTCGACATTCTAGGAATCAGTGAACTGAAATGGACTGGAATGGGTGAATTTAACTCAGATAACCATTATATCTACTACTGCAGGCACGAAGACCTCAGAAGAAATGGAGTAGCCATCATGGTCAACAAAAGAGTCCGAAATGCAGTACTTGGATGCAATCTCAAAAACGACAGAATGATCTCTGTTCGTTTCCAAGGCAAACCATTCAATATCACAGTAATCCAAGTCTATGCCCCAACCAGTAACACTGAAGAAGCTGAAGTTGAACGGTTCTATGAAGACCTACAAGACCTTTTAGAACTAACCCCAAAAAAGATGTCCTTTTCATTATAGGGGACTGGAATGCAAAAGTAGGAAGTCAAGAAACACCTGGAGTAACAGGCAAATTTGGCCTTGGAATACGAAATGAAGCAGGGCAAAGACTAATAGAGTTTTGCCAAGAAAATGCACTGGTCATAACAAACACCCTCTTCCAACAACACAAGAGAAGACTCTATACATGGACATCACCAGATGGTCAACACCAAAATCAGATTGATTATATTCTTTGCAGCCAAAGATGGAGAAGCTCTATACAGTCAGCAAAAACAAGACCGGGAGGTGACTGTGGATCAGACCATGAACTCCCTATTGCCAAATTCAGGCTTAAATTGAAGGAAGTGGGGAAAACCACTAGACCATTCAGATATGACCTAAATCAAATCCCTTATGATTATACAGTGGAAGTGAGAAATAGATTTAAGGGCCTAGATCTGATAGATAGAGTGCCTGATGAACTATGGAATGAGGTTCGTGACATTGTACAGGAGACAGGGATCAAGACCATCCCCATGGAAAAGAAATGCAAAAAAGCAAAATGGCTGTCTGGGGAGGCCTTACAAATAGTTGTGAAAAGAAGAGAAGTGAAAAGCAAAGGAGAAAAGGAAAGATATAAACATCTGAATGCAGAGTTCCAAAGAATAGCAAGAAGAGATAAGAAAGCCTTCTTCAGCAATCAATGCAATGAAATAGAGGAAAACAATGGAATGGGAAAGACTAGGGATCTCTTCAAGAAAATCAGAGATACCAAAGGAACATTTCATGCAAAGATGAGCTCGATAAAGGACAGAAATGGTATGGACCTAACAGAAGCAGAAGATATTAAGAAGAGATGGCAAGAATACACAGAAGAACTGTACAAAAAAGATCTTCATGACCCAGATAACCACGATGGTGTGATCACTGACCTAGAGCCAGACATCCTGGAATGTGAAGTCAAGTGGGCCTTAGAAAGCATCACTAAGAACAAAGCTAGTGGAGGTGATAGAATTCCAGTTAAGCTATTCCAAATCCTGAAAGATGATGCTGTGAAAGTGCTGCACTCAATATGCCAGCAAATTTGGAAAACTCAGCAGTGGCCACAGGACTGGAAAAGGTCAGTTTTCATTCCAATCCCAAAGAAAGGCAATGCCAAAGAATGCTCAAACTACCACACAATTGCACTCATCTCACATGCTAGTAAAGTAATGCTCAAAATTCTCCAAGCCAGGCTTCAGCAATATGTGAACCGTGAACTTCCTGATGTTCAAGCTGATATTAGAAAAGGCAGAGGAACCAGAGATCAAATTGCCAACATCCGCTTGATCATGGAAAAAGCAAGAGAGTTCCAGGAAAACATCTATTTCTGCTTTATTGACTATGCCAAAGCCTTTGACTGTGTAGATCACAATCAACTGTGGAAAATTCTGAAAGAGATGGGAATACCAGACCACCTGATCTGCCTCTTGAGAAATTTGTATGCAGGTCATGAAGCAACAGTTAGAACTGGACATGGAACAACAGACTGATTCCAAATAGGAAAAGGAGTACGTCAAGAATGTATATTGTCACCCTGTTTATTTAACTTATATGTAGAGTACATCATGAGAAACGCTGGACTGGAAGAAACACAAACTGGAATCAAGATTGCCGGGAGAAATATCAATAACCTCAGATACGCAAATGACACCACACTTATGGCAGAAAGTGAAGAGGAACTCAAAAGCCTCTTGATGAAAGTGAAAGAGGAGAGTGAAAAAGTTGGCTTAAAGCTCAACCTTCAGAAAAAGAAGATCATGGCATCCGGTCCCACCACTTCATGGGAAATAAATGGGGAGACGGTCGAAACAGGTGTCAGACTTTATTTTCCTGGGCTCCAAAATCACTGCAGATGGTGACTGCAGCCATGAAATTAAAAGACGTCTACTCCTTGGAAGGAAAGTTATGACCAACCTAGATAGCATATTCAAAAGCAGAGACATTACTTTGCCAACAAATGTCGGTCTAGTCGAGGCTATGGTTTTTCCTGTGGTCATGTACGGGTGTGAGAGTTGGACTGTGAAGAAGGCTGAGCATCGAAGAATGGATGCTTTTGAACTGTGGTGTTGGAGAAGACTCTTGAGAGTCCCTTGGACTGCAAGGAGATCCAACCAGTCCGTTCTGAAGGAGATCGGCCCTGGGATTTCTTTGGAGGGAATGATGCTAAAGCTGAAACTCCAGTAGTTTGGCCACCTCATGCAAAGAGTTGACTTATTGGAAAAGACTCTGATGCTGGGAGGGATTGGGGGCAGGAGGAGAAGGGGACGACAGAGGATGAGATGGCTGGATGGCATCATTGACTCGATGGACATGAGTCTGGGTGAACTCCGGGAGTTGGTGATGGACATGGAGGCCTGGCGTGCTGCGGTTCATGGGGTCGCAAAGAGTTGGACACCACTGAGCGGCTGATCTGATCTGATCTGATCTCTGACCCCAGACCTAGAGAATCTGAAATGCTGGAGTCCAACAATGAGTGCTTTATCCAGCCCTCCAGGTAACTCTGATGCACCCGAAATTTAGACAATCTTTGAGTTAGGATAATTTTAGCCACTCTAAAGAAGAAAACCTCTAAATTTTCAGTGACTTAACATAATAAACATTCATTTTCCACTCACATAATGGCTCAGTGTAGTCATGGCCTGCTTTTTCCCATGTGATGATTGAGGCAGCCAGACACCTTCCATCTTGAATCTCTTTTCTCTGACTACAGCCTCAGTTCTCTGTGTAGTTCTACCTGGATGGAGAAAAAGAGTAGAGAAGTTCTGATAACATCTTAGAATCCTTGTCTTGAAAGTAGCACACATCATTTCCACTCATATTTCATTGCTGAGAACTGGTGAATTGTTTGTATTTAGATAAGAACAGGATCAGAAAATATTTTTCTTGGTAAGGTCATGTCCCTCTAATACAAATGTAGATCAGGGAAAAAGGAGCACAAATCCCCACCAGAGATTCACAAAATGTACCCTATAAACTGGGGTAGCCAGGGTGGGACTAAATAATGGCCCCCTGGAAACTCTTCTCCAAACATACGAGCTTTTCAAAATTTTACAGTGTAAATGTGATTGTTGTTACTACCATGCTAAAGAGGGGCTTTCCAGGTGGCACTAGTAATAAAGAATTCAACTGCCAATGCAGGAGACATAAGAAACACAAGTTTGATGCCTGGGTCAGGAAGATTCCCTGAAGGAGGGCATGGCAACCTGCTCCAGTATTCTTGCCTGGAAAATCCTATGGACAGAGGAGACTAGTGGGTTACAGCCCATAGGGTTGCAAAGAGTTGGACATGACTGAAGTGACTTAGCATACCATGAAAGAAGAGACTTCTGCTGTGGTTTCTCAAATGTTAATGTACATATCAACAATCAGAGAATGTAGCTAAAATTCATAATCTGATTTATAGGCCAGGATAGGGCTTGTTGCTGGTCTTTCAGACACCAGACACACTCCTATCTCAGAGCGTTTGCACTAATATTTCCTCTGACCAGAATTGCTCTTCCTCAAAATATACTTGTGGTCAACTAACTCCCTTCCCTCCTTCAAATTTTTACTCAAATGCACCTTCAAAAGAGACCCACCATGACCAGTCAATTTATTTAAAGATTTGTTTATTCTTGGCTTGCAGGTTTTTTGTTTTCCCCCTGTATTCTCACACCCCTGAAATCTGTTCCTCTGCTCATAAGGAGCCAGTCTTGTCATATTAAGGACCCACCCTTGTGACCTCATTTAACCTTTATTATATCCTTAACTCCAAATATAGCCATTTTGAGAGTCAGGGCTTCGACATATGAATTTGATGGTTGGGGGGGTTGGGGGGGTTGGGGAGGCCCAATTCAGCCTGCAATGGTGAGATTATGTGCATATAGTTTATATGTATACATTATTGGTGTGTTTGCACATTTACATGTGCAAATATATTCTGTACTTCTAAAATTGTTAGATTTTTAGTTACCCACCTCACTGCACAGAAAAAGTGACAGTTGGTCACTTTTCAGGAGCCCCATGGCTGTCAAGATGGGGCTTCCCTGGTGGCTCAGAGGGTAAAGTGTATGCCTGCAATGCAGGAGACCTGGGTTCGATCTCCTCCGGTCTGGAAGATCCCCTGGAGAAGGAAATGGCACCCCACTCCAGTACTCTTGCCTGAAAAATTCCATGGATGGAAGAGCCTGGTAGGGGACGCAGAGTCGCATAGGACTGAGCAACTTCACTTTTACAGCCATCTTCTCTTACTGTGCTAATGAAGTTTCAGGGCACAAAATGCCTGATACTGCAGCAGAGAGGCAGCGATGACTTGGTTGGAGGCTGAAAAGATGAGATCCCCTCTCGTATTTGGAAAATAACAGGGTTTGTTTCCCCTCTATCTACATATGTTTCTTACAAATAGGATGATAATTATAATTCACCTGAAATCTTTTGTACTGTCAGGGGAATATATTGAATTATAAATATTTATAATCCTATCACCCTCCTCTTTGGTAGGGAGGGAGATTTCCTTGTTTTTGTAATTATCAGACTTTTATTGTGTTTAGTGGGGTGACAGATGAAGAGGAAAAATTAGGAAGCTAAAAAAGCCAACTTCTTCTACTTAAGGGAAAATTGCCTAATACCAGAATGGGAGAGAGATAAGTGTTTAAAAATGGATATTGAGGGCCCTGGAAAAGTGGTGACAGAGAAAGGCAATGAAAAAAGAGAGGAAAGCATGAGAGATGTAAGAACAGCCTTAGAGGTTGGGATTGAGGAAGTGGGGGGTAAAAGGGTTTATTAAGGAATATTGCTCCCTTTTTATCTTCTGAAAAAAATCTGTTCAGTAAACACGTATCATGCTTCAGGGGTTTGCTTGGGGGTAATTCTATTTGTTTTTATTAAGCTTCATGAAATCACTGTTTTTGTTGATCAAAAATGTAATCAGCAGTTCTATATGATCCAAGCTAACATTTGAATTAAGTATAGTTGTTGCAATTCAAGTTGATGGCAAGAAAAAAAGGGTCCACAATATTCCAGATATATCTAGTACCTAAGAATCTAAGGAAAGCTGGAGAGGAACATGTGAGTAAGGGCCTAGAGGTCTCCTTCTCATCCACTAGCTGAAATCCAAGTCCTATCTTATTCTAGGTACACGAAGGAACAAACTGAAAAGAAGGGTCCTAGACTTGATTCAGAGCCAATGTACCCTTGTCCTTCCTGACTCAAAGAATAGGCACATGGAGAGAGTAGCCTGTCACTTGCTACTTGGGTGACAGGGATTATAGGAAAGAGAAGGGAGCTTGTCATGTGCTCTTATGTAACACTTCAGTGTGCATGTTGGAATCTGAGGAAACAGATGAATGAATTTCTCCTCCATTTAAGGATGTTAACCATGAAGATCACAACAAACCGTGGACAATTCTCAGAGTTGGGCATTCTCAGAGGCAGGCACCTCACCTGCCTCCTGAGAAACCTGTGTGCAGGTCAAAAAGCAACTGTTAGAACTGGACATGAAACCATGGACTGGTTCCCAATTGGGAAAGGAGTACATAAAAGCAGTATATGGTCATCCTGCTTATTTAACTTATGTGCCGAGTACATCATGTGAAATGCTGAGCTGAATGAAGCACAAGCTGGAATCAATATTGCTGGGAGAATATCAGTAATCCAGATATCTGGATTGGAGAATATCAGATATCCAGATGACACCACCCTTATGGCAGAAAGCAAAGAACGAAAGAGCCTCTTGATGAAAGTGAAACAGGAGAGTGAAAGAGCTGGCTTAAAATTCAACATTCAAAAAACTAAGATCATGGCATCCAGTCCCATCACTTCATGGCAGAGATGGGGAAACCATGGAAATGGTAACAGACTTTATTTTCTTGGGCTTCACATCACTGCAGATGGTGACTGAAGTCATGAAATTAAAAGATGCTTACTCCTTGGAAGAAAAGTTATGACAAACCTAGACAGCATATTAAACAGCAGAGACATCACTTTGCCAACAAAGGTCCTTATTGTCAAAGCTATGGTTTTTTCCAGTAGTCATGTACAGATGTGAGATTTGGACCATAAATAAGGCTGAGTACCAAAGAATTGATGCTTTTAAACTATGGTGCTGGAGAAGACTCTTGGGAATCCCTATGACAGCAAGGAGGTCAAAACAGTCAATCCTAAAGGAAATCAGTCCTGAATATTCATGGGAAGGACTGATGCTGAAGCTGCAGTTTCAATACTTTGGCCACCTGATGGGAAGAGATAACTCATTGGAAAAGAGCCTGATGCTGGGAAAGAGTGAGGGGAGAAAGAGAAGGGGGCAGCATAGGATGGGATGACTGGATGAGAATGTACATGAGTTTGAGCAAATTCTGGTAGATAATGAAGGACAGAGAAGCCTGACATGCTGCAGTCCATGGGGTTGCCAAGAGTCAGACATGACCAGCAACTGAACAGCAACATCAACCAACCATGAAGATAAGGTTAGGAGATGGGATCCTTCCCTAGTCTGGCCTACAAATGCTACCATATATTGAACATATACATGTGTGTGTGTGTGTGTGTATATATATATATATATATATATATATGCCATATATAAGTACAAGCACATTAGACATGCCCTTTCAATCATTAGACTGGTTAAATAATGTTTTGAGCATCTTTTCATGGTGTGTTCCACAACACATATTTAATCTTCATAACATCCATACAAGGAAGGCAAGCACTATTCCCCCATCTATTGAAGAAATCCTGAGCCATAGGACAATGAATGAATTGTTCCCAATTAGTTAGGGGCTTAATTGGGATTTGAAATGAAGTTTGCTATAAGCCCCATTTTTGTCACCACAATAGGGAATGCTTAAGCTTTTTCCAGCTTAAGTCTATGAAATGCCTGTTACTCTGCCAGCTTGCACTGGGATCCATGTCATGGGGTAGCTGGAAGGGCTACACTGTGATTTGGCTTAGCTGCTGCCAGAACATACTCGTTAAAGAGATACTGCTGTTCTCCCCTCCTGAGCCAGCGATGGTTCAAAGCTCCAGAATCTTGTCTCATTAATGCAGAATCACAGATATTAACAAATCCCAATTTCTATTCATTGTCCTTCTCTAGCTCACTAGATTGAAGCCAGGGGTGGGAATAAGACTAAATAATGAACTTAAATAATAACTCAGAGGGTATTATCTAATCCAAATCTTCAAGTAGATGAGAGCCAAAAGCCACAGGAGACGCAAGTGGGATGAATAGCAAAAATTGCATAGAGATGGATGTTTAACTCTTCCTCCATTTCTTCTTATACTGCCTGAGGAAGCTTCATAACCCTCCATTACTATATCTTCAGATCCTTCTAAAAGATCTGGTGAGAAAATTCCAAATAAATGGAGACTCACAATGAGAGGTATGAAAAATAATAGCATTATTTCTAAAGATAAGCCTTTTATGTTAAAGCTTACTTCATTAATTTGAACAACAGAAATATGATTGAAATCTTTTTCTTTTATAGGTCTACCAATCTGCAAGCTTTTACAGTTGCTTAATCAAAGTAACTGTATTATTCTATTCACATTTTCTCGAACCATCTCTCCAAAGAGAAAACTCCTTCCAATGGGTTCCACTTTATGTCTCAGCTCATATGTCTCTACTGCCTCTACCCAATGTAAAATCCACAAAATTTATATTTGTTCATAGTCCAATGGACTAAATGCCTGTGCTGCTGCTGCTAAGTCACTCCAGTCATGTCCGAGGGCTCCAGGGAGCCCACCAAGTTCCCCTATCCCTGGGATTCTCCAGGAAAGAACACTGGAGTGGGGTGCCATTGCCTTCTCCAAAATGCCTGTATCCTCTCAAAATTAACACAGTGAAGCTGTACCCTCCAATGTGATGGTGTTTGGAGACAGGGTCTTTGGGAGGTAACTCACTCATAAGGGTGGGGTCCTGGTCATGCGGGATTAGTGCCCTTATAAGAAGAGACACCAAAGAGTGCTTGCTTTCTGTTTCTCCACGCAAGGATACAAGAAGGCAATCACCTACAAGCCAGAAGAGCTCTCATCGAAACTCAACCATACCAGCACTCTGATGTCAAACTTCCAGCCTCCAGAAATGTGAGAAAATACACTTTGGTTTATGGTATCATTATGGCATCTTGAGAAGACTAAAACAAAATCTCTATGAAATTTTTTAGTATATCACTAATATCTATTGAGTGCCAAGTCAGTGCAAACCACCATCTTAGACACCATACACATTAATCATGCATAGGTCTTGGAGAGGCCATATAGTGAGCATTTAAGAGCAGTTCTGTACCTATTCCAAGGGAGTTAACTGAAGTAATGGAATCCAAATGTTTAGCATCATGACAAATATGTAGTGGGTTTTCAAAAATATTAGTCATTTAAAAGAGTAGGTGGATTTTCTGTATATATATGCCCAATATCTAAAGAAAAACATGGCTTGAAAGGTTATATGCACCCCAGTGTTCATTGCAGCACTATTTACAATAGCCAAGACATGGAAGCAAACTAAATGTCTTTTGACAGATGAGTGGATAAATAAAATATGATAATATGTCACATTTATCCATATATACAATGGAATATTGTGCGTGCTTAGTCGCTCAGTCATGTCTGACTTTTTGTGACCCCACAGACTGTAGCCTGCCAGGTTCCTCTATTCATGGGGATTCTCCAGGCAAGAACACTGGTGTGGTTTGCCATGACCTCCTCCAGGGTATCTTCCCAACCCAGGGACTGAACCCAGGTATCCCATGTTGCAGGCAGATTCTTTACCATCTGAGCCACTAGGGAAGCCCATAATGGAATAGTACTCGGCCATTAAAAATAATGAAATAACGCTACTTGTAGCAGTTTGGATGGATCTGGAGATTATTATACTAAGTGCAATAAATCAGACAGAGAAAGTCATATATCATATGATACTGCTTATATGTAGAATTAAAAAAAATGTAATGCAAATGAACTTATTTACAAACAGACTCACAGACTTAGAGAACAAACTTATGGTTACCAGTGGGGTTGGATTGGGAGAAGGGATTAAAATGCAATGCCTTTCCATGGGAAAAAATAGAAAGAATAATGGAAAGGTATTATTTTGGAAGGGTCTTATTAATCAAGCTTTCTAATTGCAAACTATATAAATTGACTATTTTAAGCTGAAGAAGAATTTATTAATTGATATTAAATAGCTCTCAATCGCAGAATGGGCCAGATCAGACCAATAATAATGTCCCTAAGCACATACTAGAATTGGTCTGCCTATTACCACTACCTCTGTAGATTACTTGTAACTGCTACCAAAGTTTGCCAGAATGAGTTTTTTTTATATTAATTTTTAAATTCACATACTTATATATGTACTACCTGTATAAGCACAATGGATGCACCCACTCTGCTTATACATTACTTTGGATCTAAGCTGCTTTGGTGTCTCACGTCTGAGCTTTCTTTTTGGCTGAGACAGCCCTTGCCCAAGTGGAGTTGTGTCACAAAGCAAGTGAGACCAGAGCAGTCACTTAGCTTGGTGCAGGGCATGTGCCAGTGTGGTCAGGGAAACCAGCCATCCTTGCAGTTTCAATCTGCCCTTTCTTCCCTCATTTAGGAGTAAGAAAGTGTGTACATGCTCCTCTGGAATAGAATCCAGGCTGCCCATAGGCCTCCTGTTAGTCCCATAATCCTTGCTACCACCAGCCAAGAGAACTTATCTTGGATCCCAGGGCAGAGCACCCAATATATGGATCTAACTACTCACACCGAAGAGAGGATCTCCTTTCATGTAACCTTCCTTTCCTCTGAGTCCTTTCCCTAGGGCACAGGTCCCAACCTGATCTCTTGCTTCCCTTTCTACCCAATTCTCTGTGGATCTTTTTCACAGCCTTTGTTGTACAGGAATCTTTCTGCTAATTTCTAGTTAGCTGTCAGTGATACTTGTTCTATGTCTAGATGTATTTTTGATGTTTATTGGGGAAGGTGAGTTCCACATCCTCCTACTCTGCCATCATGATCTCCTCTCCTGGATTTATATATATATATAAATGTGTATATTTGAAATGTGTAAGAATTATATTATTGGACCTGTATTGTAACATGGCAATACAGTTGGCTGTGGTCAGATAGCAGCTTCTCTGTTTCAATGGGACATGGAAATTCAGCTTCATGTAGTCTTCACAGTTCCCCATTCTCTTTCACTCTGCCCATTACATACACTCAGGTTACCTGGTTATCTCCTGAAGCATTTGAGATTATAGCCATTACCTTAGAAATTGGCCACCAGTAGAGGCACATGCAATTTCAATGGGAAAAGAACAAATCAAAACAAATGATTATATGACTTCCCTTCCTCTTGTGTGCTCAGTTGTGTCCAACTCTTTGTGACCCTATGGACTGTAGCCCATCAGGCTCTTCTGTCCCTGGAATTTTCCAGGGATGAATACTGGAGTGGGTTGCCATTTCCTTACCCATGTAAACCAAAATATTATGAAAATAAACAGAAACATTGCCAATAATTTGTTGGGACTATACTCCTTGGAAGGAAAGTTATGAGCCACCTAGATAGCATATTCAAAAGCAGAGACATTACTTTGCCAACAAAGGTCCGTCTAGTCAAGGCTATGGTTTTTCCAGTGGTCATGTATGGATATGAGTGCTGGACTGTGAAGAAAGCTGAGTGCCAAAGAATTGATGCTTTTCAACTGTGGTGTTGGAGAAGACTCTTGAGAGTCCCTTGGACTTCAAGGAGATCCAACCAGTCCATTCTAAAGGAGATCAGCCCTGGGATTTCTTTGGAA
>NW_011494826.1:364551-370887 GCF_000754665.1 Bison bison bison | reverse complement strand
ATGCGAAGAGTTGACTCATTGGAAAAGACTCTGATGCTGGGAGGGATTGAGGGCAGGAGGAGAAGGGGACGACAGAGGATGAGATGGCTGGATGGCATCACTGGCTCAATGGATGTAGTCTGAGTGAACTCTGAGAGTTGGTGATGGACAGGGAGGCCTGGCATGCTGCGATTCATGGGGTCACAAAGAGTTGGACACGACTGAGCAACTGAACTGAACTGATCTGAACTGATAATTGTATAACAATTCGTGTTCAAACTCTAACACATGGTCATCTTAATTTTACCCAAGGACAGAATCATCATCAATGAGCTTACAAATTTATCTGTAACTTCATCTTATTTAAGTTTCCACCTACCTGTAGCTTCTACTCAAAATGTTCATTATTATTTACTCTTTAATAAATATTATGTCCCAGGGTTTAGTCTACATTCTTGTGATAAGATGAGAAACACAATACATTTTCTACCCTTATAGAATTTATATCCTGTTTACAAACAAAAATTAAGATGTAATGCAGTATCATAGGGATAAGATCTATGAATGAAAATGAAGATAGTTAAATGATGGAAGGTAATACATGGTTCTATTTTACATAGGGTTGTTAAAAAAGACCTTGCTGAGGAGCTATGATTGGAACAGAGCCCTGAACAAAATGGGGAAGTGAACCCTTCAAATGTCTGGGAGGGAGCTTTTCAAGGCAACATCAAATCTGAATACCCTGGAAGTGCTTGGCATCTTCAAAGATTACCTAGCAACCCAGTGAACCTACCACAGAAATATTAGGGGAATGAATCTTAGAGAAAGAGGCCACATAAATGATGAACTAATCAAATAAATAGACTCTAGGAATGGATCTTAGATCTAGGAATGGATCTCTCTGCCTTTTGAGACTTACCTCTGTCCCAACAGAAAGTAGGAAAAATAGTTATCAAGAATTCTGACTTTAGAGCATGCCAATTTTTTTGACATTGGTCTTACTAATTTAGGCTTTCTGAGTCTGATTTTTGAACCTCATATTTCCTCTGACCTCTTTTTGATTGGCTTCCAGATCTCTGGCCACTGACAACCAGTTACTATAGACAGCCTCCCTGACTGCTAATTCTTAGTTGAACTTCCAATTCTTAACTGGCTCCTGATCTCTGGACTTCGCATATGGTTGTGTTCTATCCTAATTTCCTGACTTCTTGAGCTCTGAATACTATCTCCTTTCACACAGATGGTTCAAATATAGCTACCTGCCTTTCTCAGTCCTTAATTGGAAATAACAATTGGGAATAACCTGCTATTTGGCCCTGATCCTGATTCCAGAGTTCAGTCTCTGGTGTCATGAATCCCTAGTGTGTAATTGACTTCATTAAAGTGGATAAATTAATTTAAGCAAAAATAGATAATGCCTGAAAGACAACTAATATTGTTCCTAAACTTGATGCCTACTGAGGTAATGCTTGTTTCTTGCCAATATAAACCATGTATTATCTTGTCAATATAAACAAGCAGCAGAAAGGTTTTTAAAGTTTCTATTCATGTACAAATGGATAATAAAATTTTGTTTTGCTATTCATAATAAATGGCTTAGGTCAACATTACAATTTACTCTTATGCCATAAAGAAGTAGTTCTCAACCATTTTCATATTTTGGCTCATGTAGAAAATAATATTTATAGATTACTGCTGCTGCTGCTAAGTCGCTTCAATCATGTCCGACTCTGTGTGACCCCATAGACGGCAGCCTACTAGGCTCCTCTGTCCCTGGGATTCTCCAGGCAAGAATGCTGGAGTGGGTTGCCATTTCCTTCTCCAGTGCATGAAAGTGAAGTCGTTCAGTCGTGCCTGACTCTTAGCGACCCCATGGACTCCAGCCTACCAGGCTTCTCCGTCCATGGGATTTTCCAGGCAAGAGTACTGGAGTGGGGTGCCATTGCCTTCTCCGATTTATAGATTACACAAAAGTAATTGGATGTGGCTACATCATGAACCCAAGAAATCAACTCCTCAGCACATCTGTAAGTGCATCTTTATCTAAAGCATACCAATTGAGACCTCTTTCCTGAAGGTAGGTTTTTTGTTCTTTCTTTCACCCCCAGAATTAGTTCAACTATGTCTAAAATTTAATTAGTTGCAGATATTTTTACCTATATCATATTAAGAAACTGATACCCCAGCTACAGCTCACATATATTTCTGAAAAGAGAAAATGGCCCAATTGTGTCCAACTCATTGTGACCCCCTGGACTATAAAGTCCATGGAATTCTCCAGGCCAGAATACTGAAGTGGGTAGCTGTTCCCTTCTCCAGGGGATCTTCCCAACCCAGGGTTTGAACCTAGGACTCCCACGTTGCAGGCTGATACTTTACCAGTTGAATCACCTCAAGACCAAAAAGAGTAGAAAATATAACATTAATATACTTTAAAATTCCTTGTCATTCCCTGAGACAAATAACTTATTCAAATGTAACAGATATGAACAGTAATATATTTCATAATTTGCTTTTTTTTCCCCTCTGAGCTTTGAAAATGTATTATTTTCCTGTCTGCTTCAGTTTTCTCAAAAGTTATCTAGTGTAAGCTTTCTATAATACAGATTTCATTCCAAAATACTTTCATTTTCAGTTTTATACTTCCAAAATAAGAGCATTGCATTTCATTTTTCATTTCAAAAAACATATTTATACCCCTGGTATGCTATGTTCTATATTTTGGGAAGTATGAAGAGAAAGACATGGTCTCTTTTCCAATCTATTCATCGTCTAGAGGAGGAGATGGCAAGAGAGAACAGGAGTAACAGGAGATGGCAAGAGAGAACATCAGCATTTTAGGAATCAGTGAACTAAAATGGAGTGGAATGGGTGAATTTGATTCAGATGACCATTATATCTACTACTGTGGGAAAGATCCCTTAGAAGAAATGGAGTAGCCCTCATAGTCAAAAAAAGAGAGTCCAAAATGCAGTATTTGGATGCAATCCCCAAAATGAGAGAATGATCTCGGTTCATTTTCAGGGCAAACAAGTCAATATCACAGTAATCCAAATCTATGCCCCAACCACTAAAGCTGAAGAAACTGAAGTTGAACAGTTCTATGAAGACCTACAAAACCTTTCAGAACTAACACCATAAAAAGATGTCCTATTCATCATAGGGGACTAGAATGTAAAAGTAGGAAGTCAAGAGATATCTGGAGTAAACCACAAGTTTGACTTGGGAGTAAAAAAGAAGCACGATAAAGGCTAACAGAGTTTTGCCAAGAAAACACACTGACCATAGTTACCACCCTTTTCCAACAACACAAGAGACGACTCTGCACATGGACATCACCAAATGGTCAATACCAAAATCAGACTGAAGATATTCTTTGCAGCCAAAGATGGAGTAGCTCTATACAGTCAGCAAAACAAGACATGGAGCTTACTGTGGCTCAGGTCATGAACTTCTTATTACAAAATTCAGACTTAAATTGAAGTAGGGAAAACCACTAGGCCATTCAGGTATGCCCTAATCAAATCCCTTATGACTGTACAGTAGAAGTAACAAATAGATTCAAGGGATTAGATCTGATAGAGTGCCTAAAGAACTATGGACAGAATTTCATAACATTGTACAGGAGGTTTTGATATTGAAATATCAATAACCTCAGATATACTCAGATATACAGATGGTATCACCCTCACGGCAGAAAGTGAAGAGGAACTAAAGAGCCTCTTGATGAAGGAGAAAGAGAATAGTGTAAAAGCTGACTTAAAACTCAACATTCAAAAAGCTAAGATATGGCATCAGTCCCATCACTTAATGGCAAATAGATGGGGAAACAATGGAAACCATGGCAAACATTATTTTCCTGGGCTCCAAAATCACTGCAGATGGTGACTGTAGCTGTGAAATTAAAAGACACTTGCTCCTTGGAAGAAAAGCTATGGCAAACCTAAACAACATATTAAAAAGCAGGGACATTATTTTGTTGACAAAGGTCCTTATAGTCTTACGCTAATGTTAAGTCGCTTCAGTCGTGTCCAACTCTGTACAACCCCATAGACGGCAGCCCACCAGGCTCCGCCATCCGTGGGATTCTCCAGGCAAGAACACTGGAGTGGGTTGCCATTTCCTTCTCCAATGCATGAAAGTGAAAAATGAAAGTGAAGTCGCTCAGTCATGTCTGACTCCTAGCGACCCCAAGGACTGCAGCCTACCAGGCTCCTCTGTCCATGGATTTTCCAGGCAAGAGTACTGGAGTGGGGTGCCATTGCCTTCTCCACCATACAGTGTAAGCTATGGTTTTTCCAGTAGTCAGGTATGGATGTGAGAGTTGGACCATAAAGAAGGCTGAGCACTGAAAAATTGGTGCTTTTGAGCTGCAATGTTAGAGAAGACTCTTGAAAGTCCCTTGGACTGCAAGAAGCTCCAACCAGTCAATCATAAAGGAAATTAGTCCTGAATGTTCATTGGAAGGACTATGCTGAAGCTCCAATATTTTAGCCACCTGATGGGAAGTTGACTGGAAAATCCGCTGATGCTGGGAAAGATTAAAGGCAGGAGGAGAAGGGGACAACAGAGGATGATATGGTTGGATGGCATCACCGACTCAATGGACATGAGTTTGAGCAAGCTCCTGGAGATGGTGAAGGGCCAGGAAGCCTGGTATGGCTGCAGTCCATGGGGTCACAAAGAGTCAAACACAACTGAGTGACTGAACACAAACAACAAAAGAGGGTGTAAACTGCCAAGGAAACATTGCTTCAAGTATGTATGCTACTTTCCATAGTAGAAAAATTAAAAACCACAGCTATTTTGTTTAGGTTAGTTGTAAGAATATATCTGGGATTATTAATAACTACCTTTATGTACTTTGCAAAATAAAGATTTTATATTAGTTTTGAAGTCATACAATTTGCAGATATTATAGGCAGCTTACTTAAATGTTTCAATGCTTTGCTTCTCTTAGACTGTAGATTTAGAATCCCACTTGTCTTATCTATTACCACATGAATAAAATTGACCCCTGTTCTTATTTGCTTCTTGTTGTTCAGTTTCTAAGTTGTGTCTTATTTATTGCTGATTCATTTTATATATATACACACACACACACACACACACACATATGTATATATAAAGAGTACATCATGAGAAACACTGGGCTGGATGGAGCACAAGCTGGAATCAAGATTGCCAGGAGAAATATCAGTAACCTCAGATATGCAGATGACACTACCCTTATGGGAGAAAGCAAAGAACTAAAGAGCTTCTTGATGAAAGTAAAAAAGCAGAGTGAAAAAGTTGGCTTAAAGCTCAACATTCAAAAAACTAAGATCATGGGATCTGGTCCCATCACTTTATGGCAAATAGATGGGGAAACAATGGAAACAGTGACAGACTTTATTTTCTTGGACTCCAAAATCACTGCAGATAGTGACTGCAACCATGAAATTAAAAGACGCTTGCTTCTTGGAAGAAAAGTTATGATCAATCTAGACAGCATATTAAAAAGCAGAGACATTACTTTGCCAACAAAGTCCATCTGGTCAAAGCTTTGGTTTTTCCAGTAGTCGTGTACGGATGTGAGAGTTGAACTATAAAGGAAGCTGAGCACTGAAGAACTGATGCTTTTAAACTGTGGTGTTGGAGAAGACTGTTGAGAGTCCCCTGGACTGCAAGGAGATCCAACCAGTCCATCCTAAAGGAAATCAGTCCTGAATATTCATTGGAAGGACTGATGCTGAAGCTCAAACTCCAATGCTTTGACCACCTTATGTGAAGAACTGACTCATTTGAAAAGACCCTGATGCTGGGAAAGTTTGAAGGTGGGAGGAGAAGAGGAAAACATGGATGAGATTATTTGATGGCATCACCAACTCAAAGGACATGTGTTCGAGTAGACTCCAGGAGTTGGTGATGGACAGGGAGGTGTGCTGCAGTCCATGGGGGCACAAAGAGCTGGACACAATTCTATCAAAACTAATATAAGCGACTGAACTGAATCTAAAATATTGCTGTTGTTCAATCACTAAGTTGTGTCCGACTCTTTGTGCCCCCACGGACTGCAGCATACCAGGCTTCTCTGTCTTTCACTATCCTCCAAATTTTGCTCAAACTCATATCCATGGAGCCGATGATGCCACCCAACCATCTCATCCTCTGTCAACCCTTTCTCCTACTGCCCTCAATCTTTCCCAGGATCAGCATCTTTTCCAATGAGTTGGCTCTTCACATCAGGTGGCCAAAGTATTGGAGCTTCAGGTTCAGCATCAGTACTTCCAGTGATTATTCAGGGTTGATTTCCTTTAGAATTGACTGGTTTGATCTCCTTGCAGTCCAAGAGACTCTTAAGAGTATTCTCCATTA
>NW_011494826.1:363625-364451 GCF_000754665.1 Bison bison bison | reverse complement strand
ACACACACACACACACACTAGAATACTATTCAGCCATAAAAAAGAACAAAATTTTGCCATTTGCAACAACATGGATGGACTTGGAGGGTATTAAGCTAAGAGAGGGCTTATCTGGTGACTCAGACTGTAAAGCATCTGCCTGCAATGCAGGAGACCCAGGTTCAATACCAGGGTTGGGACGATCCCCTGGAGAAAGGAATGGCAACCCACTCCAGTATTCTTTCCTGGAGAATTCCGTGGATAGAGAAGTCTAGTGTGTTACAGTCCATAACATTGCAAAGTTGGACATGACTGAGAGACTAATACACACACAAACACATACACATGCTAAGAAAAATAAGTGAGTAAAAGAAAGACACATAAGTATATCACTTGCATGTGAAATCTAAAAAATAAAACAAACTAGTGAATATAAAACAGAAATATACAGATACAAGAACAAACGAGTGGTTACCACTGCAGAAAGGGAATAGGGGGAGGGCCAGTATTCTTGCCTGGAAAATTCCATAGACAGAGGAGCCTGATGGGCCACAGTCCATGGGGTCATAAAGAGTTGGGTACAACTGAGTGACTGAGCACAGCACATATGTAGAATACAGTCTTTAAAAATTGTGAATCACTATGTTGTACTCCTGAAACATATGATATTGTACATTAACTATATGTCATTTTTAAAAAGGCTGTTATTGCTTTTGCATTTAAGGGGACAACAAATGAAAGGACATTATTTGACTTATCTGACCATGATTTGATTATATGACCATTCTGGTTGTTTATTCAATCAGTTGAATCGCTCAGTCATGTCCAAATGTTTGTGATGCCATGG
>NW_011494826.1:361877-363525 GCF_000754665.1 Bison bison bison | reverse complement strand
ATTACCACAGTTCAACAGCATCACTTCTTTGGTGCTCAGCCTTCTTTATGGTCCAACTCTCACATCTGTACATGACTACAGAAAAACCAAAGTTTTGAGTATATGGACCTTTGTCAGCAAGGTGATATATGTTTATTATGTAAGTTGTATCACATTTTCTACTCTGACTCATTATTTATATATATATATATATTATACATATAATATATATCTGATATCTATAATATACATATCAGATATATACTGTATGTTATGCCTTATTTACTACTCTGACTCATTATATATGTATTATATAACTTATATTATATAATTGTCTTATTTATTCATCTGATTTATACTTTTATATTATATAGCTCACTTCTTATTTACTACTCTGACTAGTTATATATATATATATATATTATATATATATTTTATGTATATTATATATATAGTCTCTCTTATCAAGTCAGTGTAGTAAATAAATGATTTAGAGACTGAACAACAACAAGGAAATAAGAAGATGGATCATTTTTACTTGTGTGGTAATTAATAAAGCGATTGGGGTTCTAAATCTACAGATTGAGAGAAGCAAAACATTGAAGTAAGCTGCCTAGAATATCTACATAGTTAGGACTTCAGAACTAATATCAAATCTTTATTGTGCAAAGTACATCAAACTTGTTATTAATAATCCCTGCTATATTCTTACATATAACCAAAACAAAATTACTGTAGGTCTTTAAATTTTTTTTTCTACCACAGAAGATATTTCTCATTGAAAGTTGGGCAACATGTCTGTCTATGGCTGTGAGGAAAATGCTGACCATTTCCATTGCCCTTAACAGGTCAATTTATCCAAAGGCATTGACGTGCTATCAGAGATGATAGAGCTCTTCTTAACGATTTTGCAGAGAGAATAAGGATAATGCTATTGAGACACCAACATCTTTTTATCATTACAGAAACTTAGCATTAGAAGAACATCAATTACACGCCTGAACAAAAATGTATTCAAACTTTCTAGGCAGCCCTCTTTGCATTTAACTTAACTCATGTCCTTTCCTCATTACAGATGGCATGTGTATGTTGATAGGAATACTGTCTGTACCAAAGATGCCTAAATTAGTTTGCTGCTTTAGCCTCTGCTAATATTGATGATTCTCATCTGAATCCCTAGATATAATCATAAGGGAAACATTAACTTTAGTGGCTTATAAAATTCCAAGCCAGAAAATTGTGATCTAATTAATGTCTATTAAATAACTTTTAGCAATTTAAATTATTATATGTAAATGCATCACTTCATTTCTTTCAAAACTATTGAATATGACTATAAAAGTTGGGTAAAAGAGATGCCACATCTAATTCTGATACATGTATGTATGTGCTCAGTCACATCCAACTCTTTGCAATCCCATGGACTGTAGACCTCCAGGCTCTTCTGTCCATAGGATTTCCCAGGCAAGAATACTGGAGCACGTTGCCATTTCCTACTCCAGGGGACCTTCCTGACCTAGGGATCAAATCTGCATACTTTGTGTCTTCTGCGTTGCAGGTGGATTCTTTACCACTGCACCACCTGGGAAGCCCATGATATATGTATATTATATACATATAATATTATATAATAATAATATTATTATTATTATATATAATAATATATAAT
>NW_011494826.1:343987-361777 GCF_000754665.1 Bison bison bison | reverse complement strand
AATTTATAATAGATTATAAAACTATTATTATATAATATTATATATATTATACTAATTATAATTATATATAACTATATATATTATTACATATATATATAATACATATATAATATCACTGCAGATGGTGAGTGTAGCCATGAAATTAAAAGACTCCTTGGAATAAAAGTTATGACCAACCTAGACAGCATATTAAAAAGCAGAGACATTACTTTGCCAAAAAAGGTCCATCTAGTCGAACCTATGTTTTTTCCAGCAGTCATGTATGGATGTGAGAGTTGGACTATAAAGAAAGCTGAGCACCGAAGAATTGATGCTTTTGAACTGTGGTGTTGGAGAAGACTCTTGAGAGTCCCTTGGACTGCAAGGAGATCCAACCAATCCATCCTAAAGGAGATCAGTCCTGGGTGTTCATTGGAAGGACTGATGTTGAAGCTGAAACTCCAATACTTTGTCCACCTCATGCGAAGAGCTGACTCATTGGAAAAGACCCTGATGCTGGGACAGATAGAGGGCAGGAGGAGAAGGGGACGACAGACGATGAGATGGCTGGATGGCATCACCGACTCGATGGACTTGGGTTTGGCTGGACTCCGGGAGTTGGTGATGGACAGGGAGGCCTGGCGTGCTGCAGTTCATGGGGTCGCATACAGTCAGACATAACTGAGTGACTGAACTGAACTGAACTGAAAGTGTATGATTATAGCTTCTCCTGTTCTGGATAATATAAAACTGTTTTTTTCAATGAGTCAGTCAGTCAATCAGTTCAGTCGCTCAGTCATGTCCGACTCTTTGTGACCCCATGAATTGCAGCACTCCAGGCCTCCGTGTCCATCACAAACTCCTGGAGTTCACTCAAAATCACGTCCATCGAGTCAGTGATGCCATCCAGCCATCTCATCCTCTGTCGTCCCCTTCTCCTCCTGCCCCCAATCCCTCCCAGCAAGAGAGATCATCTCTCCTTCAGGTTAGCCACTTGTTGCAAAGCACACCCGAAATTTTTAGGATGAAATGAAGCATTTGCCTGCTCCTTCCTAGAAGTCTCTTGTAATTGCCTGCTGTCTTGTGTAATATGTCCTTCCTAATGATTCATTTTCACAATTCATATGAAATGGACCTTCAACTGGTAAAATGGAACGGGAAGAAAAACAGTATGGTGCCGGGTAACATTGTTTACTTGATGAGCATTTGAAAAAGAAAACATTTGCACAGTGTGGTTTCTATCTCATGAGAAAACTGTGAAAATGATACTCTAAAGCTATTACAGAGCAAAACAGAAACATAAATCATTTGAAGTACTTAAGGTAGACATTTTTCTCTTTAAGATCAGAAAGAGGGTTGTTAAATGTAAAACCCTCCACATTACAGTCTGCAACAGATTAGAAAAGTGAATATTGTTATAATTAATCAATTGAAACAAACTTCCAAGTTCCCTTAGTATTTAAGAGCTGCATATGATACTGTGCTGTATCTGTCATTATCACACTTAATCACACTTAATTTGGAAAGGTAAACTGACCAGCAACTCTTAATCAGCACTATTTCTGTTAGAGTGGCACTCTGTCTCCTCCCTTAGCTAATAATACATAGTCTAATAACAGAAACCAATACTGTATGGAACACATTGTTTTACAAGGAACTTGATATTCCAGAAAGCAATAAGCAATGTGCTGCTTGACTCTAATGTCTGTTCCACAGTAAGGTATCCAGCTAAAATGAAAAGCTTATACAAAACAATCAGTTGTGATATTGCCAAGCCTTTATCCCTAGATAGGTAAAGGAAGAAACTCTTAATGAGGTTGAAATGATATAGGGGTGTGGAAAAAGGTGTTTTTCATCATTTTTTAAAGCCAGTACCAATTGAATGTAAGATCTTTGCACTCTACATGGACCTAAACTCTTAGGGAAGTCAATTAAATTTTCATCTTAATATACATATGGAGTTATAAGTTAACAGGCTTCTTATTTCACCTGACTTACTCAAGTTTAAACGTTTCTATATCTATGTTGATTGTGTTGTGTGACTTAGGAGAACAAACAGTCTTCAAAACAGGTCAACCAACTGCATCTTACAAAGCACTCTATTTTCAAATTATTTTAATGACAGTAACACTAATACTACTAATAGCTTTCGTACTATTTTCAGCCGCAATGGTTTCACAGCACTGCTAAGTTTTGTCAGTGCCTATCTACTTTATTTCTGCTTCAACTCTATGAATATGATTTAAATTATTTAAACTCCAAAGACATTCATTTCAGTATTGAAAATTACCCTGAAAAGGAACACATAAGTACAAAGACAATTCTTTAAAATAAGTTTGAAAAGAGTTGAATGCTGACCCAGCGTCAAATACCAAATTTTCGTACCCAAACTGGTATTGAGTTGATCTCAGCTTCAGGTATGTATTGATATTTGTTCACATAGATACTGAGATTACTGTCCAGTTCTCCCTTCTTTGCTTGTGAAAGCTTGTCCTGGCTGATCTCTGTATTCCATTAGATGCCTGGACCTTTGCCTTTTGGCTGCAGCTGGAGGATTATCTTCTTGCTTCTAGGTCTCCATTGGTGGCTCCATGATTCTCTAATTCAAGAAAGCTCCACACAGTAAGACATCCTCATAGCCATTATATTATTATCTACACCTCTTTTTGTGAATTTTGAACTTTTAATCCTAACTGTATTTAGGAGTACTTTTGTAAACAGACAAATTCACTCTAAAGTCTAAGTAAATCCTGGGTCCAATTAATTTTTTAGTCAAACTGAAGGAGGATTTACTTCTTGAAGTACAGAACTGGAAATCCTATTGGGTAGTTCATGTAGTTTATTTTCCTTGGATAGTTGAAGGATATACTGCTGTCAATGAATGAACCATATGCCTATGTCTTAAGTATTCAGATTCCTTTTTTAAAATTTATTTTTAACTGAAGAATAATTGCTTTACAGAATTTTGTTGTTTTCTGTCAAACATCAACATGAATCAGCCATAGATGTACATATGTCCCCTCCCTCTTGAACCTAATCCCCTTTAGCCTCTAGGAGAGTCAGAGACACTGCTTAAAATAGTGCTCTTGGAGCAGGGTGTTGATTAAGGGAGATAAAAGAGATGGTATTCTCAGTTAATATACCTCTTAGTGCCTGCAGATAAGGATAAGTAAGCAGACTGATGGCTAGACATTAAGGCAGAGGGAACATTTACAAGCTATATGAAGTATCCAAAATATGAAAAGATGAGGTCTATTTTTTGATGGGTTCAGCCTTCAGCCTATCGGTAAACAATGCTGAGGCTAGACTGGCCCTCATGGTTCTTATTCTGACTGCAAGATACCCTCCGATATAACCATTAGGAAACTTTAAGAAAAGGAAAAAAGGCTTATCACTTACAAGTCCTGGGACCTGCACAGTTTTCCTGGGGCCACACAGCAAGACTGAAGCAGAGACGGACAGAGGGTTTGGGCCTGGGTTCCATGTTTATTGGTTTTACTGGGGTCAAGTGTTGAGGCCGAGAGTTTCACATGCTCACTATTTATTGGTAAATTTATAACATATGAGTAGGAATTTAAAGCACAGGAAGAGAAAAACAAGTGGTCTAAATGATCATTATTGAACTCAGCCAAGATACTTAAAGAGGCCTTGGGATTCAGGGAGGGGTGGCCTGGCTCTTTATCTAGACCCAAGGTTGGCAACATGTTTATTTAACATGGTCATCTTTGAACTACATGCCTGGGTAATCAAAGCTTAAATCAGGAAATTTCATTTAAAAAAAAAATTGAAAGAAAACCTATCTGTCAGGGCTTACACTACAAGGTCAAAGAAAAAGTGAAAAAGAAGAGTTGAAAATTACAGGGTAAGGTTGAAAAAGCAGTAAATCAGATTTAGACACAGATGTTCCAGGGCACCAATTCAGAACCCCAGAAAGAGAGGGATGTGTACCTTGGGATAACTTTTAGAGGTGAATCCCTCAGAATATATTCTGAATCTGACAAAAGTTTTAACTTAGTTAAAAAAAATAAATCAGGTTTATTAAATGTCTCCACCCTCTTTTTTTTTAAACTTTATATTATATATTGGAGTAATAGAAGGTCTCCACTTTCTTTATGAAACTGTTAAAGGTGGCTGGCCTTGTTTTGATAGCATTCATTTTCATGGAGGTGGGATATGGGTTCTATTTCAACAGAAATTTTTGGTCACTGGCACCCTCCGTGTCCAATGAAATCAAGAAAGTAAATCAAGGCAGTTGTGTTATAGGGAGATGGTCTATCCTACTCACTAGCACTTCCTGTTGTGGGACATCTTGTCCAGAACTATACAGGCAGCTAAGTCCAGAACTCTGACAGTTACTCTGTTAAGTATCTATTAAGTGGCCACATGATTGACATTTATTACTCAGAACTTCTCTGTCACTACTTAGCATATCTTGCACTTTGAGGAAGTGAATTTTGTCTCAATACTTGAATTATTTCCAACACAGAAACTTCAATGGACAGCCATGGTGAACGCGCCAAGAAAATGCCTATAGAATATAAAGCAGGTGACTCATTGCAAGAATGTAAATTATAGATGTGAATGGAGCATTGTGTGCTTAAATCTTCTCAGTGGCAAGTGACTGAGATGTGGAGGAGAGATGCATAGTGAGTGTCATTATGGGTTTGTCTGACATGTTCAAGTTTTGGAAAATAATTGAAACAGACACCAAAGCTCTAGTATGGCCTTAGTCTTGGTGTACAGGTGGATCATGTCAATTCTTTTTACTTCAGAGTAAGAAAGTTTTTAAAAGACTAGATTGCAAGGTAAGCAGATTTTGCTTTCAGACAAATGCTTACAGGTTCTTACAACTCTGCCCCACTTGACATAGTCCATCTAGAAAGGATTGTTCCTTTTGAGTAAGGTTTCTTATGGACCATATTTGAGAAGTATGAGAGTCATAAAGTGCAATGAGTACTGCAAATACAGAAAACCATATTCTAATCATATGGGAAGATGAATAGTAAAATGGAATATGAAAAGGAAATATTTGAATCGTCTCTGTTGGGCTCACCCAAGCTGGCCTACAAGCCCTGTACTTGCCCAGCCTCAGACTGAAGAAAGAGCCCAGAATCAGTGACAGAGACATCAACGGTTTAACAGATAGGGGATCTTACACATCTGAAGTGAGATCCTGGAGGGGCATCCCACCACATGCAGCAGATTGCAGGCAGGACACAGCAGCAATCTTCACTGTAGATGGTGGGGTTGGGGGTGGGAGGGTTATAGAGGGAATCGACATCAGGTTGGCTGGACTCATCAGTTACCAGGGAAATCAGTAAAAATCATGTCAATGACCCTCACTGCTCCTTTGATAAACTATTACTGTAGAATTAGTTTTGGTCTAACGATTAGAATAATCACTAGCTGGGGGCAGAGGCAAATACATAGCATTTACATTAGGCCCTATGTTTAAGTATTCCTGGTGGCTCAGTGGTAAAGAACCTGCCTACCAAAGCAGGAGATGCAAGTTTGACCCCTGGATGGGGAAGATCCCCTGGAGAAAGAAAGGTTAACCTACTCCAGTATTCTTGCTTGGAAAATCCCATCAACAGAGGAGTATGGTGGGCTACCTTTGGGTCACAAAAAAGTCGGGCACAACTTAGACACTAAAACAACAGCAGCAACCTATGATAAAGAGGGAAGATGTGTCATTTGAGCATGGTGTAGGGGAAGCAGGGACTGACTAAACAGGGACAGACAGAGACCAAGAGAATCTCTGCCTTGGGTGGCCTGTAACAGACATACTGTTCCTTTTGTCTCCAGCTAATTGCTTCAGAATGAATGCTTCTCTGTGGGTCTGAAGTTACTGCTCTTGGAGTCAGTTACAGGCATGCAAATGTATAGATGAAAGTGAATAATGCAGGCTTCTTCTCTCTAATATACAAAATATGGGTGAGTTGGGATTTTAAATCCATGGCCTGGGAGATTCAGTAATCTAGCCCTAGTTTATTTGGCAAAATTATAGTTATTAAAGGATATAAAATCCCCAGTAGTTAGAGAAGCACCAGAAACTGATCTTGTCTCCTGTTATCTGGGTTTCCAAGGTAATGGAAGTAGAGGAAGAATCAGGAAGACACAGAAAGAAAAAAAATTACATTGTGCCTAATCATCTCCATTGGAGTTGGTGATAGACAGGGAAGCCTGGCGTGCTGCGTCCATGATGTTGCAAAGAGTCGGACACGACTGAGCAACTGAACTGAACTGCTGAACTGAACGGAATCATCTTTGTAAGTGCTTTTTTTTTTTTTTTTTTAGGTTCATTACTCTACTCTGCCAGTGTCAGGAATTTCATAGACAAGACTGGTATCTCTCATAAATTATGCTCTCGCCTTAAAAAACTTAAGTAGCTAAAACTTTTTGGAAGATAAATTCTGATACCTATAACAAAATTGTTAAATAGTAAAACACTCTAGAGGTACAAATTTGAGAGTTTGGTATCTCAGCTGCTACTGTGTTGGGTTAGAGAGAAGTGATATAGGAAATACTTAAAAAATAGTTGGGAATGATTATAAAGCAAATAACTTTAAAAAAATACTTATAAATGGGAAACTCTCCTCTTGAGAATTCTGAAACCAATATTTTTTCCTGTTTCTGTGGAGAACCAGAGAGGAGTATGAGTCCTTTCCATTTTCCAGCAAGTAAAAGAGAGTCTTATAATCTGAAGTTGCTATTCTTATTCAAATCTTCATATTCTTACACAGAAACAAAAATAGTTAGACCTTTGAAAATATTTTGTCTTTAAAAAGTCAAACCTATAAGCACTTGTAACAGAAACTAACCAATCTTAGAATATATGTTGGTATATATTTTCTAATGCAAGGAAGTTATGAATCTTATTTGAACTTCTGAGTATACAGTTGAAGATAAATGAGTACCACAGCAAGGATAATGAGGGAAAAAGTAATTTCCCATATGCAGCCAATGCAGGGAGCCTCGTCGATGCAGTAGTGAAGAGAGATTTGTGGTTGTCTCTGAATTCCCTACTGCATGTTTATTGTAACTTGTTAGGGTTAGCGTGTGAGCATACATGCATTTGTATATCCAGATATATGCTGGCATTTTCTATTTCTGTGTTTATGGTTGATTCTTTCATGAATTTAGTTTTTCTTAACTAGTAAGTTCTGTTTATAAAGACCTAACTTAGAGTCCTTTAAGTAGATATGCTGCTAAGTCATTTCAGTCGTGTCTGACTCTGTGTGACCCCATAGACGGCAGCCCACCAGGCTTCCCCATCCCTGGGATTCTCCAGGCAAGAACACTGGAGTGGGTTGCCATTTCCTTCTCCAATGCATGAAAGTGAAAAGTGAAAGTGAAGTCGCTCAGTCGTGTCCAAACCTTAGCGACCCCATGGACTGCAGCATCCCAGGCTCCTCCGTCCATGGGATTTTCCATGCAAAAGTATTGGAGTGGAGTCCCATTGTCTTCTCTGTTAAGTAGATATAGACCTAAATAAAATTATTATTGAAAATCTCAGTGTTCAGAATGGACAGACAAAATAAGCATGTTCACTTACAAAATGATAAAACTCATGCACATTCACATGTATGGTGTAATGATTAGTGAACTTTTTTTTTCTAGTTTAATTTTATTTTCTTTTTAAACTTTACAATATTGTATTAGTTTTGCCAAACATGGAAATGAATCCACCACAGGTATACATGTGCTCCCCATCCTGAACCCTCCTCCCTCCTCCCTCCCCATACCATCCCTCTGGGTCGTCCCAGAGTCCCAGCCCCAAGCATCCAGGTGACTCAGACAATAAAGAATCTGCCTCTAAAGTGGGAGACCCAAGGTCAATCCTTGGGTCAGGACCATCCCCTAGAGAAGGGAATGGCTATCCACTCCAGTATTCTTGCCTGGAGAAACCCATGGACAGAGGAGCTATTAATAATACTCAAACCAAAGAATTATCAAGTGCAAACTCATCATCCTATGGGGACCTTGAAGCATAATAAAAGCATGAATGCCAAAGAATCGATGATTTTGAATTGTGGTGCTGGAGAAGACTCTTGAGAGGCCCTTGGACTTCAAGGAGATCAAGCCAGTCAATCCTAAAGGAAATCGACCCTGAATATTCATTGGAAGGGCTGATGCTGAAGCTGAGGCTCCAATACTTTAACCACCTGATGTGACAAGCTGATTCATTGGAAAAGATGCTGATGCTGGGAAAGATTGAGGGCAGGAGGAGAAGGGGGCAACAGAGGTTGAGATGGCTGGATGGTATTATCAACTCAATGGACATGAATTAGAGCAAACTCTGGGTGATAGTGAAGGTCAGGGAAGCCTGGAATGCTCTAATCCCTGGGTTTGCAAAGAGCCGGGCATGACTGAGAGCCTAAACAGCAACAAAACAATTCATTGAAGAATACCATCACTTATCAGGCAAGAACTAAAACAAGCTCTGTGTGTTGTAAAATGGGGGAGTATGTTAATGGACATCAGCCTTCATGTATCAGCCTCTCTTTCATATTTCTGTATTACATGAGTAAAGTCCTGAGTATGAGACAGCAGAGTATAAATAAATATCAAAGTGTATACTATAAAACGAAGAAGGCAATGGCACCCCACTCCAGTACTCTTGCCTGGAAAATCCCATGGATGGAGGAGTCTGGTAGGTTGCAGTCCATGGGGTCACTAAGAGTTGGACACGACTGAGCGATTTCACTTTCACTCTTTACTTTCATGCATCGGAGAAGGAAATGGCAACCCACTCCAGTGTTCTTGCCTGGAGAATCCCAGGGACGGGGGAGCCTGGTGGACTGCCGTCTATGGGGTTGCACAGAGTTGGACACGACTTAAGTGATTTAGCAGAAGCATACTATAAAAATCATATATTTACATAGAAAAATATTTATTATAAAGTAACTCAAACCATGGCAATGGGCAAAAATGTGTCTTGTTAAACTTTTGGAACATTTTTTTAATAAAGCATTTAAATAAGTGTGCCCACTGAGACTCTAATCCTGCTTGGGTCTCTCTCTAAATCTTGCCTGAATATTTTTTCCCTGCTTGATAACCAATCTTGCTGAAAACAAACTCCAGTGTTTTCTTCCATGAGATCAGTCCTGATATCAAGGCAGTGTTTAGAGGGAAGTGCAGGCTCAAGGCTTATTTTGAGTGGTAGTTAATGAAAGGTAAGCTAGGTATATGAGCTTCCCTGGTGGTTCAGTGGTAAAGAACACACCTGCCAATGCAGGATATGTGGGTTCAATCTCTGGGTCAGGAAGATCCCCTGGAGAAGGAAATGGCAACCCACTCCAGTATTCTTGCCTGGGAAATCTCATGGACAGAGGAACCTGGCTGGCTGCAGTCTGTGGGGGTCACAAAAGATTCAGACAGGACATAGCAACTAAACAAAGCTAGGTATAGTGGAGACTCATCCAGGACTCACTTTGTATTGGGGGACACTTGGCTGTAATAGAAAGACTGTAGCTATGAATAGATTCAACAGAGATGCTAGAATCTCTACACACTGCAGCGTGTTTGAGGAAAAATTGAGACTGTGACCTTGAGCAGTGGCTTTGCCTAGAACAGGCGCTAAGTGCAGGTAGTACTGAAAATGAAGACTTTTGCTCCTTTTTCTCAGGTCTAAAAGCCTGAGCCAGCATCGTTCATGCTGTACACTTACTTCTCAGATACCTAAGCAAGAATGACAGGTCTAATTTTATTACCCTTACTCTAGCAAAATACCCACTGTCATCTTGTAAGGACAATATGATCAAGTCTCTTGGCTGAAGAATGCATTTCCTCAGCCATAATGTCCCTAAGGCTTCTAAATAAAATAGAAATTCAAACTTTACTTTTTGAAAAAAATCACTATGTTGCATTTCTAAAAATAAGTTTTGTTCAGAAAGAGCTCTCTGTAATGCTAGAGGGAGGCATTCTAGCTGACGTTTCTGGAATGTGGCAATAGAGTCTCCTAATTGATGTACAGTCAACAGTCTGGCATTAACTCTAGTCACGGGCAAAATAAAGGTGAGGGAGGGATGATCTGCAACCCAGAGAGGAAAAACAGAGAACAGCAGTGATGAAGGTCTATGGGTCTTCTGGGCCAGACTCAGATGCCTTCAGGGACCAGACAGGTTATGCAAGTTTATGAACAGAGGGTGTAATAGAACATGGAATGTTAGGGGCTTTGACTCATCGACCACACACATTAGGGGACAAGTACTGGTTAATAAACTACCAGTTTGTGATTCTATATTTACACAGTCTGGAGCAGAGAAAAGTGCTCTCACTTATTGGGACTGTTTCCTTACTGAAGAAAAAGTTGGGAACTAGAGAGAGACAAAAATTCATTAAAAAAATGTTAACATTTCCCCTTTGTTTTTTCACCCAGTGCAAGTCATTAAGTCTTGCTGAGGCAAAGTCAAAAGGGTTTTATCAATTTTTCCCTGTTTTCATCAAAGCAAAGGATCATAATTTTGATGATCAACAGAGACCTGAGAACTTGGTCCTACAATCTATTAAAGAGAAAAAAGAGTGAAATGATGCCATTTGCAGCGACATGGATGGACCGAGAGATTGGCATACTGAGTGAAGTCAGAAAAGAAATAATATATCATATCACTTGTTTGTGAAATCTAAAAAAAAAAAATACAAATGAACTTATATAAAAAACAGAAATATAGGCTTAGAGAATGAATTTATGGTTACCAAGGGGGAGTGTGGGGAAAGGGAGGGATGGTTAGGCAGTTTAGTATTGACATATATACACTGCTATATTTAAAATGGATAACAAACACCTATTGTATAGCACAGAGAACTCTGTTTAATGTTATATAACAACCTAAATGGGATAAGAATTTGAAAAAGAATAGATACATGCATATAAGTAATTGAATCACTTTGCTGTGCGTCTGAAACTAACACGATATTGTTAATCAACTGTGTATGTTAGTCTCTCAGTCGCTTTTTGCGACCCCATGAGCTGCAGCCCTCCAGGCTCCTCTGTCCATGGGATTTTCCAGGCAAGAATACTGGAGTGAGTTGTCATTTCCTTTTCCAGGGTATCTCCCAGACCCAGGAATTAAGGCCCTGTCACTTGCATAGCTGTCACTCATTAATGAGTGATGGAGAGAAAATTAAGTGTTAGATAAAAATAGGATTTCTAAAATTAAAATAATTCTACATTAAAGTGACATCTACTTATAATTATGAGATTATGATGACTCCTTACAATGAACTAAATTTTAAGCAGCCTTTGATTCAAGTGTGTATATATATATATATAATATATAATATTGCAGAATATATATATTTCAAAGTCATCTTCTATGACTTTGAAATATACATATACATTTTCTACAAAATGTAGGCATACATATAAATACCTAAATAAAAGGCACAAATATTTTTACCCTGAAAATTTTCAGAGTAGATGTGAAAATGTATATAAGTAGGTTTTGAATCTGTTGTCCCTTATAATCACCGCTATTGATACCATCTTTCTGGGAGATGCAGCAAAAATCACGCATTACAACAGAAGAAACCATATAATTCCTAGTACAAAGAACTCTTGTTAAAATATTGTCTTTGCAAAAAATTCTATTGCTAAAACTGAGGAGGGAGATTTTCATCAATCAAAAATAATAACAAATATTCAAACTTAATGTTTCATAAACTGTAAGACCCAAATTGAAAGAATATTTTGGAGATTAAAGGAATGAAATCAGGTTGATGATTTCAGTGTTTTCTGAAAAAGTGAAACATCGATTTCTGATTAAAACTGAATGAGAAAAATGTACAATTTTTGTTTTGTTGAAATACTGTTATCATGTGTCCAGGTGAATAATACTTTTGGAAGGGAATTGGGCCAGTTTGCCCTAATCAAAACATTAGAAAATAGCTGAAAATCTGGAAACTTAAAGGTCAAACTTTATTCATTTGAAAGAAGATTTTTTCCTTTCCTTCAAATTATTAAAGTCCTTCTGCATGACGATTCTTTGAATTGATTTATATCCTTTGATATTTCAACCAACAATAAAAGCCATATACACATAAGGCTTAACTAACTGATATCTTTGGGGAAGGTGATGGCACCCCACTCCAGTACTCTTGCCTGGAAAATCCCATGGACGGAGGAACCTGGTAGGCTGCAGTCCATGGGGTCACTAAGAGTCGGACACGACTGAGCGAATACACTTTCACTTTTCACTTTCATGCATTGGAGAAGGAAATGGCAACCCACTCCAGTGTTCTTGCCTGGAGAATCCCAAGGACGGGGTAGCCGGATGGGCTGCTGTCTATGGGGTCGCACAGAGTCGGACACAACTGAAGCGACTTAGCAGCAGCAGCAGCAACTGATATAAGAATACTTGAGAGGGCCTCAGAAGAACACTGCTACATTCAACCTGAAAAGTTACTTGGTAATCAGGGTTCAATTTGTGTCAGTTGCATTGTTTAATATCCTAAATAAGAAATGTCCACAACTATAGAGTTCTACCCACTCACTTATTCACTCAACAAATACCTATTGTGTACCTACTGTGTGCCAGTGTTGGGCAAGTCTCTGCGAACAACATTCCTGTTCTCTTAGAATAACCCAGTGCAATAAACAGGGCAGATAGGAATGTGTTCTATGAAGAAAAATATAATAAAATAATTAAGGGAGATGACAGGGACTGTGTTTGAGAATGTGCTTTTATATTAGATGGTCAGGGAAGACCATCTGATAAGGTGACTTTTGAGTAAAGATCTGGAAGAAATAATGGAGTGAACCACCCATCTCTGAGCAGGCACTCTAGGCAGAAAGAAGAGTTAAGTTGCAGTGGTCAGAGATCTGAAGACAAGAGTGTGCTTTCCATATTTGAAGAAAATAAGGAGAACATTGTAGATGGAATAGAGAAAAAAGAAAGGTGATTGTATTTTTAATACTGGGTTAGGTCATATAGTCCTTTGAAGGTCAAGGTGAGGACTAAATATTAATATGAGTGATATGAGAGACACTGAAGCATTTTAAGCAGAGGAATAACATAATCCAGTTCACAATTTGAGATTAGTAACTTAGAAACCATGTGAAAAACACACATGGGCATGTGAACCAAGAAACTAGGTAAGGAGTTACCTTACCTAGTATAAGTAAGGTAATAATAATAATGTCAATGAGAGGTAATGATGACTTGGATAGGATGTAAGCAAGTAAAGATAGTGAGAAGATAGAGCTGTCTAGATTTGCTGATGGATCAGAAGTGTGGAAAAGTAACCAAAGATGATGGCAAGACTTTGGCTTAGGAAATCAGAATAACAGAGCTGCCATTTACTAAGAATAAGATGGATCTGAAAGTAACAGTTTCAGGAACTGGGGAGAATTAAGAGTTCAGTTTTGGAAATATTAAGTTTGAGATACCTTCTCCATGTGTAAATTTTGAGTAGCCACTTAAGTACACAATTTTGGAAAGTTAGAGACAAAATTAGGAGTTTGTGTTTAAAGATATATGAAACTATGAGACTTGATAAGGTCATATGGAGAATGAGTGTAGAGAGAAATAAGAAGATGTCCTAGAACTAATCCCCAGGGCACTATAACATTTACAGGTTGAGGATATGAGGATGATTCAGCAAAGGAGTCTAAGAAGGAGTAACTTCTTAAAGGAAAACCAAGACAATTTTATCCTGGTAGCCAACTGAAAATACTGTTTCAAAGAAGATTAGTAATCAGTTGTTAAATGCAGCTGATTGGTTAAGTAAAATGAAACTTGAAAACTGACCATAACATTTTTGTAGCATACAGCTCATTGGTGACTTCTAATCAGAACACTTTCAGGGGAGAGATGGTGAAGAAAATCTGATAGACTGAAATAAAGACAGAATGAGTTTCACTTCCAGCAAAGATAGAAGATTTACACTCCATTTGAAACAATCAAAAGAAAAAATAAACAGACACAATATGGGACAGTGGATTTTGAGACCAGGCAATGAATGGCAGTGACCATAAAGACATTGGAACAAAGAGGTCATCCTATAGGTACTCCATTTGATTATTTTGAGAGAGTCTCCAGGTTGTAGAACCACAGGGAAAACAAGACATAGCCTTGTAGTAGGGTAACCAATTTGTTCCAATTTGCCTAAGACTTTCTCAATTTTAGCTCAGTTTGTAAAGAATTGGCCTGCAAGGCATGAGATCCCAGTTTGATTCCTAGGTCAGGAAGATCTGCTGGAGGAGGGATAGGCTACCCACTCAGTATTCTTGGGCTTCCCTTGTGGCTTAGCTAGTAAAGAATCTGCCTGCAATGCAGAAGACCCGGGCTCGATCCCTGGGTTGGGAAGATCCCCTGGAGAAGGGAAAGGCTACCAACTCTGGTATTCTGGCCTGGAGAATTCCATGGACTGTATAGTCGATGGGGTCACAAAGAGTCAAACATAACTAAGTGACTTGCATTTTCACTTTCTTTCTCAATTTTATTTTAATTTTTGTCTTATGCACTAATTTTTAAATTTTATGTATTTATTTAATAAGAGGATAATTGGTTTACAATGTTGTGTTGGTTTCTGCCTTACAAGAATTTGAATCAGTCATATATATATGGGGATAGATGTATATATATATATATATACATACATATACATAGATGTGTATATATATATATATATATATACACATCTATCCCCTCCTTCTTGAGCCTCCCTCACTTTCCCCTACCTCATTCTACCCCTCTAGATCATCACAGAGCACTGGGCAGGGCTCCCTGTGTTAAATATGAAAATTTTGCATAGCATGATCCCCTTCCACCCAAATACTGGGATAACTGGTCACTTTACCTAGACAACTCAAACTGGAACTGAGAACCAAGAAACTAAAGAAACTACAGTTCACAAAAATGACCAAAGAGGAAAGAGCAGCACAGGGAAAGAATCACTGTAAACCTGCATAAGGTCATTCCTCAATTTTTCAGCCTAGAGTCTTGATTAAAATACACGTGAGGAAATTATCTGAGGCTCAGGAAAGAGCTAAGAAGAAAAGGATTATAGGGAACAGTATGTGTCACTTATATAGAACTGTGAATAATGCCTATTTCCATCTTCCAGATTGGAAAATATCTCACTTCCTTACTTCACAGAGTATTATGTGAAGTAGTCATAAGCATCTTGCTTCAGTATTGGGGACGAATTAGCTGTAGACAGGCTTCTTTTGTGACTCAGATGATAAAGCATCTGCAGGAGACCTGGGTTCTGTCCCTGGGTTGGAAAGATGCCCTGGAGAAGGAAATGGCTATCCACTCCAGTATTCTTGCCTGGAGAATTCTATGAACAGAGGAGTCTGATGGGCTACAGTCCATGGGGTCACAAAAAGTCAGACACGACTGAGCAACTAACACTTTAGCTCTAGACTAAATAATGCTGTGGTTCCAACCTCATGCCTTTGAAAGGGAACCTAAAACAATCAAAGTGTTCCTAACAAATTATCTACATTCCAAAACAAGGCTGAAGAAGACTTATAGGAACACAAAAATATATGTAACACCCACTGAAGCAAAATTCACAATAAATGATGCATTTTCATGCACATAAATATTACAACAATGAGGAGAGAGATAGCAAAAGATCCAGGAATGACATAATTGCTAAAACTAGTAGATAAAGATATTAAAACAATTTTTTAACTGCATTCTAGATAAAATACATAAAAAGTTGCAAATCAAATTTCTATAGATGAAAACTACAATGTATGTGATAAAAAGTACATGGAGTGAATTAAAGATTAAATATTATAGAAGAAAAAGTTAATGAACTTGAAGACATAGGAGGAGAAACTATCCAAAGGGAAACACAGAAATAAAACAAGAATTTACAATTTTAGAACAGATAATTCTATTAGTACCAGAGAGCTGAGCACTCAGAATATAAGAGACATGATAGGAGGATGTAATAAGGAAAAGGAGATCAAATCCATATGTCTTAGAGAGGACATGTCCATAGGGTCAAGTCCTGAATGGAAGGGTAAAATAAAATTATTAAATAAACTTGAGTGCTTCACTGTAATAAATGCCAAGAATCTCTCTTTACATTTTATTTTATATTTTGCATTTTATTTTTTATTTAGATGTCTAAGCTCTTACACTAGGGTTTTTACAAGCTGGTGAACACTGACAAATGATATCTCCCACATAACTCTAACCACACTTTCCCAGACACTATAAACATAGTAATGTTCAACAATTACTATGCATCATTATTTTATCAGTTAAAAATAAAGCAAGTGACCAAGTATCTAAATATTAGGTTATATAACACAAAAGATATACACATTATTTGATGTCTACTCAAGCGGAGAAGGCAATGGCACCCCACTCCAGTACTCTTGCATGGAAAATCCCATGAAGGGAGGAGCCTGGTTGGCTGCAGTCCATGGGGTCACGAAGAGTCGGACACGACTGAGCAACTTCACTTTCACTTTTCACTTTCATGCACTGGAGAAGGAAATGGCAACCCACTCCAGTGTTCTTGCCTGGAGAATCCCAGGGACGGGGGAGCCTGGTGGGCTGCCATCTATGGGGTGGCACAGAGTCCAACACGACTAAAGCGACTTAGCAGCAGCAGCAGCAGCAGCAATTACTGGAAAACTCTTTTTTTTTTTTGCAAGAGAGATTGGGAGGAGAGGGGGAAAAAATTTACACTTCAAAGAAAAGTAATAGTTGGTAAAAAACTTCTAGTGTTTTAGGAAAATTATGACTATCAGAAATTTAATAATTGGAAATTATTTTAGGTATGATAAAGCATCTCTACCTTTTAAAAATATTCATCAGAGTAAAGCACATATGCTATATGTTCTATAATAAAACAAAGGTAACATTTTATGAAAAATATTTAATATCCTTTCCAATTTTTTTTCAAATCCCTACTGTTAATTAAGTTGTGTTATAAAATATGAAGATTAAGTGTAAAGCTTTTTTGTCTGGGGTCATTAAAGATGTGCTTCTGTACAATGTAGATTTTCAAAATGGAGATTTTCCATAAGAATATAAAAGGAGATACAAATGAAGTTATGAAATAAGTTTTTAAATAACTTCATACACACAGAGGGGCCGATAGGATGGAGACTCAAGGGACAGGATATTTGTATACATATAGCTGATACATGTTGTCATACAGCAGAAGCTAACATGACATTGTTAAATAAACAATGTCATGTTAGTTTATATGCAAAGTACATCATGAGAAACGCTGGACTGGAGGAAGCACAAGCTGGAGTCAAGATTGCTGGGAGAAATATCAATAACCTCAGATATGCAGATGACACCACCCTTATGGCAGAAAGTGAAGAGGAACTAAAAAGCCTCTTGATGAAGGTGAAAGTGGAGAGTGAAAAGGTTGGCTTAAAGCTCAACATTCAGAAAACGAAGATCATGGCATCCAGTCCCATCACTTCATTGGGAAACAGATGGGGAAACAGTGGAAACAGTGTCAGACTTAATTTTTTGGGCTCCAAAATCACTGCAGATGGTGACTGCAGCCATGAAATTAAAAGACGCTTACTCCTTGGAAGGAAAGTTATGACCAACCTGGATAGCATATTGAAAAGCAGAGACATTACTTTGCCAACAAAGATCCATCTAGTCAAGGCTATGGTTTTTCCAGTGGTCACGTATGGATGTGAAAGTTGGACTGTGAATAAAGCTGAACGCCGAAGAATTGATGCTTTTGAACTGTGGTGTTGGAGAAGACTCTTGAGAGTCCCTTGGACTGCAAGGAGATCCAACCAGTCCATTCTAAAGGAGATTGGTCCTGGGTGTTCTTTGGAAGGAATGATGCTAAAGCTGAAACTCCAAA
>NW_011494826.1:332447-343887 GCF_000754665.1 Bison bison bison | reverse complement strand
CGACAGAGGATGAGATGGCTGGATGGCATCAGTGACTCGTTGGACGTGAGTCTGAGTGAACTCCGGGAGTTGGTGATGGATAGGGAGGCCTGCGATCTGTGATTCATGGGGTTTAAAAAAAAAAAAAAAACATAAGTATCGTGTTTGGGTATTTTGGCAGCTGATATCCCAAACTTTTTATACTTTGGTAAGATTCTGGATGAGAATCAATTTAAAGACAACACAATTCTGCATGATTTCACACTGGCACAAGTAATAGGTACATTTTAAATGCTGCACAATGAGAATCTTTTGTTAAGTATCAAAATAGGCCGACTGTAACTGAGACACAGAGATTATAATTATGCCAAGCTTGTGATTTGGTGAAACTACTTTTCAGACTACTATGGAAGCTTCTCTAAGACTTATTCACTAAACCACTGTGTTGGCTAATAAGAAGGGCAAATTAGGTCCTATCTCAAATTCCACTTTTAAGGCAACATTAGGCATTCTGGTTTTATTGATTACAACAGTTGCTTCTATGGCCATTGGAGTTTTGAAGCACATTCATATTTTAGAACAATACTTCATGTACAAAAGTTCCTTGTTATTAAAATCCCCACCCCCTCTCTTGTTTTATGAACTGCACTGAATCCTCATATTTCATTCTACTTTCAGTTAATATCAGGATGACAAGCACTGGACTCTGCTAAGACCTGCACATTGGTAGCAACACAAAAACCATGTTTCCATGTTTTCACAAAGCTTAATTTTTTAAAATATTTAACCAGTCATGAGCAATCTGGCTAGATGGTGGGACACCATCATCAAAAGGCCATTTGTGAACATGAATGCCTTCTTTATCCACAAGGGCAGTGTTATTCTATTGCAATAAATCCTTACTTCTTAAATTTCTCTACAAAAATTTTTAAGGTTGCATTGGTTAGATTGAATTTAATAGGAAATCCCATGTTCTTGTATGAGACTTCCACAGGATCTGGAAGGTTTATTTAAGCCATGTTAACTTAGTTCAGTTCAGTTCAGTCGCTCAGTCATGACTGACTCTTTGCAATGCCATGGACTGCAGCACATCAGGCTTCCCTGTCCATCACCAACTCCCAGAGCTTGCTCAAACTCATGTCCATCAAGTAACCAACTCATCCTCTGTCTTCATTTTCTTCTTCCATCTTCAATCTTGCCCAGTATCAGGGTCTTTTCCAATGAGTCAGGTGGCCAAAGTATTGGAGTTTCAGCTTCAGCATCAGTCCTTCCAATGAATATTAAGGACTGATTTCCTTTAGGATGCACTGGTTGGATCTCCTTGCAGTCCAAGGGACTCTCAAGTCTTCTCCAACATCACAGTTCAAAAGCATCTGTTCTTTGGTGCTCAGTTTTCTTTATAGTCCAACTCACATCCATACATGACTACTGGAAAAACCAAAGCTTTGACTAGACAGACCTTTGTTGGCAAAGTAATGATTCTGCTTTTTAATATGCTCTCTAGGTTGGTCATAGCTTTTCTTCCAAGGAGCAAGCGTCTTTTAACTTCATGGCTACAGTCACCATTTACAGTGATTTTAGAACCCCAGAAGTAAAGTCTGTCACTGTTTTCATTGTTTCCCCATCTATTTGCCATGAATTGATGGGACTGGATGCCATGATCTTAGTTTTCTGAATACTGAGTTTTAAGCCAGCTTTTTCACTCTCCTCTTTCACTTTCATCAAGAGGCTCTTCAGTTCCTCTTTCCTTTCTGCCCTAACAGTGGTGTCATCTGTGTATCTGAGGTTATTGATATTTCTTCTGGTAATCTTGATTCCAGGTTGTGCTTCATCCAGCCCTCATCCAATAGGGTTATGAAAAAAAATTACAAATTGAAAAAAATAACACAAAGAAACTGGTCTATTTAAATATACTCCATTTGAAATTCTCAGTGCTTTGGGCATGAAGCTGGAAGTAATAGGAAATGAAATGAACTTCCTGACAAGAAGCAGCAATCCTTCAGTCCAGTAATCCTAAGGCAACGGATAGGAGGCACACTGTGTTTTTATTCCATCTTGATTAGAACTCATTGCAAAGATTCTGCAGATTTCAATTCAATACTTTTTCCAGGTTAGCTTATATTATGGGTGCTTCTTGGTAAACAGTGATGAATTTCTATATGTCACCTGTCTCCAAAGAGGCTGAGCTGTGCCTGGCAGTAATCTCCACTGCCTGTCAGAAACTCCACAAATGTAACCAAAGAAAGGAATACTCACTGAAGACTGGTCTATTCATACAGCTGCACTGTGGGTGGCAGGGCATCAGGCTCTTGCATGGAGAAGTGAAGGGTGTACATGGGGCTGGGCATAGATGTCTCTTAGCAATTTTCTAGACTCTGTTTCCAAGGGGTAGACCAGAACTTCCTGACTGAAAACTCTCTGCTAACTTCCCTTATATCAGAATAAAATCCAGAATTTTTCTCATGCCATATATTGTCTTGGCATTGCTTACCTTTCCATCTTAACTTATCACTCACCTTTACCACATTTGTCCTATGCTCTAGTAATTCAGGTCCCTTGGCATAACCATAAGATACATTCTTTCCTGCATCTGTTCCATTTTTAAAAGGGCTGGTAAGAGTTAAAATATGGATTCTCACAAAAGTCCAAACTCTTTCTAATGTAGCTGCTGCTGCTGCTGCTGCTAAGTTACTTCAGTCGTGTCTGACTCTGTGAAACCCCATAGATGGCAGCTCACCAGGCTCCACCATCCCTGGGATTGTCCAGGCAAGAACACTGGAGTGGGTTGCCATTGCCTTCTCCGTCTAATATATATAGCTTCTTGCTATTTGAAATCCAACTGTGGTATATAGATAGTTTTAGAGGTCATCCTAAAAGTGATATATCCACTTCTTTGTAGCATCAGTGCAGAAATATAGGGCAGAATATGCCTTTAATTTTGGAGCCATCTGCCTCATTACCAACTCCCAAGAGAGAAGGTCAGTTCGCATGCTACTCTGTGGCCTTTCTACTCAGGGATTATTGAATTCCTGCTGATGATTCTGCACCAAAGGCTGCTTTCAGCAATGCAGAGGAATCTAGTCGGTGGAATCTTTATTTTTAGAAATGCTAAATTCCCTGTAATCTAAAAATAGCCCCTGACAGTTCTTAACATCTAAGAGCCCCTTGGGTAAAATGTGCCCAAATATATATCATTGAATTTATAGGACCTGCCTAGGAAAATTTCACATGGGTATAAAATTCTAGGGATTGAAGATAAATGAGATAACATATAATATTTTGAGCTCTGTGAACATAAATTGCTATATACATCTAAGGCACAGCAGGATAATAGTAGGAAAAAAGAATAAGAGGAACTTAAAATAACTCATCAAACAGTAAAGCAAGTTTCCTCACTAACTTTCAGTTATACTGATAAGGAAAAACTGAATTTTGATGTTAAAAGACTCATTATCTGGTGGATGGTTTCCGAAGGTTTTCCCGTTGTTTTTCCCATGGATTTGCTATCCATTCTTCTAGTTCATTTAAAAAACGAAGAAGGAAAAACATTCATATTCTCTATATGTTAGGGTCATAGAGTTTCCTAGCCCAACAAGAAAGTCAAGGGGCTATAGGTATTCATTCTTCAGCTACTTGTTTTCCTCCTCCTCCTCCTGTTCTCCTTCAACTGACATCTAGATTCACTGGTAAAACACTGGGACCCCTCCTTCATGTTCATCCTACTCCAGACATTATTTCTGCTCAATGGCATACAGCTAAGATGGGGAGGATTTCAGTCCTCTTTTTCCCCATGGCTTTACATTAATCTCATAAACATCACACTTACCCTAGTACTGAGAACTGTACCCATTAACCACATTACACTTCTCACTGCTGTGGTAACATTTTTTGTAACATTCTGCACACTGACTCTTGAGTCCTTGATAAAGTAGCACCAACAGGAATGTTCTCTTGCCTCTTCTCATTAGTCCCTCAGAAAGACAGACCAACATCATTTGCTATCATACCATTTCTAAAGGGAGCAGATAACATTTTAAGAAATACAATTACTGTACAATATTAACCTGAAAGCTTTATATTCCACTTCTCCAGGGAGAATGTAACCACACCACAACCCCTCCAGAGTTGCATCTCCTTTCATCCCTGCATGCCTCTGAGATACTCATCTCATATCTATGGCCTCTTTTGCTTCAAGGAAAACCACGGATAGATATGGGCTGCTTGAAACTGTTGAGGTATGGGGATCCTAGTTTTCACAATTTATAGATATAAATGTTGGAAACTTTGTTATTAGCCATGATTCTTCAATATCTTTGTAACCTTGGATTTCTCTTTTGCAAAAACGTAGATTATGCAAACAAACAAATACAACTTTTATATGACTCTCAGTTCAGAGGCTATCAATTCTAGTATACTTGAAATTCAGGAAACTTCTACTGGGATACTACTTGTAAATATTTTAATGTCTTCTCCATTAACAACCTCTAAATTACTATCTCTCACATCCAGAACCTGAATCAGTCATTAACATATCCAAATGAGGAAGTCAAATAAACATATTTACTATTTGCATGGAGAACTACATGCATTAAAATATACATAGTTCTGCAAAGGATTTACAGCATCACACTGAAACATTTTCAGTGAGTAATGTATGATGAATAATAATCTTTGTGACCCCATGGACTGTAGCCCACCAGACTTCTCCATCCACGGAATTTTCCAGGCATGAGTACTGGAGTGGGTTGCCATTTCCTTCTCCAGGGGATCTTCCTGACCCAGGGATTGAACCTGGGTCTCCTGCATTGCAGGCAGACACTTTACCATCTGAGCCACCAGGGAATCTCCCAGATAATAATTAGCATTTCTAATTTAAGATATGTATAATGCAATTGATAATCTCTTAATTAAATGGCCTATTATTATCACTGTCAATATACCCAGGGAATTTTTCACAGAACTAGAACAAATAATTTAAAAATTTCTATGAAAACAGAAAAGACCTCAAATAGCCAAAATAATCTTGATAAAAAGGACAGAGCTGAAGGCATCATGCTTTTTGACTTCAGACTACAACACAAAGCTACAATAATAAAAACAGCATGGCATGGACACAAAAACAGACAAATCAATGGAAGAGAATAGAGAGCCCAGAAATAAACAATATATACCTATGGTCAATATGTGACAAAAGAGTTAAGAATACACCATGGAGTAAAGAGAGTATCTTGAGATACTGAGAAAACTGGAGGCTACATGTAAAATAATAAAATTAAAACATTATCTAACACTATAAATAAAAATAAACTCAAAATGAATTAAAGACCTAAATGTAAAATTAAAATCCATAAAGTTCATAAAATAAAAATAGGCAGAACACTTTTGACGTAAATTGTGGCAATACTTATTTAGGTCTATCTCCTAAAGCAATGGAAATAAAGCAAAGATCAAAAAATCTAACATACTTAAACCCAGAATTTTGGCACATCAAAGGAAACCATCAACAAAATGAAAATATAACCTGAATGGGAGAAAATATTTGCAAATGATATCACATTAAAAGGTCAATATCCAAAACATTGGGCCTTCCTGGTGGCTCAAATGGTAAGGAATCTGCCTGTAATGCGGGAGACCTGGATTCAATCCCTGGGTCAGGAAGCTCCCTTGGAGAAGAGAATGGCTCTCCACTTCAGTATTCTAGCTTGGAGAATTACATGGGCAGAAGAGCCTGGTGGGCTATAATCCATAGGATCTCAAAGAGTTGGACACAACTGAGCACTAACAGTTTCACTTTCATCCCAAATATGTAAACAGCTGACACAACTTCATATCAAACAAGCCTGATTTTAAAAATGGGCAGAAGACCTTAATAGACATCGTTCTGAAAAAGACATACAGATAATAAGCACATGAAAATGTGCTCAGCATTTTTAATCATCAGAGAAATGAAAGTTAATACCACAGTGAGGTATCACCTCACACCTGTCAGAATAGCTATCATCAACAAGAACATAAATAAACATTGGAAAGGATTTAGAAAGAAAGAAACACTAGTATACTGTTGGTGGGAATGTAAAGTGGTACAGCCACTATAGAAAAGAGTACGGAGTGTCTCAAAAAACTAAAAATAGAACCACAATGTGCATGCATGCTAAATCACTGCAGACCTGTCCAAACTCTTTGCGATCCTATGAACTGTAGCCCACCAGGCTCCTCTGTCCATGGTATTCTCCAGGCAAGAATACTAGAGTGGGTTGCCTTGTCCTCCTCCAGGGGATCTTCTGACTCAGGGATCGAACCTGTGTCTCTGGCAGCTCTTGCATCACAGGCAGATTCTTTACCACTGAGCCACCAGGAAGCCCCAGAACTACCATATGACCCAGAAATTCCACTCCTGGGTATATATCTGAAAAAAACTCCAAATCACTAATTTGAAAAGATACATGTACCCCCAATGTTCATAGCAGTATTATTACAATTGCCAAGATACAGAAGCAACCTAAGTGTCTATCAATGGATGATTAAATAAAAAGGATATGATACACACACACACACACACTAGAATACTATTCAGCCATAAAAAAGAACAAAATTTTGCCATTTGCAACAACATGGATGGACTTGGAGGGTATTAAGCTAAGAGAGGGCTTATCTGGTGACTCAGACTGTAAAGCATCTGCCTGCAATGCAGGAGACCCAGGTTCAATACCAGGGTTGGGACGATCCCCTGGAGAAAGGAATGGCAACCCACTCCAGTATTCTTTCCTGGAGAATTCCGTGGATAGAGAAGTCTAGTGTGTTACAGTCCATAACATTGCAAAGTTGGGCATGACTGAGAGACTAATACACACACAAACACATACACATGCTAAGAAAAATAAGTGAGTAAAAGAAAGACACATAAGTATATCACTTGCATGTGAAATCTAAAAAATAAAACAAACTAGTGAATATAAAACAGAAATATACAGATACAAGAACAAACGAGTGGTTACCACTGCAGAAAGGGAATAGGGGGAGGGTTAAGTTAGGAATAGAGCATTAAGTGCTATAAACTTTTGTGTATAAAATAAATAAGCTACAAGGATATACTGTACAACACAGGGATACAGTCAACATTTTATAATAACTATAAGTGGAATATTGGAGTAGAAAATAGTAATCCACCCCAGTATTCTTGCCTGGAAAATTCCATAGACAGAGGAGCCTGATGGGCCACAGTCCATGGGGTCATAAAGAGTTGGGTACAACTGAGTGACTGAGCACAGCACATATGTAGAATACAGTCTTTAAAAATTGTGAATCACTATGTTGTACTCCTGAAACATATGATATTGTACATTAACTATATGTCATTTTTAAAAAGGCTGTTATTGCTTTTGCATTTAAGGGGACAACAAATGAAAGGACATTATTTGACTTATCTGACCATGATTTGATTATATGACCATTCTGGTTGTTTATTCAATCAGTTGAATCGCTCAGTCATGTCCAAATGTTTGTGATGCCATGGGCTGCAGCACACCAAGCTTCCTTGTCCATCATCAACGCCCAGAGCTTGCTCAAACCCATGTCTGTAGAATTAGTGATTCTACAGCCATCCAACCATCTCATCCTATGTTGTCCCCTTCTCCTCCCACCTTGAATCTTTCCTAGCATCAGGGTCTTTTCTAATGAATCAGTTCTTCACATCAGATGGCAAAAGTATTGAAGTTTCAGCTTCAGCATCAATCCTTCCAATGAATATTCAGGACTGATTTCTTTTAGGATTGACAGCTTTGATCTCCTTGCAGTCCAAGGGACTCTCAAGAGTCTTCTTCAACACCACAGTTCAAAAGCATCAATTCTTCAGCGCTCAGCTTTCTTTATAGTCCAACTCTCACATCCATACATGACTACTGGAAAAACCAAAACTTTGACTAGATAGACCTTTGTTGACAAAGTAATGATTCTTTGTAAATGTTTTTTAATATGCTGTCTAAGTTTCTCATAGTTTTTCTTCCAAGGAGCAATCGTCTTTAAATTTCATGGCTGCAGTCACCATCTGCAATGATTTTGGAGCCCCCAAAATGAAGTCTGTCCCTGTTTCCACTGTTTCCCCATCTATTTGCCATGAAGTGATGGGACTGGATGCAATGATTTTAGTTTTTTGAATGTTGAGTTTTAAGCCAATTTTTTTACTCTCCTTTCACTTTCATCAAGAGGCTCTTTAGTTCTTCTTTGCTTTCTGCCATACTGCCATGTAACAAATCATCCCAAGACTTAGTGTTTTAAAACATCACCAATCATGTTATTATCATCTATCATCATCTCTGTGGTTAGAACTTTGTAAGAGTTCAGACTGAATAGACTTGATTCAGGGGTCTCTCATGACATAGCCATCAAACTATAATTGGATCTATAACAGTGGAGAGTAGGAACATCTAAGGGCTGGCAAGCTTGGGATCTCTCTCTCTCTTTCTCTCATCATACAGTTCCAGATCTTCTCCATTTTGTCTGCTTTTTAAAATTAATTTGGCTTTCTTCCAGCTCTGGTGAGTTCAGGACAGTTGAACTGCTTACATGGCAGCTCAGGGCTCCAGTATGAAAGAACTGATGAACAATCAGAAGCTTTTTATTACCCAGCCTTGTTAATCACATAATATTACTTCTGTCCTAATCATACTGCTTCCAATGTTTAAAACTTTAAATATTTAAAGCAAAGGGTATAGACTCCACTTCTCAGTAGGAGGAATGCCAAACAAAATGGTGTTATGTTTTTAAATCTCCAGATTCTTCACTTTGGCCTCAAATTATTTGCATTATTCCCACACTCAAAATACAATCACTCTCTCCTGATAGTCTCTGCAAGTTTGATCTCATTACAGCATCAGTCTCAGGCCCAGCACTTCATTACAGATGTCATGAATATCCCTGGGTTAGTTTCCTTACATGTATTTCTTCAGGTGTGGCTCCTCTTAATTTTAAGATGTGTGAATTAAAATGAAAAGTTATTTTCCTCCTATACACATGAAATATGTAATGGTAGTTTAGGCATAGGATAAATGCCACAGACACTGCTATTCTGAAGGAGAGGGAAGGTGGAAATGGGAAGCACATGGGTTAGTGACATACAGCAATTTAAAGGTAGTCAGTCACACATTTCCAGTTCCTTGATTAGAAGCCAGTGCTGCAACCTGGTGCTGATCTTCCAGAGTTCTTGGTTCCATCTTGTTGGATCATTGTTCTGCCATGTGAGTTATCCTTTCCCATAAAAAGGAGGCTGTGTATGGAACTGAGTCATTTTCTCAGACTGTCTCTTGCCTGCAGAGATTCAAAGATCCAAACACGTTTTGTATTTTTGGTTTCCTTTGTCCTATTCTATCCACACTGACACACTTACTTTGAAAATGTTATGGGATTTCTGTGTAGCAATTTATAACTGATTATTTCAGATAGAGATCAAACTCACCAATCTTTTCACAATAAGCCCTTTTCTACCTTGATTTCCCTATGAAGAATCTATGAGAAAATACTCCTAAGGTTCTTGGGGACCTATTGTCTACCAGTGAGGCAGGGGGTGGGGTGGTCTTTCAGGGATGCCCTTAAAATCTTTAGAAGTCTTGTTTCTCTGTTTGAAAGTATTTACCTGATGGTTCAGTGGTAAAGAATCCGCCTGCCAATGCATAAGACCAGGGTTCCATCCCTGGGTCAGGAAGATCCCCTGGAATAGGAAATGGCAACCCACTCCAATATTCTTGCCTGGGAAATCCTATGGACAGAGGAGACCGGTGGGCTACAGTCCAAGAAGTTGCAGAATCAAACAGGACTGAGCATGCACAAGGAAGGAAAGGATTTATGTGACACAGTTAAATTTTTCTGAGGTCTTAGGGCTTCCCTGGAGGTTCAGATGGTAAACAATCTGCCTGCAATGCAGGAGACCCAAGTTCAGTCCCTTGGTTGGGAAGATCCCCTGGAGAAGGAAATGGCAATCTACTCCAGTATTCTTGCGTGGAGAATTCCATGGACAGAGTAGCCTGGTGGGCTACAGTCCATGTGGTTGCAAAGAGTTGGACACCACTGAGCAACTAACACTTTCTTTTCTTTAACAAGGAATCTTATAGGCTCACTTTGGATTTAGTCTTTGCCCTGAAGTTACTTCTTAATTTAAACATCGTATTATTTTATTTTTGCTATCCGCAGAAACTGGGACTGAAAAACGATTTTACCTTAATACCAAGAAAGCCCTGAATCCTTTATATTTCTTCCAAGTTATGGTTGAAAATGAGTAATTCCTTTTCGTGCTTCATCTGTTTTTAAATATAACTTACCATGCATGGCTGAAAGAGCTCACACTTCCAATATCCTGCCCCCAAATCTTAGCCAGATCTATCAATTCATGAGGTACATTTTCTCTTTTTAATAATTCCATGATTAAGAGCTTTGTTGAACATTATGCCACTGCATGGAATGAATTTCCTTTCCTCCAGCTTTGAATAACGTTTTTCTCAATTTCCTTTAGGCCTTCACTAACAGTCTCCTTGAGGTGCACCTAGCTTCTTTTTAGTCTCCTCAAGTCCACTCAACTCATGCTCACCACTGGACTCCAAAGCAAGTGCCAGCTGTTTTAGGTTCATATTAAAAATGCAGCCCAATTCCAGATACCAAATTATATTCTGATTATCTGTTGTCCCACAGAAAATGAGTTCAAAGCTTAATGGCTTAATACAGTGATCATTATGTTATGTCTCACAATTTCTGCTGGTCAGAAATTCCCAGAGAGCATGACAGCAAGTTCTATCTTGGTGTCTTTCATGAGGCTGCACTTGAATAGTGGCTGGAGCTGGAAGAGAAGGAGGCTGGAGTACCTAGTGCCTGCAGGGCCACTCTCAGTCGGTCTCGGAGCTTGTCCCTGTGATTTTGCACATGCTCTATGGACTTCTCACAGCATGACAACCTCAGGGCTCTTGTACAAGTGCTACAGTGAGCAAAACAATAGTCTCAGTTCTTTTTGTGATCTAGATTAAAAAGTCACTTACCATCATTTCTCTAGTACTAGTCACAAGTTCTCCCAAATTCAAGGAGAGAGGGGAAATATACACCCCCACCTCTCAACGAATTGAGTGCTGTATTTTAAAACTGCTACAGTTAATTTGGCTTATTTTAACCATGCTTGTTAAATAAGGTCTTAAGTTTCTTAACCACAAAGTCTAAGTCTCCCACAAATTTTTTCAGGAATCCAGTTCTCACCTTGGGATGAAAGGGCCACAGAATTAATTTGAATAGCTATATCATGGAATTTTAAACACCAAATAACATGACGTAGGGTATCTTAAGAGAAGTCAATGGCGCCCCACTCCAGTACTTTGCCCGGAAAATCCCATGGATGGAGGAGCCCGGTAGGCTGCAGTCAATGGGGTCGCTAAGAGTCAGACACGACTGAGTGACTTCACTTTCACTTTCCACTTTCATGTATTGGAGA
>NW_011494826.1:332072-332347 GCF_000754665.1 Bison bison bison | reverse complement strand
GAGAGTCCCTTGGACTGCAAGGAGATCCAACCAGTCCATTCTAAAGGAGATTGGTCCTGGGTGTTCTTTGGAAGGAATGATGCTAAAGCTGAAACTCCAAAGAGTTGACTCATTGGAAAAGACTCTGATGCTGGGAGGCAATGGGGGCAAGAGGAGAAGGGGACGACAGAGGATGAGATGGCTGGATGGCATCACTGACTCGTTGGACGTGAGTCTGAGTGAACTCCGGGAGTTGGTGATGGATAGGGAGGCCTGGCGAGCTGTGATTCATGGGG
>NW_011494826.1:330070-331972 GCF_000754665.1 Bison bison bison | reverse complement strand
ATGGATGGAGAAGCCTGGTAGGCTGCAGTCCATGGGGTCGCACAGAGTCGGACACGACTGAAGCGACTTGGCAGCAGGATATCTTATGGAGAAGGCAATGTCACCCCACTCCAGAGTTCTTGCCTGGAGAATCCCATGGGACGGGGGAGCCTGGTGGGCTGCCATCTATGGGGTCTCACAGAGTCCGACATGACTGAAGCAACTTAGCAGGGTATCTTAACCATCTTGTCTTTGTCCTTTCTGCGGTCCTAAAACAAGGACTCAAATGCTAATGATCTAGCTTCCCTATACGTGAAGACTTCCCTCTGCTTTTCTCAGTTATTTCCCTTCTCTGCCCATTGCCTGATATTTTAAATCAATTACACTAAATGGTATGATCTTTAAGTGAAAAACATGACCTTTTGCTATGAAGAGTTTTTCCATTATACAGTTAACTTCTTTGCCCCTATAAAGGGCTGAAATAAAGGATAATTCATTATATCTATCACTCAGCACAAAATGCATTCAGTATAACAGGTGAAAGAGGGCATTTTGGCTGCTTAATATTAATGGGCTATAAATGTGATCCTGATGACTATTCAGTTTCAATAATTTTGATTTTATCTCTTCCTAAGGGAATACAAAACATCAAGATAAGAATAAAAATGTTTTTAACAACACTAAGTCATTAAGATAAACTTTTGGGTTTTTTCATCTAGTCATTTTTATTTGAAAACCTGATTGGAGTTTCAGTCTTCAGTGACAATAAAGTAATTGAAGTACCATTCAGTCCTTAAGAACAGTCTTTAAATGTTATATCATTATGTAAAATTCTTGAATTATGTGTACATTGCAAATTAATTTCACTACTCATCATCCATCACAACCATCATGGTATCACAACAAGAGCATGAATTTAAAGTAAAGATTCTTTGTTGTTGCTGTTTAATCGCTATTATTGTTGCTTGTCGCCCTGTCATGTCTGACTTTGCAACCCCATGGACTGCGGCACATCAGGTTTCCCTGTCCTTAACCATCTCCTGGAGCTTGCTCAAACTCATGTCCATTGAGTCAGTGATGCCATCCAACCATCCCGTCCTCTGTCTTTCCATTCTCCTCCTGCCTTCAATCTTTCCCAGCATCAGGGTCTTTTCTAACGAGTCAGTTCTTTGTGTCAGGTGGAAGCTTCAATATCAGTCTTTCCAATGAATATTCAAGAATGATTCCTTTAGGATGGACTGGTTTGATCTCCTTGCAGTCCAAGGGAGCCTCAAGAGTCTTCTCCAACACCACAATTTCAAAATTATCAATTCTTCAGTGCTCAGCCTTCTTTAGGGTCCAAATCTCACATCCATATATGACTACTAGAAAAAACATAGCTTTGATTAGATGGACCTTTGTCAGCAAAGTAATGTCTCTGCCTTTTAACATGCTGTCTAGGTTTGTCATAACTTTTCTTCCAAGGAGCAAGAGTCTTAATTTCATGACTGATTTCACCATCTGCAGTTATTTTGGAGCCCAAGAAAATAAAATCTGTCACTGTTTCCATTGTTTCCCCATCTATTTGCATGAAGTAATGGGACCAGATGCCATGGTCTTCATTTTTTGAATGTTGAGTTTAAAGCCAGTTTTTTCACTCTCCTCTTTCACCTTCATTGTTGTGTCCAATTCTTTGTGACTCCATGAACTGCATCATGCCAGGCTTCCTTGTCTTTCAATAACTCCCAGATCAGATCAGATCAGTAGCTCAGTGGTGCCCAAATATTTGCAACCCCATGAATTGCAGCACGCCAGGCCTCCCTGTCCACCACCAACTCCCGGAGTTCACTCAGACTCACGTCCATCGAGTCAGTGATGCCATCCAGCCATCTCATCCTCTGTCATCCCCTTCTCCTCTTGCCCCCAATCCTCTCCCAGCATCAG
>NW_011494826.1:300784-329970 GCF_000754665.1 Bison bison bison | reverse complement strand
AGGTGGTCTGGTATTCCCATCTCTTTCAGAATTTTCTGCAGTTGATTGTGATCCACACAGTCAAAGCCTTTGGCAAAGTCAGTAAAGCAGAAATAGATGTTTTTCTGGAACTCTCTTGCTTTTTCCATGATCCAGCAGATGTTGGCAATTTGATCTCTGGTTCCTCTGCCTTTTCTAAAACCAGCTTGAACATCAGGAAGTTCACGGTTCACATATTGCTGAAGCCTGGCTTGGAGAAATTTGAGCATTACTTTACTAGCATGTGAGATGAGTGCAATTGTACTGTAGTTTGAGCATTCTTTGGCATTGCCTTTCTTTGGGATTGGAATGAAAACTGACCTTTTCCAGTCCTGTGGCCACTGCTGAGTTTTCCAAATTTGCTGGCATATTGAGTGCAGCACTTTCACAGCTTCATCTTTCAGGATTTGGAATAGCTCAACTGGAATTCTATCACCTCCTCTAGCCTTGTTCATAGTTATGCTTTCTAAGGCCCACTTGACTTCACATTCCAGGATGTCTGGGTCTAGGTCAGTGGTTACATCATCATGATTATCTGGGTCATGAAGATCTTTTTTGTACAGTTCTTCTGTGTATTCTTGCCATCTCTTCTTAATGTCTTCTGCTTCTGTTAGGTCCATACCATTTCTGTCCTTTTTCGAGCCCATCTTTGCATGAAATGTTCCTTTGGTATCTCTGATTTTCTTGAAGAGATCCCTAGTCTTTCCCATTCCGTTGTTTTCCTCTATTTCTTTGCATTGATCGCTGAAGAATTCGCTATTCGTTGGAACTCTGCATTCAGATGTTTATATCTTTCCTTTTCTCCTTTGCTTTTTGCTTCTCTTCTTTTCACAGCTATTTGTAAGGCCTCCCCAGACAGCCATTTTGCTTTTTTGCATTTCTTTTCCATGGGGATGGTCTTGATCCCTGTCTCCTGTACAGTGTCACAAACCTCATTCCGTAGCTCATCAGGCACTCTATCTATCAGATCTAGGCCCTTAAATCTATTTCTCACTTCCACTGTATAATCCTAAGGGATTTGATTTAGGTCATACCTGAATGGTCTAGTGGTTTTCCCCACTTTCTTCAATTTAGGTCTGAATTTGGCAATAAGGAGTTCATGGTCTGAGCCACAGTCAGCTCCTGGTCTTGTTTTTGCTGACTGTATAGAGCTTCTCCATCTTTGGCTGCAAAGAATATAATCAATCTGATTTTGGTATTGTACCATCTGGTGATGTCCATGTATAGAGTCTTCTCTTGCATTGTTGGAAGAGGGTGTTTGTTATGACCAGTGCATTTTCTTGGCAAAACTCTATTAGTCTTTGCCCTGCTTCATTTCGTATTCCAAGGCCAAATTTGCCTGTTATTCCAGGTGTTTCTTGACTTCCTACTTTTGCATTCCAGTCCCCTATAATGAAAAGGACATCTTTTTTGGGTGTTAATTTTACAAGGTTTTGTAGGTCTTCATAGAATCGTTCAACTTCAGCTTCTTTAGCGTTACTGGTTGGGGCATAGACTTGGATTACTGTGATATTGAATGCTTTGCCTTGGAAACAAATAGAGATCATTCTGTTGTTTTTGAGATTGCATCCAAGTACTGCATTTCAGACTCTTTTGTTGACCATGATGGCCACTCCATTTCTTCTGAGGGATTCCTGCCCGCAATAGTAGATATAATGGTCATCTCAGTTAAATTCACCCATTTCAGTCCATTTCAGTTCGCTGATTCCTAGAATGTTGACATTCACTCTTGCCATCTCTTGTTTGACCACTTCCAATTTGCCTTGATTCATGGACCTGGCATTCCAGGTTCCTATGCAGTATTGCTCTTTACAGCATCAGACCTTGCGTCTATCACCAGTCACATCCACAGCTGGGTATTCTTTTTGCTTCGGCTCCATCCCTTCATTCTTTCTGGAGTTATTTCTCCACTGATCTCCAGTAGCATATTGGGCACCTACTGACCTGGGGAGTTTCTCTTTCAGTATCCTATCATTTTGCCTTTTCATACTGTTCATGGGGTTCTCAAGGCAAGAATACTGAAGTGGTTTGCCATTCCCTTCTCCAGTGGACCACATTCTGTCAGACCTCTCCACCATGACCCGCCCATCTTGGGTTGCCCCACGGGCATGGCTTAGTTTCATTGAGTTAGACAAGGCTGTGGTCCTAGTGTGATTAGATTGACTACTTTTCTGTGAGTATGGTTTCAGTGTGTTCCCAGAGTTTCCTCAAATTCATGTCTATTAAGTCAGTGATGCTATCTAACCATCTTCATCCCCCTTCTCCTTTTGCTCTGGGTTTTTCCAGTGAGTTGGTTCTTCACACCTGGTAGTCAGAGTATTGAAACTTCAGCATCAGACTTTCCAATGAATATTCAGGTTTTATTTCCTTTAGGATTGACTGGTTAGATCTCCTTTATCTATCTTTATCTTGTCTTGAATTTTACTCCTTTAATGAGAGCACAGTTTCATTTCCACTTTTTAACTTCTAACACAATTGGCCAGAATCAGATCTACCTATATGTTTAAGGAGTAACTAAATTCTTCTATGGTTCTGATTCCCTCACACTAAGAAAAATCCAGGTAGTTAGAATCAGAGGAACTGGCATTTTGGAGGACTTTTATCTTTTCATTCAAAAGTCATCTGACTCTAAATTACCTTTAGCTCACACTCATGAAATTCTCCAGATCATCAAATGTACATAGTCTGGCCTCTCATCTCAATATTTTATATTATTAGACAAAAGCCACTGATGAATCTTAGTAGGTGTAATTCATTACATAAAGGAGAAACCAAAGAAAATAAAATATTGCTATTATCAACTTCTCTTAGTCTTATGGCCTATTTTGTTAACTGGAGTACTACTTGGCACAGTTGTCTCTAGTCTTACCCTATGACCAGGTTAACTACAGTGAGTCTATGAAAAGTTTCCACCTAGAAAATGAGGCAGGAATTCATCAGAAGTTTGGTGCTTTCCCTTCTTCTGCAATGTAAGAAGGGATCAATATGTGCAGACCATGTTCTCACTTATTGATTGGTTCACCCATCCATTTATTTATTCAACAAACATTATGTATTATAAATCATATGCCATGCAAAGAGGACCTTCAATATGTGCTCATTCTGACTTTAAGCAATTACAAAGATTTCTCATTTCTTCCATTCAGGACAGACAAGAGATCAGACAAATTGGATTTTGATTATTTTCCAGAAAGTCTTGGAAGGAAAATTCAGGAAGACTGGCTGTCTCTTATTGTCAGAAATCAAAACTTGAGTGCAATTAGTTTGCAAAGTCAAATTTATATAAAAAGAAAAAAATATTTTAATTATAATATTTTACATTTCCAGACACCTCTATAGCATTTCATTATCTTCCATAATTATTTTCAATATTGTTTGCATGTGTCAAGTACATTGCTTAGGGTACTTGTTTCGAAGTCTTAAAATTAACTTGAGCCTTTAAAACTTTCATTAAATTAAAAATATTTTATTCCTAAGTAAAGTAAAACTCACTGACAATATACTAATTAGTATGTAAAAATACATACATGTTTCTGTCCCTCCCACATATAGCTTTCATCTGTATGTTATATAACTATTCAAATTTTTTATATGAGAATTATTTGCTGATTCTCATGAAAACAATTAGAATAAATATAAATCAAGGACACACCCTTAGTTTAGAAATTAAAGCATATTTAAATTTACCTAATTAGAGAATATATCAGTCAGGGTTACATCATAAAAACAGAACTACTACAAGTATCTAGAATGATTAATTTATTTTAGGGATTGGACATCATAAAATTGTGTGAGTGGTTGAAGCAGCCTATTGTTTCTGTGTTTAATGGTGAGCTTCAAGTCACAATAGCCAGCAAAGCAGTGGAAAAAATGGATGTTGAATGAGAGCAAGGACAAACTGGAACTTGCAAAAATAGAAGACACAGAATGGCAACTGGCACTTATGAAAATAAACTGAAACTCATGTCTGCCTCTTACCATATTCAGTCTCAATGCTGTGGGTATATAGAAACTTGTATCCTAGAGGGGACTGCATAGTACAGATGGGGTCATTATTACACAGAGTCTAGAGGTTGGAGTTAAGAAGAGAAAGAGTCAGAATCAAATACAGTAGAAACTGAAAGAAGGATCAAAGCCTTAGCACTCTCTCTTGTGCACATTTCCATTTCCAGACCTATCTGAGTTACCTACCACAACCACATATAGGCCATTTTCCTCAGCTGCTAACATGCTGAAAAGGAGTTGTTAAAATTATAAGTAATGATTAGTATAGAACTGTGATCTCTTCAGCATCTTTTCGATCATGTCTAGTACTACCTGTTGAAGGTTGAAGTGAAGTCATTCAGTCTTGCCCGACTCTTTTTGACCCTATGGACTGTAGCCCACCAGGTTCATCCATCCATGGGATTTTCCAGGCAAGAATATGGAGTGTGTTGCCATTTCCTTCTTCAGGGGATCTTCCTGACCCAGGGATTGAACTCAGGTCTTCTGCATTGCAGGCAGACTCTTTACCATCTGAGCCACCAGTAAGAGAACAAATCAGCAAGACCAACTATTACAGAATATTCCCTGGGCAGTAACAGTAGCTCTCATGTTTGCTGTGGAGGAGCTGATGTGAGTGAGTGGCAGCAACAGAGATTGTACCTGAGGTAATATTTACTTTTATAATAATGACTGTGACCTTTTTAAAAAGAGTTGACCTATTTTTTTTTCTCTCTTCACTCAACTTCCCACCCACCACCAGCTCCAAGAAACAGGACAGGTCAAAAAAAGAAACGTGCCACAATATTAAAACAGGAACTCTATAAAATCTCATAGAGGGGGAAAACATGGAAAATAGAAGAGAATCCTAAACATTTTATGCTAAGGAAAGGAAACATTGAATTTACTCTAGAATCACCCAAACATTCAGGGAAGATTTCATCTCATTCATTCACATTTAAAATTTGGATATACTCAAACTGGCAGGTGGACTGACCAAGATCCATTTGATAGGAGATGAAAAACCTAGAGAAAACTGATCCCAAGAGAGAATGATGGGCTGACCAGATTCAATTCCTTAACTGATGAAGAAGTCAATCATCAGTTCAGTCTGATGTATATTATTTCAACTTTTCCTATTTCCTTCATAACCCCTTGTCTAGTTTCTAGAGAGAGAGAAAGGCATACGTAGAAATTTAAAAAGCTATTCTACTGAATCAGTAATGTTTTAGAACTCCTTTATCTCAATGAAACACATAAGAGTTTGAGAGGATTACCCCCCTCCAGTGTCACAGACTCCTGGAAAATTTGGCATCTTCAGTTTTTCAGTGACAGTACAGGCAGAGGGGTTTCCCCAGTGGCTCAGATGGTAAAGAATCTACCTGCAATGCAGGAGAAGCAGAGACATGGCCTTAATCTCTGGGTCAGGAAGATCCCCTGAAGTAGGAAATGGCAACCCACTCCAGTATTCTTGATTGGAAAATCCCATGGAGAGAGGAGCCTGGTTGGCTGCAGTCCATAGGGTCACAAATGAGTCAAATATAACTGAAGCAGCTGAGTACACATGCACACACAGGCAAAGAGAGATATCCACAGCAGCCATGGAAAGGTCTTTTGAGGGCAGACATCTGTGCATACGCAGGAAACTCTCCCTGGAGGTGCCCAGAATACGAGGTTTGGATTGTGAGGAAGGGGAAATCTTTCCAAAGGGCCTGAGTACCTTGCATCAGAAAGTGTGAGTAATTCTCAATTAAATGAGTTATGATTACCTGTGTGACTCTTTACTTGCCCAAATGTTAATGAGGCTTGGGGGATTTTGGTTATAAAAATAATTGGGAATCATATTAATTTTATAGGAGTCCCATAACAAATTACTACAAATTGGGTGGCTCAAAACAACAGATATTTATTCTCTCACAGGGCTGGAGGATTAAAATCTAAAAATGAAGGCGTCAGTAGGACTAGTTTCTTCTGAGACTCAGACACAGAATCTGTTCCAAGCCTTTCTCTTGGGCTTTCTCTGTGAGCAGTTGTTGACGTTCTGTGATTTGTGGAGGAAACTCTCCAACCTTTGCCTCAGTCTTCACATGGCATCCTCCTTTCATGTAAATCTCTGTGACCCAGACTGTTCTTGTTACAAGGACATGAATCATTGGATTTAGGGCCCACCCTAATCAGAATCACTTCATTTTGTCTAATTACTTCTGCAAAAATCCCTATTCCCAAATAAGGTTGGAGTCAGTCATCTGTGTAATATGGAGAATGACTTGTATCTTTTGTCAGAAGGTTTATGTATTATAAGTCCTAACTTAAGCAATAACCCTGAGTCCTCAGAGGGAATAAATGTCTTCAGCAAGTCATGGTTGAAACAGAAACCAACAAAACATCTTCATACTTGATCTACAAGGTAGATTTATTATAGAAATTCTACTTTTAATCATTTCAAGTGAATTCTTCTTGGTGCCCATTCAGAAATCCAGAATGTCTTTTATGTAGAATCCCATTGTTATACTTCATTTAGAATGACTTCTAATAAGTCAGTTCATTACCAAATGGAAAATAGAGTTGAAAATCATGTTAAGACTGTGAAACCAAGGTACGTCTTTATGTTTTTGTCCCGAGGAGAAAATTTGGGCTATTTTCTAGGCCTATTCAGGAGGACGGTGGTGAAAGAAAAGCTCTGAGGAAGATTCTTCCTCTTTTTTTTTTCAGACACCCTGTGGATCTGGCTCAATCTACTTAAAAGTATTTCATATCAGGCAGGCTTACCCTTTAGGTGAAAGTTCAGAGTTCTGTTCTACAAAGTTAGGTAATGCTACAAGAGTAAATTTAAGTGTTATATCTCATCATTAGAATTCTACTCAGCGTTTTGAAGTAATTGTAAATAAAGTTTTTTCATGTTTTTGTTTGTTGTTTAGTTGCTAAGTCATGTCCGACTCTCTGTGACCCCATGGACTGCAACACGCCAGGTTTCCCTGTCCTTCACTATCTCCTGGACTTTGCTCAAACTCATATCCATTGAGCCAGCAATGCCATCTATCCATCTCATCCTTTGTTGCCCCCTTCTCATCCTGCCCTCTCTTTTCCCCAAATCAGGGTCTTTTCCAATGAATTGGCTCTTCACATCAGGTGTCCAAAGTATTGGAACTTCGCTTCAGTGTTAGTCCTTCTAATGAATATTCAGGGTTGATTCCCTATAGTTTCTTAATATTATTTTATTTATACCATATTTAGCTTGTATCACTGCCATAGTTACTATGTATTTAAGCACATTAGAAACTTGAAAAAAATTTCAGCTGCTTGCAGTCATTTAAAGAATCACCATACTATGCTATGCTAAGTCACTTCAGTCGTGTCCGACTGTGTGTGACCCCATAGACGGCAGCCCACCAGGCTCCCCTGTCCATGAGATTCTCCAGGCAAGAACACTGGAGTGGGTTGCCATTTCCTTCTCCAATGCAGGAAAGTGAAAAGTGAAAGGGAAGTCGCTCAGTCGTGTCCGACTCTTCCCGACCCCATGGACTGCAGCCCACCAGGCTCCTCCATCCATGGGATTTTCTAGGCAAGAGCACTGGAGTGGGGTGCCATCACCTTAGTTGTCTATTATATCTTTAGTTTAAATACATATTGATAGGAATATGGATTTGTTGCATAGGAAAGAAGACTCATGGTGGTAATTTCCTCCAGCACCTACCTTCATACCTGAAACCTGGAATATACTAGTTAACTCATTTTCTGGCACCCAAAACAAAATAAATAAGAAGTGGGACAAATCCTGTTAAAAAATGTTCTTCTATTACCAACAAGAAAAATTCTGCCTTATTCATGCTGAAAACCAAAGTCAGCAGAGGGAGAAAGTAAAGCTTCTGGCAGATGAAAGGAATGGCAATTTTAGGACTGAGTGGAACCTGGTTTTCATGTCTTCCTCTTATAGCTTCCAGCACTTTCTGAAGCCAAGTTTGAGGCTGTGGGTCAGACTAAAATCTTAACCTGAAATCTCCTGCTCTACTTTGTATCCTTCTAGTAAACAATGCTCTATCATAAGAAGTTTACTTTCATGTATTAAAAAATAAAATATTTTCAAGTGCACTAGAATTTACATTTCTGAAGGTCCTTGAGATGACAGCATTTTAAACTCAGCATAGTGGACTGCCTCTGCACGTTCACTTTCAGATAAACTTTGTATATTGCAAAACAGATTCTCCCTGAAGCAAAATAATAATAAAAATAATTACTCTACCTACCATCTAATTTTTATTACTTATGATCTGTGGTTCAGCATGTTAAGTACAATATAACAATTATAAGAGGTTATAGCAGCTTTCATTACAATTATTAGCAGCATTATCATGTTAGCAGTGTTACAATGGTTCAGGTTAAGCTCATCCTTATAAAAACTGCATGTTTCATAAGAACAAAGAATTAACTAGGAGTGTCACTTTTAATGGGAATTTGATGGAAAGTTAAATTTTAGTATCATTTAATGCAGTGTTATTACCATTAGTGAGATCTAGTTCTATGTAAGATCAAAAATTGAAAAGCATAACAAAGAGTACTTCCAGGGACAGCCCACATGGTTTTAAACTTACCAGTAGCAAATAGAGAGGGTAACTTTTACTAGTAGCACGTTTAGAGAGTAAAATTGTGATCTATGTACCACATTTTGATATCTACTTCAAATATTTACTCACAATTCAATTTTTGATTTGGACTTGGGGGAGATGTATATTACAAGCATAACTAGAAGTAATGTTAAGAGATAGTTCAGTTCTTAGACTATTACACCATTGGCCTTTATAATGTGCTTTTAATCTTAAGTGACACTCTGACAATAGATCTTTACACTGATAACGTCAAAGTATAAAAATAATCTGCTGAACTGTATCTAGGGAAAGAGATGAAATTCTGATTATTACAATGACACTTAAGAGGACTGGAAACATTTATAAATGCTTAAGAATTTCAGAGCTAAAATGTCCTCCTGAGATTGTCTACCCAACCCCAAAGCATGAGATAGCATCGTAGCTAAATAACTACCCTATTTGAGAAACCAGAGAGTCTAAAAAATTCTTTATAATTGCAACAAAATCTCCAACAGCTTTCATATCTAGGAAATGTTTTCATCTAATCAACAGCCTATGAGTTCAGTTCAGTTGCTCAGTCATGTCCAACTCTTTGCAACCCCATGAATCACAGCACACCAGGCCTCCCTGTCCATCACCAACTCCCGGAGTTCACTCAAACTCATGTCCATCAAGTCGCTGATGGCATCCAGTCATCTCATCCTTTGTCGTCCCCTTCTCCTCCTGCCCTCAATCCCTCCCAGCATCAGAGTCTTTTCCAATGAGTCAACTCTTCGCATGAGGTGGCCAAAGTACTGGAGTTTCAGCTTTAGCATCAGTCCTTCCAATGAACACCCAGGACTGATCTCCTTTAGGATGGACTGGTTGGATCTCCTTGCAGTCCAAGGGACTCTCAAGAGTCTTCTCCCACACCACAGTTCAAAAGTATCAATTCTTCGGCCCTCAGCTTTCTTCACAGTTCAACTCTCACATCCATACATGACCACTGGAAAAACCATAGCCTTGACTAGACAGACGGACCTTTGTTGGCAAAGTAATGTCTCTGCTTTTCAATATGCTATCTAGGATGGTCATAACTTTCCTTCCAAGGAGTAAGCGTCTTTTAATTACATGGCTGCAATCACCATCTTCAGTGATTTTGGAGCGCAAAAAAAATAGTCTGACACTGTTTCCCCATCACGACCAAGATAATCACAATGGTGTGATCACTCATCTAGAGCCAGACATCCTGTAATGTGAAGTCAAGTGGGCCTTAGAAAGCATCACTATGAACAAAGCTAGTGGAGGTGATGGAATTCCAGTGGAGCTATTTCAATCCTGAAAGATGATGATGTGAAAGTGCTGCACTCAATATGCCAGCAAATTTGGAAAACTCAGCAGTGGCCACAGGACCAGAAAATGTCAGTTTTCATTCTGATCCCAAAGAAGGGCAATGTCAAAGAGTGCTCAAACTAAGGCACAATTGCACTCATCTCACATGCTAGCAAAGTAATGCTCAAAATTCTCCAAGCAAGGCTTCAGCAATACATGAACTGTGAACTTCCAGATGTTCAAGCTGGTTTTAGAAAAGGCAGAGGAACCAGAGATCAAATTGCCAACATCCACTGGATCATGGAAAAAGCAAGAGAGTTCCAGGAAAACATCTATTTCTGCTTTATTGACTATTGCAAAACCTTTGACTGTGTGGATCACAATCAACTGTGGAAAATTCTGAATGAGATGGGAATACCAGACCACCTGACCTGCCTCTTGAGAAACCTATATGCAGGTCAGGAAGCAACAGTTAGAACTGGACATGGAACAACAGACTGGTTCCAAATAGGAAAAGGAGTACGTCAAGGCTGTATATTGTCACCCTGTTTATTTAACCTCTGTGCAGAGTACATCATGAGAAACGCTGGGCTGGAAGAAGCACAAGCTGGAATCAAGATTGCCAGGAGAAATATCAATAAGCTCAGATATGCAGATGACACCACCCTTATGGCAGAAAGTGAAGAGGAACTAAAAAGCCTGAAGTAAGCCAGAAGGAAAAATATAAATACAGTATACTAACGCATATATATGGAATTTAGAAAGATGGTAACAATAACCCGGTGTACGAGACAGCAAAAGAGACACTGATGTATAGAACAGTCTTATGGACTCTGTGGGAGAGGGAGAGGGTGGGAAGATTCAGGAGAATGGCATTGAAACATGTATAATATCATATATGAAACGAGTCGCCAGTCCAGGTTTGATGCACAGTACTGGATGTTTGGGGCTGGTGCACTGGGACGATCCAGAGGGATGGTACGGGGAGGGAGGAGGGAAGAGGGAGGAGAATTCAGGATGGGGAACACATGTATACCTGTGGCAGATTCGTTTTTATATTTGGCAAAACTAATACAATTATGTAAAGTTTAAAAATAAAATAAAATTTAAAAAAAAATTAAAAAAAAAAAAAAAGCCTCTTGATGAAAGTGAAAGTGGAGAGTGAAAAAGCTGGCTTAAAGCTCAACATTCAGAAAACGAAGATCATGGCATCTGGTCCCATCATTTCATGGGAAATAGATGGGGAAACAGTGGAAACAGTGTCAGACTTTATTTTTCTGGCCTCCAAAATCACTACAGATGGTGACTGCAGCCATGAAATTAAAACTTGGAAGGAAAGTTATGACCAACCTAGATAGCATATTCAAAAGCAGAGACATTACTTTGCCAACAAAGGTCCATCTAGTCAAGGCTATAGTTTTTCCAGTGGTCACATATGGATGTGAGAGTTGGACTGTGAAGAAAGCTGAGCGCCGAAGAATTGATGCTTTTGAACTGTGGTGTTGGAGAAGACTCTTGAGAGTGACTTGGACTGCAAGGAGATCCAACCAGTCCATTCTGAAGGAGATCAGCCCTGGGATTTCTTTGGAAGGAATGATGCTAAAGCTGAAACTCCAATACTTTGGCCACCTCATGCGAAGAGTTGACTCATTGGAAAAGACTCTGATGCTGGGAAGGATTGGGGGCAGAAGGAGAAGGGGATGACAGAGGATGAGATGGCTGGATGGCATCACTGACTCGATGGACGTGAGTCTGAGTGAACTCCGGGAGTTGATGATGGACAGGGAGGCCTGGCATGCTGCGATTCATGGGGTTGCAAGGTGTCAGACAGGACTGAGCGACTGAACTGACTGATGATTGGACCCACATCTCTTGCATCTCCTCCATTGGCAGGCAGGTTTTTACTGCTACTACCACCTGGAAAACCCTCAGTTTCTTACTTTAAAAGTGATATTTGGGGTAGGCTTTTGTAAATATTGTTTAATATGTGGAGGAAGTGTCTTATATTCCCAGTTTGATGAGTTTTTATGATGAAAGAATAGATGATGAATTTTGTCAAGCTCATTTCCTGTGTCAATTGACATTATCATGTGATTTTTCTTTATTATGTTAATATGATAGATTACATTGACTGAAATATTGAACAAACTTTCCATTCCTGGAATAAACATCATTCAGTTATGTTGTGGTATTTTTTCTATATGTAATTCTATTAGCTTTGCTAGTATAATATTGAAGATATTTTTCATCTTTATTTAAGAGAAATGCTTCTCTGTAGGTACTTATATGTCTTGGCAGAAGTTATCAATAATTTTTATTATTATAATACTATCATTAATGTTTTCAAAGAACATTCGTAGGCCCCTGATTTTCTTTTTTATCTCTTTCCAATTTTATTGAATATATTTGGTCTTTATTATTTCCTTTCTTTTACTTAATCTGGGTTATTTTGTATAAGTTTTTAAGGTGAAAAAATAAGATTATTCAATGAAGGCCTTTATTCTTTTTTAATAGCATTTACGAGTATAAATTTACCCTAAGCACTGCCTTAGTTATATCCCACAAATTTTTATTTGGACTTACACACACATTCAGTTCCAAATATTTTTCAATTTACCTGTGACTTTTTTTAAAATTCAGGTATCATTTAGATATGTTGTTTAATTTTTAAGTATTTGGAGATTTTCTTGTTATCTTTCTGTTATTAAGTTCTTGTTGAATTCCATTACAGTCAGAGAACATTTTGCATGATTTCAATTATATTAAATTTGCTTAGTATTCAGCTTATGATAATAGTAGCTTTGTTTTAAGATATAGTTTTCTTTTGTTTTCTCTCTTTCAGGGAATAATCCATAGGATTTGAAAATAACCTATATTCATCTTTTGGTTTGGGATGTTTTCAAAATGCCACGTGTGTTGCTTGCTGGTGTTATTTAAATCTTTATCTATATCCTACTGACTTTCTACTGATTACTGAGAAAGGAGTTTCTAATCTCCCAGCTATAATTTTTGGTTTATTTAAATCTGCTTTTAGTTCTATCAGTTTTTGTTTCTTCTAGCTTGAAATTCTATTGGTATTTGCTATATGCAAACATTTATGATTGTTGTGTCTTTTTACTGACTGAACTTTTGATTGTATGTAGTTGACCCTTGAACAACAGGGATTTGAACTATGTGGGTCAACTTGTATGCATTATTTTCAATAAATTGCTGTTCTTTAATTGCTAAGTCATGTCAGACCCTTTTATGGCCGCACTGACTATAGCCTGCCAGGTTCCTCTGTCTATGAGATTTCCCAGGCAAGAATACTGGAGTGAGTTGCCATTTCCTTCTCCCAGGGATCTTTCTGACCCAAGGATTGAACCTGCATCTCCTGCATTGGCAGGTGGATTCTTTCCCTCAAGCCAACAGGGAAGCCCTTTCAATAAATACATATTCCATAATCCACATTTGGATAAATCTGGATGTGAAACTGCAGCTATGGAAGACCAACTGTAAAGTTCTATGTGGATTTTTGACTATGCAGGAGTTGGTATCCCTAATCCCCATGTTGTTCAAGGTTAACTGAAATTTCCTTCTTACCTCTGGTAATTTTACTTGATTTGATATAAACATTTTTTAACAAAATATCTCTATTCCAAATTCCTATAGATTAGTGCATGGCATATCCTTTTGCCTCCTATTCCTTGAAAATATTTTATTGTGTTAAAATATACATAAAATTTAATATCTTAAGCAATTTAAAATGTACAATTCAGTGGTATTAAGTACATTCACAATGTTGTGCAACTATCATTACCATCTAACCATAAAACATTTTCATAATCCCAAATAGGATCTCTGCACCCCTTAAATAATAACCCTCCATTCTCTCACCCTACGGGCCTGTTTTACTTTCTGTCTCTAAGAATTTTCATACTCTAGTGGTGCCCCACATATGTGAAATTACACAGTGTTTGTTTTTTGTGTGTCTGGCTTCATTTCACTTAGTTCTCAAGAATCCTCCAAGTTGGAGCATGTATCAGAATTTCATCCCTTTTAGCCATTCCATTCTATTATATGTATATACTATATTTTGTTTATCCATTTACCTGTTGTGGATATTTAGATTGATTTCAGTGTTTTGTCTATTGTGAATAATGTATCTATGAACATAGGCATTCAGGTATCTGTTTCAATAAAGCTTTTAGGTATATAACAAGAAGTGAAATTGCTGTATTATATAGTGATTCTTCTATGTATTGCTTTACAAGGATCCACCAAACTGTTTTGTACAGTGGCTGAACCATTTTATAACCCATCAAGAATGCACAAGATTTCAAATTTCCCCAACATCCACACCAATATTTATTTCATCCTTTTTTAATAATGGCCACCCTAATGAGTATGAAGTGGTATCTCGTGATTCTAATTTTAATTTACCTAATGGCTAATGATGTTGAGATATTTCCATATGCTCACTGGTTATTTGCATACGCCCCTTGGAGAAATGTCTACCCAAGTGTCCTTATGCATTTTTAAAAGTTAAATTGTTTATTTTTTTAGTGGTTGCTGAGTTATAGGAGTTCTATATATATTCTGGCTATGAATCCCTTATCAAATATATGCTTTCCAAATATTTTCTCTCACTCTGAGGATTGCCTTTTCACTCTCTTGATAATGTCATTTAATGGACAAAGTTTTAAGTTTTAATGAAGTTCAATTTATCTACTTATCTTTTTGTCAGTGTCATATTCAAATCATAGACAAATCAACTGTCATGAATATTTTCCTCTAATTTTTCTTTAAAAAGTTGTTACAGTTTCAGTTTTATTGAAATTTTATTCAAAACTACTGAAATTTTAATCTATTTTGAGTTAAATTTTGTGTATGGTAGAAGGTAAGAGTACAATTTCAATTTTTTTACATATGGATATCTAGTTTTCCCAGCACCCTTTGTTGGAAAGACAACCCTTCTCGTATTAATGGTCTTGATGCCCTTGTCAAAAATCAACTCACCAGATAGGCAATATTTTATTTTTTAACTCTCTATTTGGTTTCACTTATGTATGTATCTGTTTCCCCTGCTAGAATCATGGTGTTATGGTAGCTTTGTAGCAAATTCTGAAATTTAGAAGTCTTAATTCTCCCACTTTATCTTTTCCAAGATAGTTTTGGCTATTTGGGTTCCTTTGAAATTGTATATATACTTAAAGATAGGTTTCTCTATTTATACCTTCCCTGGTGGCTCAAACACTGAAGTGTCTGCCTACAATGTGGGAGAGCCAGGTTCAATCCCTGGGTCGGGAAGACCCCCTGGAGAAGAAAACGGCAACCCACTCCAGTACTCTTGACTGAAAAATCCCATGGACAGAGGAGCCTGGTAGGCTACAATCCATGGGGTTGCAAAGAGGGGGACACGACTGAGTGACTTCACTTTCTTTTTCTCTATTTATGGGAAAAAAAAAAATCACTGTTGATATTTTGATAGGAATTACATTGAATCTTCAAATAATTTGGGGTAATATTGTCATCTTAACAATCTAAAGTCTTCCAATCCATAAATGTAACACTTTAAAACATTTATTTTTATGTCTTCATTAGTATATTGCAGGAATGTTTCATAGTTTGCAATGTACAAATCTTTTCTACCATGGTTAAATTTATTCTTAAGTTCTTTATTCTTTTTGATGCTCCTTTTATGAAGTTGTCTTCTAATTTCGTTTTTGTATTGCTCATTATTAATGTATAGAAATGCAACTGAATTTGCATGCTGATTTTATATTTCCAACTCTCCTGAATTTGCTTACTACCTTTAACATTTTTAGTGCTTCTACATATAAAATCATGTCATCTGTGAACAGAAATTATTTTACATCTTCTTTTCTAATTTGGGTGCCTTTTATTTGTTATTTCTCCAGTTGTTCTGGATAGAACTTCCAACAGAATTTTGAATTCAACAGAAACTATATTTTACATTAATTATAATAGTTAAAATGTATATGTCAGGCTTTAAGTTAAGCGTACATGTTTCCATTTAATTATCATTACAATGCTAAAAGATAGGTATTATCATCCCCATTTTAGAGATAAGGAAAATGAGGCAGAAGCTAAATAAGTATCATGAGATCACACTTCTAGACAGTGACAGACCAACCTGGAGTTTGAATCAAGTTTGAGTGACCTCAAAAATGATATACTTTTCTGTACACTTCGTCTTTATGTCAATTACACAAAGCAATGCCATTAGTGCACTTTCCAAATAATGTATTTCTCATTTGATAGGTAATGTGCATTTAGTTAGCCTTTTTCCCTATTGATTTCTTTCAAAGGAAGGAAACTTAACAAAAATTTACATTCTGTGAATATTTGGAAGTTTAAATATTTGTTTGGGTAAAAAGGCTGAGTGTAAAATCTTTAATTAGAGCAGATAAATTTTACATTCTTCCAAAATTGTGATAAAATTGTCAAATCAACTCATGGGTGACTTTTGGAATCTGTGTCATAAATGGAAATTCAGTAACAGAAATCCAAAAGATCCTTCAAGCTAAATTTATTTCTTATCTGAATCACTAATTAAAACCAGACAGAGTGCTTATATTTGTGTGATGATGCATGAATAATAAAGATAAGTAATTTTATATTTGTCTTTTAAGAACAAATACACCAATATAAGCAAAAGCATAGATTAGCATCTTTCTTGGCATATTCCAAAAATGATCTTATTTATGTGAAAGAGCTGTAATTTCACAAAATGTACAGAGCATGAGTCTGGCAAGAGGATCAATCATATACTCTTGTGTATGTCTGTGACTCAAAATTCCTTATTGTTTTCATAGTTTTGTAATCACTCTTTTACTGAACAGTCTTTTTTGAAATACTCTCTTTTTAAAAATTCTTTTTCAGTACTCTTAAGAAATTATCATCAGGAATAAAAAGCTTGCTTATGGAAGAACTATAAACTAGTTTAAGAGTTGGCTGATGAGAAAACCAAAAGCAGAGATCTTAATATTGCTTACGTCAGGGCTTCTTAAAGGTTCAAAAAGATAAACAATTCTAGTTACAAGATTCACTATAAATTTCTCATTATCATATATATATATATGTATATACTTCTGATTACATACACACACACACACACACACACACACACATATATATATATAATATTTATAGTATCAGATCAGATCAGATTAGTCGCTCAGTCGTGTCTGACTCTTTGCGACCCCATGAATCGCAGCACGCCAGGCCTCCCTGTCCGTCACCAACTCCTGGAGTTCACTCAGACTACATCCATCGAATCAGTGATGCCATCCAGCCATCTCATCCTCTGTCGTCCCCTTCTCCTCTTGCCCCCAATCCCTCCCAGCATCAGAGTCTTTACCAATGACTCAACTCTTCGCATGAGGTGGCCAAAGTACTGGAGTTTCAGCTTTAGCATCATTCCTTCCAAAGAAATCCCAGGGCTGATCTTTAGAATGGACTGATTGGATCTCCTTGCAGTCCAAGGGACTCTCAAGAGTCTTCTCCAACACCACAGTTCAAAAGCATCAATTCTTCAGCGCTCAGCCTTCTTCACAGTCCAACTCTCACATTCATACATGCCCACAGGAAAAACCATAGCCTTGACTAGACAAAACTTTTTTGGCAAAGTAATGTCTCTGCTTTTGAATATGCTATCTAGGTTGGTCATAACTTTCCTTCCAAGGAGTAAGCGTCTTTTAATTTCATGGCTGCAGTCACCATCTGCAGTGATTTTGGAGCCCAGAAAAATAAAGTCTGACACTGTTTCCACTGTTTCTCCATCTATTTCCCATGAAGTGGTGGGACCGGATGCCATGATCTTCGTTTTCTGAATGTTGAGCTTTAAGCCAACTTTTTCACTCTCCACTTTCACTTTCATCAAGAGGCTTTTGAGTTCCTCTTCACTTTCTGTCATAAGGGTGGTGTCATCTGAATATCTGAGGTTATTGATATTTCTCCCGGCAATCTTGATTCCAGCTTGTGTTTCTTCCAGCCCAGCATTTCTCATGATGTGCTCTGCACAGAAGTTAAATAAACAGGGTGACAATATACAGCCTTGAAGAACTCCTTTTCCTATTTGCAACCAGTCTGTTGTTCCATGTCCAGTTCTAACTGTTGCTTCCTGACCTGCATATAGGTTTCTCAAGAGGCAGGTCAGGTGGTCTGGTATTCCCATCTCTTGAAGAATTTTCCACAGTTTATTGTGATCCACACATTTATAGTATAGATTAAGAATATAGTATGCTTCCTTATATACTCTATGTAGAGACAGACTTTATAATTAAGTTTTCTGTTAAACACTGACTGACAAATTTTGTTTAAGACATGGAGCCTTCCACCTGTATTTTAAGAGCAGAGGAAACATACTAGAGCTAACTTTGTAACATAAAGGCTATCTGAATAATTCAGAATTCTTTACAAAGAAAAAAATTAAACACTTTTGTCCTGTGTTGTGACACAGCTACACAGTAATAAAGCAACTAGTATAATAAAGTCATCAATAAGGAGAATGAAGAAGTGGCGCAAAGCCAGCAGTGCTAAAGAATGTTCAAACTACTGGATAATTGCACTCACTTCCCATGCTAGTCAGGTTATGCTCAAAATCCTTCAAGCTAGGCATCAGCAGTACTTGAATTAAGAACTTCCTGATGTACAAGCTGGGTTTAGAAAAGGCAGGGGAACCAGAGATAAAATTGCCAACATTCCTTGTATCATAAAGAAAGGGAATTGCAGAAAAACATCTACTTCTCTTCCATTGACTACACAAAAGCCTTTGACTGTGTGGATCACAACAAACTGGAAAATTCTTGAAGAGAAGGGAATACTAGTCTTACCTGCCTCCTGAGAAACCTATATGCAGGTCAAGAAGCAACAGAACATAACATGGAACAACTGACTGGTTCAAAACTGGGAAAGGAGTATGACAAGACTGTATATTGTTACCCTGTTTATTTAACTTAAGTGCAGAGTACATCATGCAAGATACTGGGCTGGATGAGTTACAAGCTGGAATCAAGTTTTCTGGGAGAAATATCAACCACCTGATTTGCAGATGTTACCACTTTAATGGCAGAAAGTGAAGAGGAACTAATGAGTCTCTTGATGAAAACGAACGAAGGAGACTGAAAAAGCTAGCTTAAAACTCAACATTAAAGAAATAAGACCATGGCATCCAGTCCCATCACTTCATGACAAATAGAAGGTGAAAAAGTGGAAACAGTGACAGATTTTCTTTCCCTGGGCTCCAAAATCACTGTGGATGGTGACTGCAGCCATTAAATTAAAAGACACTTGCTTCTTGGAAGGAAGGCTATGACAAACCCAGACAGCATATTAAAAAGCAAAGACATCACTTTGCCAAGAAAGGTCCATATAGTCAAAGCTATGGTCTTTCCAGTAGTCAGGTATGGTTGTGAGAGTTGGACCATAAGGAAAGCTGAGTATTGAAGAACTGATGCTTTTAAATGGTGCTGGAGAATACTCTTGAGAGTCCCTTGGACAGCAGGCGATCCTACCATACAGTACTAGAGGAAATCAACCCTGAATATTCATTGAAAGGATGATGCTGAATCTCCAATACTTTGGCCACCTGATGCAAAAAGCCAACTCATTAGAAAAGATCCTAATGCTGGGAAAGATTGAAGGCAAAAGGAGAGGAGGGCAGCAGAGGATAAGATAGTTGGATAGCATCACCAATTCAAAGGACACGAACCTGGGTGAACTCCAGGAGATGGTGAGGGACAGAAAAGTCTGGTGTGCTGCAGTCCATGGGGTTGCAAAGAGTTGGACACAACTTAGCGACTCAACAACAACAAAGCCAGATAGTTAACACAGAGAATTAGGAAAGGCATCATGAAAAAAAGAGACATAACTTGTAAGATGTATTAAAAATAAAGTTCACCAAATAAGAATAAATTTATCTATTAATGAATGAGTAAGGAATATTAACATTGCACCTAACTTTGAAGATATGGGGGTTTAAATAATACTGGGGTCATAGAAATTTTGCTCTTTTGAGCAAAAGTAAATTATGTAAAACTTTTAGAAAGAACACATCCATCTAATCCATCTCACCAGACACTTATTTGGAAGTTTGCAAGTTTAGACCATGAGATGGAGAGGAGGTGGGATCTTAAAATAAAACCTTCCAGTACAACCCCGAAACCACCTGTAATAAATAAACAGTGATAATATAACTTCTACTAATATAAATAATAATGAATACAATGTGACTGAAAGAATTCAAGCAGAATTTAAGGGACTATGTTTGGGGTGTTGTAGAGGTGATTGCTTTTTTTTTGTTTTTTCCCAAAAAGCCAAAAGATCCCATTTATTCAGGGAACCAAGAAAAACCTGGTGTATCTTGGAAGTGCCTTTTGTGAGGGAAAAACTAGAATAAGTAGATAACGTCTAAGCTTCATCTCTAATCTAAAACATTATTTTTCTACCTGTTATTTTTTTGTTTATATTCCTTTTCTTGATCCTACTCCTTTTACTTATAAAAATTCATTTTATTTTCCTTTGTTGTAAAGATTAATTTCAAATTCTATAACTTTCCCTGTATTGACTACTATATGTTATTTACTGCAGCAAAAAGTATGACCTTTGAAACAAAAGAGTGAAACAACATGAAACAGCATTCATTCTTTCAGGAAATAACATCTCATTAAATATGCAGCTTGTGTCAGAAATGACATGCTATTATAATATTTATTTTTCTTATAGAATTAAAGTATGTTCAATGTAGAAAATTTAGAAGGTTCATATGAATGTAAATTATCCTGTGGACCAAGAGAGGGAAACATTTTTTTCTCTCTTCTCTTCCTCCTCTTTCACTTTATGGAACAGAAGATTAACATCATAGGCCATCGATTGGAATGCTGCTAGGGTATAATTTCCAATGGTTAGCATCATTATGTTTTAAAAAGTTAAACCCTGGATGAAGGTTTTTTCCTTCTCAAACCTCCAAATAGGAGGTTATTGCAACTGAATCCAGGCCTTTCATTAGACCCAGCCTGCTCCCCTCTCTTTTCTCTGCCACCAGAAACTAAGGTTCAAAGATGAAGGTTGGGCTTGGTAGTATAGGGAAATGGGTCAACACGCATTAGATATTAAGAGATTACTTAGATATCTATCCTGGGACACCAGCCTGTTTGGATTTCAGATATACAGACAGATAAAAAATTCATTCCTTGGAGGGTTCATGTAGAAGAATGACTAAAACATAGGATGGAATATTTGATTACCTGGTCTAATATTACCTATCAGAACTCTAATCTCATTGTGATTCCTAACAATTCCTTCTACCCAGAGATGATTATCAGAACACTTTAGGGCAAAGCCTTTCTGTCTTCCTTCCCTGTTTTGAATCTAGGAATTTAAAAAAAAATCTTCCAAAGTACAATAAACTGTGATATTTATAATTTAACAATTACTTTCCATGATATTAAACACATTTATAACATAACTTTAAAAGATTTATTGTATCTGTACCTAATTACTACACACACAATTGGCAAGAGTGTTTGTACCTACCCAATGGCCATTCTTTCTCCTTTTCTTGATAATTTAACTCTGATTTTGTTGAGGTTCAATGTATTTAGCCCATAGGAAATGATACAAGAGGGTTCCAAATATTAAATAAATCATGGAAAAATCTCTTTTTACCAGGTACTGACTTTCCCAGCCTCCTTGCATCTAGTATTTGCTATATGACCCACTTCTGGCAAATAAGAGGTAGCAGCAAGTCTACTGAAGTAGGGAGATTTCTGGAACTATCACCCCTCCTCACAATAGATCAGGAGCTTTATTTATAATTTACTTCTTTTTCTCCAGGTTGTTGCTTGGATCCATGGCCAAGAGAAATAAGATTTAAGAAATGCTGCCTGATGAGGATGGCAAGGAAGAAGGATAGAAAGAGCATAGTTTCTCAATCAGATTGCAGAAAAAACTAGGACTAGACTATCTCCACATGATTAATATGATTTTATGTGCCTTACAGCTAAATACAACTTATACTTCCCCTCTTACAAGCAGAGCTTTGATGAACATTTACATAGCTAACTCTTTATTCACATTCATGATTGTGTCTGTATGATAAATTTCTAAAGATAGAATTACTAATTCATAGGAAAGGCAAAACACTAAAGCTTTTGAGATATGTTGCTAAAATTCCTCAAGAAAAATAGTACAAACTGTGGATTCAATAAGCACTATAGAAACTCTTTTTTTCCTTCCCTGGTGGCTCAGACGGTAAAGATTCTGCCTGCAGTGCAGGAGACTTGAGTTCTATCCCTGGGTCAGGGAGATCCCCTAGAGAAGGGAATGGTAACCCACTCCAGTGTTCTTGCCTGGAGAATGCCATGGACAGAGGAGCCTGGTGGGCTACAGTCCATAGGGTCACAAAGATTTGGACAAGACTAAGTGACTCACACTTTCACAGAAACTTTTTTTGATGTAAAGTTTTAACAAAAGTGTTTATTTTCCTTAAGAAGATCCTATATACCTGAAACTTTCTGGAAAGTCCATTAAAATTCCAAGAGAAAACAGAGGGTCCATAAAGTCTAGAAAATATAATCAAATATATAGAATGTCATAAAGGACATTTTCTATCTGTAAGTTCAGTTCACTCAGTTGTGTCTGACTCTTTGCAACTCCATGGACTGAAGCATGCCAGGCTTTCCTGTCCATCACCAACCCCCAGAGTTTACTCAAACTCATGTCCGTTGAGTCAGTGATGCCATCCAACCATCTGATCCTCTGTCATCCCTTCTCCTCTTGCCTTCAATCTTTTCCAGAATCAGGGTCTTTTCCAGTGAGTCAGTTCTTATCAGGTTGCCAAAGTAAGTGCATGAATAAATTTTAAAAAATTATCTAAGTTTCCAGACTTATGTACAACTGATAAAATTACCACCTGACAAAGCTGTTTCAGTTTCAGAGTTTAAGTACCTTGATTAGCATGTGTAAGAAATTACTCCATTGCATAGCAGAGTTGGATGGCTAATGTGCTGTTCCCTGAAGACTGTCTCAGGAGAGGGTAAAGTAAAACTGTCCCTGGAATTCTATTCTTAGATACTTAGGGCTGAGTTTCTAAAATAAAAAGTCCCCACTGGTTCATCTTCTCAGCCTCCCATCTTTGGTAAAGATCATTCTAAAGAATCATAAAGCCAAACATCAGCAAAAGCATACAAATGCAGTGCAATGGTGGAGAAGCATACGGCAGGCTGATTGCTCCAATACAGCTCTAATTAATGACATAGCAGAACCCTATTATCAGGTTAGTTAGCTGAGAGGTGAAAGAAAGGTTGAAGGTACAGAATGTCCTTTTGAGAAGTTTTTATTTGTCAATATCTGTATTATAGCTCCATTCAATAGATCTTTTCTGTGTATACCACTGACAATTTCTAATATCTAAATTCATATGCTAAGATATGTTTAAAGCAAATTTCTGGGCCATAAAATGTTATTTCTGTTGATAAACAATTTATTTCCAGCTTCTTCTGGGTTCAGTTTACAGTAGGAATGTACAACATTTTAAAATTTCTATTCACTCTAACAATTGCTAACTGCTCTCTAATAAAATGATTCTATTTACTTCTAGATACATATTCAATTTGAATATCACATACATGGAATGTGAGATCATCAACATGGTCTTTCACCTTGAAATATTTATAAATTAATTGAGAGTATTAGTACTTAAGGCGAGTTAACTGTGACATGTATACAGTGAAAATACCAGGTAAAGAATTGAAGTTACGCTCCCACAAGCCACCTTCATTACGAGCTTCTGGCCACCAAAACTCTGAGCAATACATTTCTGTTGTTCTCAGCCACCTAGTTCTGGATACTTCGTAAAAGCAGCCCTGGGAAAAATTAATATGGCTGTGGTCTCCATAGATTTATCTCTCACCATCTAAAAGTCACCTCATTTGTTTACTTACTTACATTCTATCTCTTCCACAGAGTATGCTTCATGAGAGCAGAGGCCACAGAAGCTGAAGATCCATAGATGGATGAAATATAACATTCACCTTTGAGGGATTTAGGAAAGTTTATGAATTAAAATGTAAAGCATCTATATATTCATTAACTGAACACATATTTGGAGAAGGCAATGGCAACCTACTCCAGTGTTCTTGCCTGGAAAATCCCATGGACGGAGGAGCCTGGTAGGCTGCAGTCCATGGGGTCGCTAAGAGTCGGACACAACTGAGCGACTTCACTTTTCACTTTTCACATTCATACATTGAAGAAGGAAATGGAAACCCACTCCAGTGTTCTTGCCTGGAAAATCCCAGGGACAGCGGAGCCTGGTGGGCTGTCGTCTTTGGGGTCGTACAGAGTCGGATACGACTGAAGCGACTTAGCAGCAGCAGCAGAACATATATTTAAATACTGTGTGTTCCAGGTAATGCTACAAGTGCTGAGTTCATTGTTTAGATTAGCTGAATGAAGCATATGATGGGACAAATAAGAATAAGGGTGGGGGGCAAGTATTTAATCTCATAGGACCTGGTAAGTTACCGCAGGCTATGGATTTTAGTCTAAGTTCCACAAAAAGTTATTAGAAGGTTCAATTAAGAGTTTGTCATGTTCTTGATGCTATGCATAGAAAGTGCTGAAGATGCCAACTACTAGAGCTCATCAGTGAATTTGGTAAAGTTTCAGGATACAAAACTAATGTACAGAAACCTGTTATGTTTCTATAAGCTAACAAACTTTCTCATAAAGAGGAAGGAAAGAAAATATTCCATGTACCATCACATCAAGAAGAATAAAATAACTTGGAATAAACTGACCTAAGGAGGCAAAAGACCTGTACTTGGAAAACTACCACACGGTGATGAAAGAGATTGAAGATGACTCTAATAAATGAAAAGATATACTGTGTTCTTGGAATGGAAGAATTAATATTGTTAGAGTGTTCATATTACCAAAAGCAATCTACAGATTCAATGCAATCCCAATGTCATTTTCCACAGAACTAAAACAGATAATTTTAAAATTTGTATGGAAACATAAAGGACCCCAAATAGCCAAAACATCTTGAGAAGAACAGAGTTGAAGGAATCATGCTCCCTGACTTCAGACTGTATTACATATCTATAGTCATCAAAACAGTATTGGTACTGGCACAAAAACAGAAATATAGATCAATGGAGCAGAACAGAGGGTCCATAAATAAACCCATGAATTTAAGGTCAGTCTACAAAGTGGGCAAGAATATGCAATGGAGGAAAGACAGTCTCTTTAATAACTGGTATTGGGGAAACTGGACAACTACATGTAAAAGAATGAAATTAGAACATTCTCTAACAACATACACAAATATAAACTCAAAATGAATTAAAGACCTAAATGTAAGATCAGATACCATAAAACCCCTAGAGGAAAAATATAGGCAGGCCACTCTGCAACATAAATCATAGGGATGTTTTTGGAACTGTCTCCTAAAGCAAAGAAAATAAAAGCAAAAATAAGCAAATGGGATGTAATTAAGCTTAAAAAACGTTTGCACATCAAAGGAAACCATGAAGAAACAAAAAGATAATGTACTGAAAGGGAGAACATATTTGCAAATGCTCTGACTAAAAAGGGGTTCAAATCCAACACATATAAACAGCTCATACAACTCAGCATCCCAGGAATTGAGGAAGCCACTCAGTAAGATGGCAGCTGGGGCTACGATGGAGACTCCATATATACTGGATGCATGTTACTCATGAGCTTTTCCAACTTCACATGACAGTGCTTTGATTAATCATAGTCATTATCATTTCTGGCTACCCCTGTTTTCTAGGCTTGATGTTTATGCTTTACATATGTCACTACGCAATGTTCATAAAATGCCACACAGTAAGTAAAATTACTCCTCTCATATAGATTGGGCTTCCCTGGTGGCTCAGACGATAAAGCGTCTGTCTGCAATGCAGGGGACCTGGGTTTGATCCCTGGGTTGGGAAGATCCCCTGGAGAAGGAAATGGCAGCCCACTCCAGTATTCTTGCCTGGAAAATCCCATGGACGGTGGAGCCTGGTTGGCTGCTGTCCATGGGGTCGCTAAGAGTCGGACACGACTGAGCGACTTCATTTTCTTTCACTTTCATATAGATTAAGCATCTGATTATGAGATGGCAGTAAATGTCCAAGACCTTAGAGCTATGAAATAAAGTGATCAGAGTTTTAACCAAGTCAAAATTGTTCTTAACTCCTATTCTGTACTGTTTCACTCTGACTTGTAAAGATTTCAGTGAGTAATAAATAAATAAGGGCTGTGAGAAGAATTAAAAATAGGGTGGATCAGATAAATATTTTTGTCTCTTTAGTGTGGAGATATATATATATATATCTATATCTATATCTATATCTGTAACTATAGATAAAACACACAGAGACATACATACAGATCGACTCTCAATAGGAAAAAAAAAAAAAAACTTTTAGTAGTAAAACAGGTAAAATTCTCTAGTCATAGGTAACTTTAATTTCAGATCAATACTTTGGCTTACTAAAGAAGAAGCTTCTTTGAGCCAAAATGAGAATCTTCTTTGAACATGAAAAAAAAAAAATGTCATTTTTATTGCCTGCTCTGTGTTCCCATTCATTGGTTGCTTAGAGAATAAATCAAAGTGACAGTGAGCTAAAATGAAAATCAAGTGTTGCTAGCTTTTTCATTTAGAGAATTCTTCAAAAACCTGAAAGCAAAAGAAAAAATGAAAGTCATTCTTATTGCTAATGAAATGTTTCTTTGATATCCAGCAGTATGCGGCTGGAAGAAAAATGACTTGGACTTAACCAGAGATGGTGCATTTACAACCTGGTAATTAAGCAGATATGAGCTGTCACAGTGATTGCTACAATGGACTGACTCTGAAATGCACACTCTAGATTAAATGATACCTGAACAGTGAAGGCACCACCCTGTAGTCTTGGCTAATCTACATGAAATGATGGCATTAGGAAGTCACTCCTGCTGGCTCCCACTAAAGCCTGTTCCTGTATACCTGCTGGAAAAGCAGGTGTTTTTTTCCCAAACAGCTGATTTTAAAAATAAGGTTAAAAGATGACAACTGTGAGAAAATGAAGCCATTGGAGAGTAGCTGCCCTGCAGAAAAAGGAAAACAGTTCTTGGAAGCCATCCTGCAGCACTCTATTAGTCAGGTGTGAAATAGGCCACCTCCACTAGAACTTGAGCTGAAAGTTTCCTTTTAAGCCTCTCTTAGGCAATATAATTTTCACTTTCTAATAAAATAGAAATGAACTCCTATCACAATATATTCACTGGACATTTGCCCCACAAATATTTGTTGAGCAATTATTAAAATAATATTAACAGCAATGCTAAAATGCTCCCAAAAAGCTAAAGAATTTTATAAATGAAGGACATTTTGAAGTACCATAATCAAAAATTTTAATTCTGTATTTAGCATTTCTGAACACATGCTAACAGATTGTTGTTGCTGTTAATTAAGGTCATTTGGCTGTACTGCTCAGGGATATAAAAATCTTTTCATGAGGAAGATGTCAAACTAGAATATTTGTTATTAAATTCCTAGTGTACAAAGTACTGTTGTGTGGAGGAATTTAATGATGAATAACATATTCTTCTTGCTTTAAGGGAGCTGAGAGTCTGGGGAAGCAAGCGGACATATAGACAGTAAAATTCAAGTTACAGCTATGCTTACGTGGTGAAAGTGTCCTACAAACATAAAAAGGAGGACAATAAAACTTAAGTGGGTCAATTAGGGAACCATTTAAGGAGATTAGATTTGAACCTGCTTTTGTATATAAACTATAAATTAGGGTGGGATATGCTGGCAAAAAAAAACAAAAGAAGCAATGAAAACCAACAGAAGCAATTACAAAATTTGGGGAATGACAACGAGTATTATGGTTTGAGACTAGAAGTGGGAGTGGTGGAAGAAAGATTTTAACAGGAGATAAAAATGGAGTGACCACAGATATGCTAAGGAATGTCAGCTTTATTTTTATAGAAAGTCAGGAAACATCAGCAGTGCTTGAGCAAATCAAGGTCAAGATCACAATAGTGCTTTAGGAGGATAAAGCCTGGGGCTATATTGGCAACAGAGAAATAGGGTTGGTTTCAAGTCTTTCACAATAGTCCCAGTAAAACATGATGGGGCCTCAAAAGAATATATTGGCAGTAGGGATGAGGGAAGGGATGTCAGTAATACTTAAGAAATAGTATTAGTTGTTAGTAGATTGAGTTTTAGGTTAGAAGCGAAGATGTCCTGATAACTGTTGGAAATTCTGAACTCAGGTCAAGAGAAGTCAAATTTGGTAATATAGATTTGGGAGTCCTCTGCACCAGATTAAGTGTTAGGTTTATAGGAGTGGATGTAGATGTCCAGAGAAAGAAAACACAGCAATTACTAAGGAGGATACTTTGTGGAATACCAGTGTTTAGTAGCTTAAGAAGTAGAAACATCAAAGAAGGAAGTACAGTGAACCAAAAAGGCAGGAAGAGACAGGAGTGGTCCAGGCTATAAGGAAGCCAAGGTGAATGGATTGCAAAAGGCAGGAGTTGATCCTTCTGATTTGTAGGCATTAGTGCCATTGGCGGGGCAGACTCAAGGCAATGTGATGGCCAAAGTAAAACTTCCTAAGGTGGGGGAGTAAAAAACAAAGAATGGAAAGATACTGAACAAAGATGGCTTCTTGTGACATTCAGTTCAGGTCAGCTGCTCAGTTATGTCCAATTCTTTGCGACCCCATGGACTGCAGCATGCCGGGCTTCCCTGTCCATCACCAACTTCTGGTGCTAGCTCAAAATCACATCCATCGAGAGGGTGATGTCATCTAACCATCTCATCCTCTGTCCTCCCCTTCTCCTCCTCTTTCAATCTTTCCCAGTGATAGCTTGTGGTGAACGATGTAGAATTCATGATCTCTGAAGAAGATTTAGCTTCAGGACCAGGGACTAGGCTTGATCACTCAAGAGGTTTTGTGTAGCAGAGATTTGTTAATGAAAAGGGACAGAGAAAGCTTCTGACATAGACATCAGAAAGGGGGCAGAGAATGCCCCCACTCACTAGTCTTACAAAGGCCTTACATACTTTTACCAGATCCACTCCCACAACATACATCTTAAATTAACAAGATTAGAATTAACAATAGAAAGGTCTTACCAGACCCATTTTCACAACATACTTCTTAAGATAACTAGATTAGTCAGAAAACCTTCTTGTTAAGGAGAAACATGTCCTCCGGCAAGATACTTTGTTATATTGACTAAAACAAAGCAATGTAGAAAATAATTATTTAAAAA